>NC_085898.1:3438748-3751362 GCF_034447905.1 Colletotrichum destructivum | reverse complement strand
CCGACAAACACAAACCCCAAAGGCCACATAGTGAACGTCATCAATGCAACGGGACCGTGGCCAAAGAGATGGTGGGGACAGCCACGAGGCTCCGGAGGGGGTCTTGTGATGAGACGTCGCATACCCGGGGTGACTATCAATACCGAACATAGGTGCTGCCGTGCCGAAACGGCTTTAGGTCGCACCGTCTGCTTGGTAAACCCGGTTCGAAGTGGCGTGTTTTTGGCGTGATGACCTAGGAATAACCCAGCGGCGGGCAGGCGCCAGACGACGCAAGATTTGCAAGATCTGTTCATGCCAGGCACTTTTTGAGCGGGCGGCTAGCGAAAGACCGGCGGCCGGAAGGGGGCATGCGCATCCGTGGCCTGCGATCCTGAGACTTGAGAGGCGACGATGTCGGTTGGCCCACCGAGGTTGCAAGGTTGCCGTTCTTGCTACGCTACTGTAACCACCTGGATCGGTTTATTGCGCCAGACGCTGTTCCCCTGAACCCCCGTGCAAGGTTGAAAAGTCTTTGTTGTTGCCACGCTTGTGTTACAATTGGCTGTCATGGAAATGGGCTGAGGGGCAGGGAATTCGTGATTGCCTGAAAGGTCTTTTGGGGGTTGGTGTTGATTGAACTTTTGAAGGCAGGCAAGGAACGTAAAGGAGCCAGTTACGGGCTGGGGAGGGTCTGTGAGTATGGATATCCCTGGACGTCGCCAGGCTCGTGACGCATGTATCTTGATTGTTGTCGAGGAAGGGGCAAGCTGCCTGTTTGAGTGGCGACTTCCTTAAATCGTCTGGTTCTCGAATCCCTCTCTCTTCGCCCCCTACACCCCTCCCAACCTCCCAAAGCAATGGTTTGGCTACTGATTGGCTCCGGACAGGCGGTGAGGGAGGAAACAAACATTCTCTCTTACCCATGTTCGAGCAAGCTTGTAAAGCCAAGGAAAGCCACAATACGTAGATCGAGGAGATGGGTAGGTGGGAGCGGAAACAGGACACACAAACCTTTACCGCTAATGCTATGAACCCCTAGGCTGGGCTGTGTCAGGCCATTGGCTCAACAACGCGAGTAGTGCGTTCGTACAAAACCCGACAGGGCGACAACCGGTGTGCGTGACAGTCAAGATCAAGATAAAACACATCCAATCCCAGCCTGGCCCCACCATAACCAGCTGGCTGTTGGAACCAAGCTCCTGGCGTACCGCCGCCACCTGATGTCAATTGTTCCAGCAGGCTGCCAATGGCGAAACGAAACGGGAGACACCATTGGTGACTTCCAATACTAAACATGAACCCTCAGTATTCGAGCTAGCTCGGTCTCTCCGATCCGGCTGACGAGATGAAGTTGGAATGTTCGTGGTGTCATGGCGTCCAGAACGTGCTCCGTAATTAGAAAAGGGGTCCAGCGGGTGCTTTTTTGGCATGGACTATCCGCACCGGAACGTCGATCTGAGCTAATCGTTCCGTGGCGCCACATAATACCCGCACCACTCTACACCGGACGGCTGGCATGATCTGCCACCAACGAACTCCAACTGGTGTGTGAGATGCTCGTCTTCACCTACCTGCGTAGGCAGGCGAAGTGGCCCGGAGTCTGTAAAGTCCGACCTGACCTAGACTATCCCTAGTAATGGGCTGTAACAGCAAGCAATGAAGGGGGAGCGGCCGCTGTGCAGAATAGGAGAAAACTCTTCCTGGTCAATGCATGGGAGGGCATCCACACGGAGGGGTGAGAAGAGATGTAGCGGCTGCAAGTCATTCGAGTCGTGCGTTATATGACGATGTGAGTCTGAGCCGTTGAGGGCCGGCTGTCTGATGAGTTGTCGAGTTGGCATTCCGTAGGCCCCGCATCATGCAGCGAGATCCGCTTCTGGCAAAGTTCGGAGCTGGAACTGAGGCCAGCCGCCAGCGACAGTGTGGCATTCGTGCGGGGCTGCTGGTACCTTTGGATTGCTTGGAGCTGGCACCACTCGAAAGATGTTCCTCGAGGGTTGCTGAAGAATACATTGACCCGACTGGCCAGCTTTGGGTTCTCATCGCCGTGATCGCCTACTCCGGCTGGCGTGCGGGACTTATGCGGCTGTTATGCGGTTGGTTCTAACAACTCTGGTCTTGTTGGACAGAAGAACTTTACGTTGCTCTTTCAGCTAATACTCACAGTTTCGTTCCATCGCTTCAGCAGTATCTTCTTGGGCTCCCTGTTCTGGATACATCGAATGTACGTACTGCGGCCCGCCTCCAGCATTGGCGGTACACTTTGATTGGATGCATATAGGCTGGCGCAACTGGTCAGCGATCACCTACCACGGCAAGACGCTATTGCAGCTGGCCTGCAACATAACTTTTGCCTCCAGACGTCACTGGTGTGTACAGGGTATACCGGACAGGCAAGGGTGGATGTGTTTATTTTGTCTTAGGGCATTCAGTGTTCGTGACCCTTTGTTTGGTTAAAGCGGAGCTCTATCAGCCCGCAACTTTGTCAGTCGAGGTCGGCCGAGTAAGCATGCTTGAATCATCGACACGAGAAGATGGCCGCGTCAGGACTAAGTTCTCAGACGAGAGACAGGGTACAGTCAGTGTGCCAAACCCCCAAACCTAATCTGTGACACTATGTTCTGCTAAGCAGCCATGTTGAGTAAAAACCCGACAGGATGGTTGAGAAAGGACCGTGTTCAGGCTCGCGTGGTCGAGGTAAATGAAAGTAAATTGGGGGGCGAGACGCCAGGGCTCCACGGATCACTTACGGCCGACTCAGCCATGTTTCCAAGCGAGGCTTCCGCCCGCAGCGCTCTCAGCGCTGTTATAGGCGAAATGTCCGACTCCCCGACGCCAGCCTCGAAGCCGGCTTGGTGGACCGCAGCAGCAGCAGCAGCGGCGCCTCGAACAGCTGCAGGTGTCGCCGGTATGCATCTTAGGGTGTTCCGACGCTGCGCTGCGGTGCGCCGTGGTGCAGCTGCGGGGTGACACGATCCTGAATGGCTGCGGGGTGCCAGGCACTGGCTGGCTCCAAGGCCAGCTGGGCTGTCAGCACTGGCCGGCTCCTGGGAGCCGTATGTGCGGCGTGTGATCCAAGATCAAGGCATTGCGTCGTCCGTGTGGATGCGTCCATATTCGAAGGCGTCGGTGGTCGTGTTCTCAGGCGGGCGTGCCACAGAGGATCCCGGGTTGACGTCGACGGAGACACACTGACATGTTTGACACTCTGCTCACTTGACCGCTGGTGACACCAGGGTAGCAGAGTGAGTCGGGCACATCAACAAAAGCAACGATGGCGTGGAAGTGCAGATGCAACAACTGTCAAATCCACAGACAAAGAGCGGGAGAGGCCTCATGTCTGTCTAGCCTGTTCCGTGTCGGCGACAAGGTGGTATAGGTGTGAATGCAAACAAGCATCATGTGCGGTAGCGTTACAAGTGAGAGTCCTGCGTCGTGTATGAATATATCCGCCATATGGGGAAACAGCAGCCAGCCACGCAGGGTGGTGAGGTGTCAGCCATGGTGGCCTGGCGTCGTGTTTTGGGTGGTGGTCTGGCAAATCTTTGCGGGCGGCGACGTCTGACCGCTTCGTGCGTTGATGAATCGGCTTCCCTGATGCTGCGCTGCTTTCGTCGCAAACGGGCGTTTTTCCAATGGGCTGGTTCGGCTTTGGCAGTGGCCACCCCTTGTTTCCGTTGAGCCGGATCTCTGTCGTCCCAGGCAGAAAGCGGACGAACGACTCTGCTCCGGTTGCGCCAATGCTTCGAGAACGAAAAAGCATTTGTTTGTTGACCACTCGGCCGGGAGGATTAGCAGACAGATACGTCGTACGCAGGGAGAATCTAAGAGAGACAGGGAAGGAGGAGTGAGATTGCGGCCGTAAGATGAAAGCGGAGACGCAGATTGGCCACTGAGTGTAATTCCTCCGCGTGGAAGCCGCCAGAAAAAGCCTCTTTTCTTCCTTAAATACTGGAAGGGGGCGTGCCTGTGACAGCGTACCTGCCCGCTGGAACTGAGCATTATCAGGGCCAGATCGTGTGTGCGAGACACACACGCCCCCTCCGCCCCTCCCCACCCCCAGGTGAGGCACTCAATCCGTCGAGTTTCAAGCTTTTAGCAGTTCATCAGTCGGGGTGGGTAGCTGAATCTAGATCCTGCCTTGCTTCCTTCCTTCTCTCCTTCAAAATGTTGTGTTGGTTTGCTATTTTCGCTCATGTCGGAAGGAAGCAAAGAGACCCGATAATGGGGAAGGAAAGAACAAAGAGAATTGGAGGCGGGGAAGCTAGTGTTTCCCGTAATGACATGCGACAATGGAGTACGTTTGTCTCAGATAGCGAACAGGTACCTACGGCGTGTATTTCCATTCCAACTTTTCGGCGATAAGATACTGGTCCCTCCGTGGTGATGTCAACTGTGCCCTTGGCACCTACTGTGTTGGATATGTGTTTCTCAATGTTTATTCTGTCTGGGAAACCCGATTAAGGATTAATTGCTTCAAATCTCGTTCGTCTCTCGTCTGCCTGGACCCCATTGTGCTCAGTGGGACATGCCTCCAAACGAGAGAAAGCAAGGAAGATAGAAGCTCCTAAGTGGTCCTTCCCGAATCCCAGCTCCCAGCTCCGTCCCAACTCCCAACCGTTGCCCTCCTAGTCAGCCCCACCAAGCAGTCCAAGGACTCAACTCTAATCCCTGTTCCGGTGCCAAGTAGCGGCCAAAAGGACCAACGCATAAAAAGAATGTAATAAAGAAAAGAGGCGACCAGTGCACGCAGCAACCAGAGACGTGGGAATAAACGGGGTCGCGGGTATGTCTTCGCCTTTCGCCTTTTGGTCAGTCGGTGCGTCCTCCTGTCTCCATACAGTGTATTTGGCATCTTGAGCAGGTGGCCCCTCCATTGCTGTCGGCGATAACTGGTGACAGAACGGGGGGGTGGGAGTGGGCGAAATCCAGAAAGAATACCTAGGTACCTAGGGAAAGGAAATAATAGAGGGATGGAAATGAAGCAACGCCAATAGCAGGGCAAGGGGAAGGCAAAGGGAAAGGGGACTTTACATGGAACAATGTTAGGTTTGTTTGCGAAAGAGGGAATTCGGCTTCCGATCGACTCATCTGACACGTGCTGCCAATGAAAGGAGCGGTAAGCATCGTCCACCTCTCTCTCTCTCCTCTGGCAAACAAACAAACAGGCTTGCATAATGTTCGTATCCCGTCTGTTGGTAAGGAGTATCGTGACTTCCTTGCCTTGCCTAACACTACCCTGTGTGCCTTGCCTCGAATCTGACGCCGTGCCCTGTGCCCGGGCTGAAGAAAAGGTCGGATACCCTATTGAATGCTGACCACAACCTGGGATGGGGATGAACTGCTGGCATTGCGGTCGGCCGACACCCGGGTTATTTTCCACGGTGACCAGCAACCATGGAAAGCCCTGAAGGGTAGGGGGGAAATATCCAGGAGTCTGTTGACTCTTTGGCGCGTTTGGGGGCGAGACATGGGAGCAGCAAGGGACGGACGACGGAGCATTTCTTGCCTAGTGCAGAGCCGAGCAATCTACACCTTGAGGAGGTATCTGTGCCGAGGAGACGTACGGCTCAGCCATCACCGATGCGCGCGCAAACACTGGGCTGTCGTCTGGATTCATCCATTCCTTCTCCGCTTCGCAGGGCTTGGTATTGCAACCGCAGCATCCATGGAGAATAAAAAAGCCTTCGGCAGAGTTGGAAAGTAGGCCATTGGATGGCTGGTTCGTGCGCCGGGTGTGTTGTAGGTTGATTCGGCGAGGGCATCGTCGAATCATCGACGTAATGAATGACACGGGACAAATGAACATCCATTGTTGTTGAGGGAGAGGAAATGAGAGAGACGCCACACGCTCGCCGCCTATCGTATGCCATGTATGATACGCCCCAGATTTAGGCATCTCAGAGAACGAGGCATGCGTACCTGACGTTGATCGCTTTCACGGCTACGAGCTCTCCCCCCTTCGCGTATGTAGGGTGTTTCTCTTTGGGATAATAGGTCCGACATCTCGTCCTTCCCCTTGGCCTGGCGCACAAGGAGGGCCGCGTCGGTTCCAACAAGGTGCGGGTGCCTCAATGCGATACTGGTCTCGTAACTCTTACCAGCGTCCAATCCCATGGCTGAGCACAGCGAGACATGCCCCCCCGCCCTTCGGACTCTGGTCAATATCCCATCTTGGTTGGACTGATGTGTGAGACGAGGCCAGACTGGGCCAGCCTGCCAGGAACATCGCGAGGCTTGGGCGGCAGGAGGAGGCGGTGATGCCCACATCCCATTCCAACAGCCATGGGTACTTCTTCCCCTTTTGAACCATCTCTCCCGAGTCTCCTGCGTCGAACATGGCCTTCGACTCCATACTCGGGTGGAGGAAAACCTCTATCCTGGGAAGCAAAAGAGGATCAACAATGACGAGGCGCCGCCGGGGAAGCGCCCACTGCATCGTGGTCCACACAGATAATGCGCTTGTTATCCGTAGCCGGTCTGCGGGAAGAAGGCGGGAAGGAGGAAAATTAAATAGAGGCCCATCCGCTAATCCCTTTCGGGTCCGACTTGCCATCTAGATACCCGTCGTCCAAATGGACACGGATAGGAGCACTGTCCTTCCCGCCTCCTCGTTCGATTGCGATAATTCAAAGCCAGCATCTCCCGGATCGGTCGTTGATCAAGAAAGAAGATTTTGACCTGCCGGACAACTGGTGAACCGGTCAGACGTTTGATCCGAGGTTCTGGTTGTCGGTATTTTCTTCAACACGTCCGCTCACACCCCAGTCTCTCATTTTCCCCAACTATCCCTCTTCTTTCTCTCACAAGCGACAGGACCGGAGTGAGACATCACATCACACGTTGTAGGCGCGGCCGACACGTCGGGTGGCACGCTGCTGGGGGGCCGGGGGGCGCTGTCATAGTAGAGTTTGGGGATTCGCGGCCGAGGCTTTAATTACGTCCGCTGGAGACAGGCCGAGAAGGCTATTACCACTGAAAAGGCTTGCTTGGTATAGTACTTTTGCCTTAGCCATCTTGCTGTCTCGCCCACGAACTCATGCCTACACATATGCTGAACCACCTAACATCCTTTCAAGGCAAAGTATCTGCACTACGGGAAGACTTGGGCACGCTACTCGCGCCACTAGCTGCTCGCTTACCGCCCTTCTATCCGAATCGTCTCTAGGGAGTCTCGACGAATCTGCCACAGTATGCCGTGCTGAGCCTCTTAGCGCCCACGATGACTGGCACGAAAAGCTGTCGTTGCTCGTTTTGTTTTGTCGTCTCAACTCCGAAGGGCGCTTTGGCAGCATATCGTGTGGGAAAGGGGGGGAGGCCCATCATCCCTCTCCCTCTCTCTTAGCCTCTCAGCCTTTCTGAGCCTCTTCCATGCATGCATCTTGATGACCGGTTCCCAACTGTCTGCAATGTCTATGCTTCTTTTTCGTGCTCTATGCTCCATGTTGTGATTCGAGGTACAATGGTTAGCTAAGGCGTGTACAGTATCTCTCTCTGCAAGCCCGATGCCTCCATTTTCACAAGTCAGACAAGGAGTCTCTCCCAAACGGGCTGGTTCCGGACATATTCCAGAGACTGCTCCGTGCGAATTAGCTGGGCCTAGGGGTGAGTAACACTGAGATCCACCGCTTTCCATTCCAACTGGGCGTGCGTTTTTCTTTGGACAGGGATTATCTTCTGTGCTGGGTAGCCGACAGGGTTGCTAGGGTCTGTATAGGCTCCATCCTACATCACAATCCCCGCTCCCAAAAAGAAAAAGAACCCGCAGCCGCAGACACCAGAAAAAGCTCGGACAACCTTCCCAATTGGAAGGTACCAGGCCCCCGCTTCTCTGGGCATCGCCCTCCCCACCCATGTGGTGCCAGTCAGCCCTTGATCTTTCCCAGCACGCCCCTCGCCCACTCGCCGCCCTTCCCCTTCTGCCTCCCCCAGTGTGCCAGCCTCTGGCCTCTCAGGCTCCCTTCAACCCCCTCTCACACCCCCTTTCCCCTCCCCCGGTCCCGGTCCCGGTCCCCAGTTTCCCAGCGCCTGTGCTGACGCTGCTGGCTGTCCTTTGTGATGGGTTGTGTCTGTCGCAATTCTGCTGTCCCTCTGTCGGTAACGGTACGTACCTACAGCACCAACATGCTGGGGGTTTGGCCCCGCCCACGCCCATTCTATGGATCTCGTCTCCGGGATGGGCCCATTCGAGAGGAGCCAACTGGGGGGGCAAAGGAAAGCCACTGGGGCCGTCATGTTCTGTAGCCTGTGACCAGTCACCCAGAGAGGGGTTTTTAGTGTTACCACTGCACCGGAGTCCAGGTTTGGTTGGGCCGGTCTGGTCTTTCTTTGCATTGCTCGCCGCTGTGCCATGGTGTCGGTGGGCATCCATGTGTGTGGTGTTTCGTTGCAACTTGCGCGGTTGCTGTACTGTACATGGGCCGGCGGCCTTCTGCAGGAAGTCCCAGGGAGGTCGGCCAGGTCTGGAAGAGAGAAACACAAAGAGAGAGAGTCTGGGACTGGGCGAACATTGGCATGGGCTCTGGATTGGATTGGCTGCGTTTGCGGGCCTGCGACCTGGAACAGACTGGACGGGGGAATAATGTATTCATTCATTCATTTGGAGGAAGCTGAGGGAAGGAGAGCAGAGCTGGCTGGTGTTGACATTAGCACACTGACACCTACCTGCCTTTTCACCCACTGCTAGCCGTTCTTGACCCTAGTCTCTTCCTCTACCTTGCCTCTTACCACCTGCACCTTGTTTTCCCACTTTTTCCACACTTCCTTTCAACCACCTCCTCCCCGTCCCTTCACTTACTTTCCATCCTTCTTCTTCTTCGTCTCCCCCCCTTCTTACACCACTCTCTTCTCTTTCCCTGGCCGACTCATTCTGAACAATAAACCGCAGGTTTCGCTTGCGGCTCGACTTGTACTCTCTACTCTTCTGCCTATCCAACAGTTTACGGGAAGCAGAAGATAGAGTTGTTAAGCTGAGGATTCTGCTATCGCCGCACATCACTTGTCGAATCCCTACTCGCAACCACCAACGACGATCGACAACCCCCCCCCCCCCCCCCCGTTCTCGCCTCCAGCCGCTTATCCATCTCGTACTGCACGAACCACATCCAATCAAACGACAACTCTGTAGCCTACCTCGCTCATACTTGAACCTCACGCCACCCGCTCCAAACCTCGTCGGTTAAAACCAACTATTCAATCGTCTGACAACAATTGCGCATCTTGCAACTCTGCCCAAACGCCAATTCCTAGCCGTGCTCGACTGGACCTCAAAGCACAGTCGATTCTGACTCTCATCTTTAGAATTGACCAAGAACACCTACGTTTCCCAAACCCGACCCGTCTTACACGATAACTTCGACAAACATGAGCTCGCCAGCACAGGCCGGGCCATCGGTCCCGAAAGAGAAAAAGGGACTGGGAAAGATCTTGTCCCGCGCTAAGACTGTCTTCAAGAGGGGCGATGGTTCCTCTAAGCGCATGTCGACTCTGTCTACTGCCGGCCAGCATCCTCCCACCCAGTCGGCCACTTCTGGGTAAGCAAAGAAACCAGCTCTTCGATGTCTACATCTGTCTTGCACATTGCCACGTACACCGTCTGCGTTACCTATCTAACATGTGTACAGCCAACCCACTGCCCCGGCTACCGAGCAGCCCCCCGCAACTGCTGCCGCCGCCGCCGCGACGAAGGAACCCCCCAAGGAACCCTCTAAGAAAGAGGCCCCCAAGAGCAAGTACGAGGATCTCGAGGGCGTAGTCAGGGTACCCCGATCTGAATTGTTTGAGGAGCGCGCGAGGAAGCTGGGCGAGAGGTTCGGTCTCGAGATCAAGCAAAGCGAGTGGATCTCCACCGAGGGCACCGCTCTCCGTGTCGAGAAGCCCATCCGCATGCGCGTCCACCGAACCTGCCACAAGTGCAGTGCCACTTTCGCTGCCGCTAAAGAGTGCCCGGGTTGCCAACACGTCCGCTGCACCAAGTGTATCCGCCACCCGCCCAAACGGACCGAGGCCGAGCGCATCGCCAGCCGGGAGAAGCGGGCCGCCATCCTCAAGGCCCAGAAGGAGAACGCTCCCATCGTTCCCGACTACAACTACGACCCCAAGGACGCAAAGAACATCGTCCTCAAGCGTCCCAGCAAGACTGGAGGACAGGACCTTATCTACAAGAAGCCCCGTCAGAGAGTTAGGAGAACCTGCCACGAGTGTCAGACGCTCTTCACTGCTGGCAGCAAGACCTGCTCCAAGTGCAGTCACAACCGTTGCACCGACTGCCCCAGAGACCCGTATGTTGCCCTTGCTAAATTGGTAATGTTGTTTAGTGCTAACCCTATATCAGGCCTAAGAAGGACAAGTATCCCTTTGGCTACCCTGGCGACGAGTTTGGACCGAATGCTGTGCCGCATCACGAATGCCATAAGTGCAAGACGATATATCCAGGAGGCGCAGCCGACGGAACCGAATGCAAGAAGTGCCAGCATGAAAAGTGCGGCGACTGTTCCCGTCTGAAGCCACGCAAGGTCGAGCCGGAACCAGACCCAGAGATTCTGAAGAGCATACAGGCCAAGATCGAGAGTCTAAAACTCAAATGATGCGACGGCCAACACGGCGCTTGACACCGTCCGACTCGGCTGGGGCCGACAGAATCTGGGCTGATCTAGGGCGAGCGACACTCTCCATCAGTCCTCGACCCTACTTCCCTCTCCGGGCGAATCTCCTCATCCGATTTCTTCCTGTTGAACAAGCATTCGTCATTTCTTTTTATTGCAACACTACGAAACCACATGACCATCTATCATTTGCATCACATCAAATGTCTTCTTTTCGCCGCGGCCACCTCTCCTCTGCCTCGCCCAACGAGACCGGAGGGATGACGAAGAATATGAAGCTTTCACGCACTATGCTATCACGACCCAGCATTATCTCGACTACACCAAAAGTAATGTCTCCTGCCGACTAATGAGCTCCACCCACTGCACACACCTGTCCCATGAGAGAAACAGAGGAAGATGAGAAGAGAAAAGGAGAACTCGTACCCGGACGCGCACCTGGATTGGGGGGAAGGGGGTGGATCAGGCCACAATTGCGGAAGAAGGGACGAATCGGATTTGGCAGCTGAAGGAGAAGAGTTGAGCGGCGTTGTGTCAGACGGAATTGCATTGCAGCGACAAGGAAAAGAGCAGTATCGGGCGTACAGACCAGAACCGACAACGTGGGTCCATACAGGGGGTGGGCAGACTAGCCGTGCGGAAGGCGGATTATCATTCTCGTTTCATCTCATCATCACAATTATCACCATCAGCTTCTTCCCATCTCTCATGAACCATCTACACCACTACCAATTCTTTTCCCCCAAGGACTGACTTTTGAAACTCATAACCACTTTTGGACAAAACAAATGGGGGGGGGGGGGTTGACTCTTAAGTCTTTTGGATTCTCTCCGTGAAATGTCCCCAACGCATCATTCGGCCCGAAGGCGGCAATGTGTTCCGCGCTAGCGCCCTCATCTGATCTCTCCCGATTGAGTCGTTGTCCGACGATTTCACTTTGAAGAACATAACATGTGGGTGTTGATGTTTGCAAACCCATATTGGAAGCAGGTCAAGGAGAATAGGCAATGGAGTGGCAGATACAGCCCATAAGCACTCGGGGCAGGGTGTACTCTCAGACTGGTCGTGTGTTCAGCATACGGAGGTTAAAGAGGTGGCGGAGGGACCGCATGGCTGGAAAAGGGCGTTAAGCGTGTGAGCGCGCTGCGAGGCGGTACGCGAGAACCACAACCCCGGGAAGGAGGCAGTAGGGGGTGGTGGGAACAGGAAAGGGAGGCCAGTGGGGTGGGTTGGCGGCGCCCTGGAACTCAGGTGTGTGTGTGTCAGTTATGCTGTGGTACCAACGGTGAGTCGTCGTAGAGTAGTGGTGCTACGGAGAAGAAGAAGAAACGAGAAAAAAGGAAACAGATGTTTTCCCAGTTCGAGGAGACCGCGGATCGGATGATGGTACGAGGGCTCGAAGGGTCGATGGAGATGGATAAGGGAAAAAGAAACCTTGCCACGCGCGTGCAGATGGAGATCTGGACCCTCCCTATCTATCTACTCGTTACCCCCCGTCCCCTTGTTTTTCTTTTTTTCTTCTTTATCTTCCCAGTTGATTGGCATGTGTGCGCGTATGTCTGGGACGAAGGCCGTTCGTTGGCCTGGTTGTCACGAAATCGACCTCCATCCCCTGGGTGCTTTTCATCCTTTCTTCTTTCCTTCTTCTAGACGACCTTCTAGAAAAGGGGGCTGGTGACCATTTGAACAGCGGAGGGAATGGAGAGAGGAGTGTATATCCGTAATGCGGTAAAAGAAATTTAAAAATTGTACGTTAAACAATGAAGGTGGTACGCTGCCGGCTGACACGCGTTCGGTCGTAACGTGGATATAAGAAACAAAACTACTGATGGGATATGTGTGTCTGTATACATATCTGTATGCGCCCCTGCAGTCTGGATCTGGCGTGCGATGGTTGGTTCCCGGGGTAGCATGGGTAATAAGGATGATGTATAGAGAGGCAGTAAGTGGTATTGAGATGTCAACCCTTTTGTCCAGATTTCATGCCAGGTCCGTATTGTACCACCTACCAAATTCGGCTTATTCGCATCCATCTGGCCTTGTGCGACCGTGACTCGTTGACGAGGCATTAGCCCGGAGCTGGTTCTGAGGCAAAGGCTGGGTAAGGAAGGGCCTGCGGGTTCACATGAAAGATTACAGGCCCCTGGACAGCCTCGAAGGGGTGAGGTGGTAACGTCCATTACATGGTGCCCACGCTGCATCCTCTACTAATACACAGGTCTCCGTTGCCATTGCCCATCTACCCTGCCGACTCCTGCCAACCCTGGCCTCGTCGTCCTGTGCTGCCAAACCGTCATAACAAGTCCCAAGCACCAATAGGCGACCACACGGCCATCCTCCTTCCAATGTCCTAAGCGCCCTCCTCGCGCACGGATGCCTCAAATTGGAGGACGCTTCCCGGAGGAAGCGCGGGGCCGATGGTCTCGGCGCGAGTGCGTTTCTGCCCGATGTAGGCCGTCTTGAACGTGTCGATGCGCTGGTTGAGCCGCTGCTGCACGTCGCGCACTATGCCCTTCTGTGCCTCGGACGCTGCTTTGGCCTGACCGTCGAGCAGCGGCAGCAGCCTATGCGTGGCGTAGAAGCGGCCCTTGAGGTCCGGCTCGCGGAGGACGGCGTTCTGCTTGAGTAGAACGCAGCGCCAGCGGTCCGCGGGGGCAAACTTCTTGCGGAATACCATCTCCTCGCGAAGCGGTCGTGGGAGCTTGTCTTCCGGCACGGTCATGGCGACATCGGTGGCCGGGGCGTTGTCTCCCGAGAGGGGCTGGTAGATGTCGCCCTTGAAGAAGGCCATGCCGGGCACGTCAATGGGCGCGGTGCAGATCTCGCGGAGGGCAAGCAGCGCGTCGGGGAGGTTGTTGGCCGCGGGCGGGAGGTTCTGTTCCGGTGAGATGCGGACGCGGAGGACGTCACCGAGCTCGATGCGCTCAGCGCCAAGGAAGATGCCGTGGTAGTCGACCTTCTTGCCGCCTTCGTTCTCGCCGAGACGACTGAAGACGGAGAACGACACGCCGACCTTTTGGGCCGCCATCTTTGATGAATCGAGCAGCGCCACCTCGCGACGATGAGTGTCCTCGGGGGTAAGACTGCGGAGGAAGGCTTCCCAGTTGACCTCGTCGTACGCCTTGTTCTGCAGCTCCGGGATGCTGACGTTGGGCACAGAGAAGGCCAAAAATGGGCGTGCTGTTGCTTCCAAGGTCTGGATCGGCGACTGGTTGAAGAGCTGGTGGGACATTGGGAGAATCTGGAGCTCGGGCTTGACGCCGGGCTTTATGTTGGTGGGTGTGGGAGTTACGGCTACAATGCCTAGACGCCAGCCAGACGCTATTTGGAACCAGACCAGCTCTCCGACACGGAACAGAGTCGGGGCTTGTATTCCCAGATAAGGTTGCGGGTAGGGTAAGAACTGTGGCTGTTGATACATAGGTTGAGCTTGGGGCGGAGCCTGGTTGACATGTTGCACTTGTGCCTGAACTTGGGGTTGAGCTTGGGGCTGGACGGGAGCCTGGTTTGGAGGCTGTCCTTGCGTCTGGGCCGGAGGCGCTTGACTCGGTAGCGCTTGGTGCTGATGCTGGTATTGGGATTGCTGCTGTTGCAGAGGAGGCTGCGCCTGAGCTGACGTTTGAGCTGGGGCAGCACGTAAGGGTATCGTCGGAACCGGTATCGGTGTCTCCTTTTTCGCCGCGGTTGTGGGCGCTGGCACAGGTGTCTCTCTCTTCACGGCTGGAGGAGTCGCCGCTGCTGCAGGAACAGGGGACGCGGTTGTGCCTGGCGGTATCTGCGGCGTGATCTTACGGATTTTTGATGGGGGCTGCGCGTTGGTCGCCGTCGGCAGGGCCCGAGGCCCATCTACGACGCTCAGCCCGTCGATGTTCGGCATTTCTCGAGTGTTGCAGTGGACGCAGCGGCAGTCATTGCGGTCATTCGAGTTCGAGAGGAGCCACAGCAGATGGATACCGAACTCTTGCGGGCTCTTGTAGAGAGGCCTTGACCTATCCGGGTGTCCAGAAACCCAGAGATGCTTCGACTTCTCATACAGCCAGTACCCACGCGGGAAATTGACGAGCCAAGGAAGACCCTCTGTGTGGGAGGTCAGACGGCGCGCGAGTAATCAGTTTAGGGGAGGGCCCCCTTACCTGTGGGTGCAAGTTCTTGCTTCAACAATATCCCCAGCTTTATACGCCACTCCTGAAACCTTGGGTCGTCTTCGGTCAGTCGAACCATCTGAGGCTTCGCTCTTGGTGTCTTTTCTTGGGTGGTCTTCTTCGCGTTCTTGGCCGCCGCATCTGTAGGGGCTGGCCAGTACCCCGGTCCATAATCCTGACCATCGCTCCGAGTGAATACTACTACATTGTACTCGGTGAGGTCTGACATCCTGATGGTAAGTGCAGGAGTCGAAAGAATGGCGATGGGGTTTGAGCGTTGTGCCAGGATGCAGTGAATTTGACAGTCAAGTCAGGTGGCAGACCGCGCCGGTAGCAGCAACAGCAACAATGCTGGTTGGTGAATGCGGTCTCGAGATGAGAGCCAACTCCAAACCAAGTCTCAGGAAGTGAAAGAACCCAAAGTGAAACTCGTCCTGCTAGCACATTCTGCGTCCTGATCCCACTGGTAGTCCTCCTTCGCAAGCTGTGAAGTGGATCTGACCCCGTGGTGGGTTCGGTGAACCGCGATGAGTAGTTAATGCGGATGACAGACCTCGCCTGGCGCAAGCTAACTCAGTCAATTCAACTCGGATTGCGGAAAACGACGGGACCGTATTCGTGGGTGGCCGTGCTATGAACAGAGTACAGTTAATCACTTGTTTGTCGCGAGTGTTTGTCGTCATAAACGGCCCAATCTGAGGTTGGAAGAGGTTGAAGTGCTGATGGAGCTCAACGAGTGGGACCTGCGTCGCGCTAAATTGCTTAGTCAGCGTGCTCCGACCAGCAGATAACCTCCACTTCACCGAACGACACCAAACGACCCCCACCGCCAGCCATTCTTGGGTAGGTAGATAAGGTAACTAGCAATTGCAAGCAATGTGTTGCGTTCTTGTACAGCTCTTGAGTCTGAAGTTTCCTTTTGTCATTTGCAATGTTCGTAATTTGACTCCCAGGGTCAAGTTTAGATAATCTGGGGCTCGCTGGCCCTCCTCAAGGCCATAGGAGACCTTGAAGTACTCATCAGCGAGACGACAAAGGGGGGGATGAATGGGGCGAGGCTGTCGTGGTGCTCGTAGTCCTCCGTGGTTGAATCCGGAGCGAATCCAACCACGGTCTCAGCCTAAGCCTTGCGACCCAATGTATGAAGGAAGTTCCATGTGAACAGATTATAATCAGTTCACACTTACGCCCATCAAGAAAGAAGGTGACGGCAAAAAGTTTGGCTGACAAGGGTTGGAGTTGAGTCTATCGACTTTCTCGAAAGGAAGTTGTTCCACGGGAGAACCAGCCTGAGGGTCGGGTACCGCAGGACCATCAACGGACGACTACAACGTTTTGATTTACTTCTCTTAGCGCCCAGGAAGTGTTGTATTCTCCAGGGCGGACGCTACGTCTGCAATGCATTGATGAATCCAAGGAGACAACTTCTTGTTTTCCGAGCTTGTGTGGGAGCCGATATGTGGTTCTTCCGTCGACATTATGAATCGTAGTTGCCGGTCGGGCCATGGACAACGGTCCCGGTCAGGATGACCCGCAACTCCGTGGCATCACCCTCCGAATGTCGCCTGGCTACGTGGCCAGCCCGAATCAGAAGTGATGAAGCGACGTTGCGGCCCGAAACACCTGCGAATGCTTGTGACATAGCCTCAAGACAGAAAGCGAGCCTTGGCCCGTGTGGTATCATTTTGGTCATAAACTCGTAAGACTACTGCTTCGGAAACAAATACACATTTGCAGGTTTTTTCAGGTCACTAGAGCCCACGTTGGGGTTCACCAACGGCCACTGGTCGTCCTCAGCGACCTTGCTCGAGCCATTTAAATTCAGGTCCCCCAGCTGAATATCGTTTCCATCATAGATTGGGGAGTAAAGACCGCCGTCGTTCGTGACGTATGGCGTCAATGAGAGCCGCGGCGGATATGCCGCGGTCCTATTGGAAACCGTCTGCGACAAGCGGTTTCGCCGAGATGACGGGCTGCTCGTCTTCATCCTACTCCTGTCTCTGAGCCATCGCGGGATAAGTTTACTAGCAATGTAATCTCGGAATGTCTTCGTCGTGCCGAAAACAACAAAGGTCAACAAACTCGCGGATACGCCGGGAATGAAGAGCAAGAGGTCCAGATGCAATCGTTCCGTGCTTAGATCCGGGCTGTCGCTTAGTGAATCGCGAGTATTTTGGCGTGCGGAGGTGACTTGAAACATTATGGTGACGACCTGGAAGACACTTGAAGAGTTCCATCAGTTACTCCAGCGTAGATATGGATGGACTAGGAGGCAGGTTATGCTTACGCCAACGCGACAAATGCTATGCTGAACCGAACCACCAACCATCTGTCGTAGATACTCCCGCGACGCCTCCCGTTATTACTGTCGAAAACGAGCGTGTCGCTACTTTTCGTGCTGTTCGATCTTTGGCCGTATCGAACGTTCCACGATAGGAGGTTTCGGCGAGTGTAGACGTATTTGATCAAGATGACGATGAGGAGAACACCGCTACCGCTTAGGCAGAAACCCACTGCATCTTGTGTTAGGCGACTGTCACCTGAAAGTTTAAGGCATAAATTAGACTTACTGATCCCGTCGGCGAGAACGAGGAAGGGGACCGTCTGCTTCTGAACAGCCTCCAGTCGGAGGATCCCCACCAGCAATGCCGGAAGGAGAACAGCAAGAGCTTTTGAGATGTAGTTGACTCGTTTACGTAGCGACCTAGCAGGTTCGAGTTGAAAGATTGACTGAGTGAGAGCGAAGGCCCAGAACAGGGTCACAAGTGCTTCGACGTTATAGCTGTAGAACTCTGCAATGTGTCAGATCAGTGACGCCGAATGAGTGAGCCGCCACTTACGGATGTAGAACAGTACTAGGTCAAGACCAGTTGATTGGCCGGCTATGGCCAGCTCAGGATTGCCGACATTAATGCTCGAATGCCGGAACTGCTCAAGCTTGATGTCCCTCCATCGCACAAGAGTATGGGTCTGCTGTGCTACAGAAGCGGCTGTCGAGAGCCCTGTGAAGTATGAAATCAGTGCGACATCTGTGTGCAACACCATCAGTCAGACTAAAGACAATACTACTGAACCCATCATCACATTCACTCACAGCTGAGTCCCTCACGATGGGCATACACAAGCCATGCCATGAGGAGACTGCATGCTAGGCAGAAGAAGGAGTAAACGAGAACTCCCACAGCGGTGCCTAGCTCTTCTCGGGGCAGCTGGATGGCCATATCACCCCCGTGGATGTTGGTGCAGCAGGCCAGACATGAATTCGGAGCTGTTGGCCGGCAGCAGGGGACAAGCAAGGCGAATGGACAGACGAAAAGAAAGGAACTAAGAACTGGGGGAGGAGGGAAACAGTATGGCCATGTTTATCATGCAGCGCAGCCCCAAGATCGATCCGGGCCCCAGCGATCTGCGCATGGATAGCCTCCGTCCGTCCTTACTTGTGTAGCAGCGGAAGGGAAGAGAGCCAATATTAAGGAAGACCTGAGCAGGAAAAGCTGATGACCCCTGCCCGGCGCTCTTAGGAGGATGAAGGAACAATCAGGTGCAGTGACCAAATGACGAGACTTCCCAGCATTTCAGAGAGGCAAGGGGTGTTTGGGCCAAATTACGAGCCGCAAGCCCCCCCTACGACCTGCAGTCGGCGGTCCGGAAATGTCTTGGAGCGGGGATTCTACGAAGGGTGAGTGGCGGGGGCCGCTCGAGGTGGCTATGAAGAGTTTTACCTAGTTGTGGTGCACAATAGTGTAAGGTGATCTCCAGAACGATATTGCATCAGGAATACTGTTCTACAGTCTGTGAAAGGACTTCGGAGGAGGGGCTGGTTGGTGAAGGGTGTCGTGGCGAAACAAGCGGCCTTGTGACGGCATTCTAGCGGGCTTCTTGGAAGTGATCCTGACGGCATCTGCCGACCACAGACTCGGTGGCTAGTTGACCCAAGATGAAAACGTTGAGCTACAATCCGTCTAACAGAAGAACACCCCTTAGGTTAAAGCTCGCTGAGAAAAGTCCGTCCGCAGGATGATGAGTGTCAAGCTAAGTTATGCCTGAGGGTAAGTGGCATGGCGACGTACGAGTTCGACCGAACTATCCGCCTCAAAAAACAGGACCAATTTCTTAGGTTTGAGGCATCGATGGCTCGAAACATGTATGGTGAGAGGAGGCGTGTCCTCGAGAAAAGATTCGTCAGACGGTTGTGGGTGTGTGGGTGCGGACGCTGAGGAGGGTCTCCCGCGGACGGGCTTGAACCCGGCAGAGGCGACCGGGCCGAAGGGAGGGGGGCTCGACGGAAGGTTTCCTGGAAGAGCGTGAAGCGGCAACATTACCGCTGCCAGTGTCGTCGATGACAACTATGAAAATCCGATGTTTGCGCAAACTTCCAAAGAACATGAGAACGAACTACGCCTCCCGAATTTATCGAGAAAGATGATCACCACATATCATCTCATCGTTGAGCTGAGTTCAATGGCAGGGGAACATGCCGTGTCCCGAATGATCGGTGCCTGGGGCTCGCGATAAGACAGGGAGAGCCATGACGCGATTTCAGGCTAGTGGTTTTGTATTGGCCTTGGCCTCCTCCCCGAGTCAGAAAAAGAACATATACCAGCATGTGGCCCGATTGAGCCCGAGCAACGGATGTGGCTTCGGGCCTTGGGCCCGATACGGCAAGCTGGGTGAATCCAGTGCTAACTGCAAATTCTTGGTGGCGCAGTGTTGTTGAGATGAAAGGGCAACGGCGTGATGTGCCAGTTTCTGCTAGATCGAAGGTCGCGGGAACTAGGTGGTGAGCGTCGAAGTTGAATTCGCCGAACCGGATCCTGTCTGGCTGAAAGGGGAAAGCTTGAACCTCAATCGGAGGGTATGAGCAAGTATGATCGGCAGTCGCAGCGAAATGCCATGTCGTCGGCATGTGGCACCGTGGACCTCGAGAAATCAAAACAGCTGCTCAACATTTACCAAGAAGGTTCAGGCGAAGGATGATTTAAACCTCCACTTCCTTGGGGGCAGGAGGATCCTGGTGGCCCTGGCTGCGGAGAAGCCCTGTCTGCGGACCGCGTGTATGCCGTTGCGCAGGGAATGGAAAGCAAGATCGCAACCTTCCTCCCCCTGAGATGGAAAATCCCCCGATGGGACGCCCCCCTGCCGCATTCCAGCCACTTTGTGGCGCATGTAACAACAAGACACTAGTTGGTGGGGTCGTGGAAAGGAGCTCGGTCATTCAATTAAGCCTATGCCCTGCGATGCGCGTCAAGAGCGCGTCGAAAGCCTCCTCGCGATAAATACTTCTTGGCAGCACACGTCCCTAGTGATTTGACAGAATTGCACACAGCGTTTCTGATTCCTTGAGCAATTCCACCCCCCATTATATTATACTAGTTCGACAAGACTACAGAAGCATCGTATGAACCTGCGCTCTGACACCGCATTACCAACATGAACAACCTCCCACCACATTACAATGATGGCAATCGGGCCTTCCTGCAAGCCTTCGTGGCTCGCGGAACCCTTACGCTCAAAGAGGGACAGACAATTCTCGCCGAAATATTTACCATCGAGGCCGAAGACCGCGAGCCCGTCTCCCCGGAGCAGGTCACCCAACAAGACTTCGAGTCTTACCTGGAAGCCGCCGCCGAAGCCGTTTCCTTCTTCGATTACGAGGTCCGAAGCACCATTCACCAAGTCTCCAAGAAACGCGTCTACGCCCTTGTGAACACGGCTTCCGACCCGATGACGCAGCTCGCAACTACATATAATGCCGAACAGATCGCCTTCACCAAGAGGTTACTCGATGCCATGTTCGAGACGTACAACTCTCCGCGTATGGAGCTCATGTGCATCACTGAGATGCAGGCCATCAAGCTTGCCCGCCCTCCGCGGCAGCAGAACAATAACGACGTCGATGAGAATGGAGCACCGACTCAGACACAATCTTCGACGGATAAGGGACTCAAGCACAGCGAAGTGGAAGACATGCTTGTGAACCTGATGAACCAGGGCTGGCTGGAAAAGTCCAATAACGGGTTCTACAGCCTCAGCCCCCGAGCACTGCTCGAGCTTAGGGCGTGGCTGATTGACTCATACAACGACCCCGACGCGGCAGCGCAGGAATGGCAGCGCATCAAGTTCTGCGAGGCGTGCAAGGGAATCGTTACCGTCGGGCAAAGATGCGCAGAGAGGGATTGTAACGCGCGCTTGCACCACATATGTCAGGACGCATACTGGCGAACGCAGCGTAGCCACAAATGCCCCAGATGCTCAAGAGGCTGGGACGGTAAGCACTACGTGGGAGAGGAGGCAGAGACCAGTACAGAGGCCTACCAGAGGGGCCGCCGTAGGAGTGGAGGCAGGAAGGGCAGCATGGCAGATGAAGACGTGCAAGGAAATGGCGGGGATGAAGATGGGGAGGATGAAGTATGATCGAGCATGATCGGGCATGAAGCTCTGTTCGGAAGCTCATCCCCTGGATGCTTATAGGCAGTTTTCTTGAAGATACCCCGGACTGGCGGCCAAAGCAGAGGCCAGTCACTTGACTACCGTAGTTCACAGACATCCTGCTCTACACCCATAAAGAGAGAAAAGAGCAAAGCGAACAGTTTAGACGACCACCCAGTTCCTCCAAGCTCCATCCTACATCCTTTCATTGGGTCTCAGGGTCCCAACAAGAGAGGCGACATATTGGACCCTGGAGGGGCGGCCTCCAAAGTGGCGGTGCATATACTTAAGCGGGTCTCGGGCCCAGTTGCCGGCGGTCGCTTAGGTGCGGGCTGTTTGACATCGCGCTGGAGGGCTCCAATGGCAGGGGATTGCGATCATCCAACGGCACTGGTGACATCACGCGTGGCTGTGCAAGCCACTCCCACCCGCTCGTCCAGCCCATCCTGTGGCTAACACCTGAGCTGTCGCGGGACATGACGACGCTGCCACAGGAAAAGCCAGGGCCCCGGGCCAGACCCAGACCGCATGTGATTCAGAAGCGCTTGGCCGTTGAATAAAAAGAACCGCCGCGGACCGCCTTCATTAGCAAGACTCCCTAGGTATTCATCTACGGTCACACCAAACAAACCAGATACATCTGTCGCTCAAACTGAAATCTCCTGCACCAGGCAGACCGCATTCCCGCTCATCTGCAACCCAGCTCTTCGGCCTTGGTTCTGTGGCGCAAAGCCCAGAAACCCTCCGCCCACGATGTTAGAGTACCTGAGTTACAAGAAGTTTAAGAAGTACAAGACCGGAAAGGAGGCAAAAGAGGCGGCCGAAGCAGAGCAACGACCGCAACAGCAGAATGGATCATCGACGCATCTCAAACCCGACTCGCGGCCCTCGCCGTCGCGGCGCCAGACAAGTTCTCACTCCGTCTCGACGATGGCGAGCGCGGCTACGGAAGGCGGCCCCGCGCCCCTCCTGGATCGTAAAGACGAGGCCTTTTTCAGACGCATCCTCTCCGACCCGGACGAGATGGACTCGGACGACGAGAGTGTACGCCCCGCGCTGCCCCCGCGCAGCAAAACCCCTGAGTACACCTGGGACTCTGACGAGTCCCGCCGCGCCGCGCCGCTCCAGGAGCAACAGGCCCCCAAGAAGGCCGCAACGGTCGCCGTCGCGGAGAAGCCCCAGGCTTCGGGCCCCTCCAAGATTCCTAGCAAGATTGCGTTCCTCTTCAACAAGGCCACGGGAGGCGGCGACAAGGACAAGCAGCTGGCGCCCACCAAGCCCGTGGGGCCCGAGGAGGCGGCGCGCGAACAGGACGACATCTCGCGCGTGCTCGACGATCTGAACCTCTCGGCGCGCAACAACAAGGCCATCCCGCTGTCTGCCGAGTCGTCCGAACTCGTCGGAAAGTTCACCCTCGTCCTCAAGGACCTCGTTAACGGCGTGCCGACCGCTGTCGACGACCTCCGCAACCTCGTCGAGGATCGCGACGGCACCCTCAAGAAGTCGTTCGACAAGCTCCCCAACAGTATGAAGAAGCTCGTCACCAACCTCCCCGACAAGTTCACCGCCAGCCTGGGACCTGAGGTCCTCGCCGCCGCCGCCAAGAGCCAGGGCATTAACGCCGCCGAGATGTCGGCCGAGGAGGGCATCAAGGGTGCTGCAAAGAAGATGTTCACACCCACCAGCTTCGCGGACCTGGTCTCCAAGCCTGGCGCCGTGGTGGGCATGTTGAAGGCCATCGTCAATGCGTTGAAGCTGCGGTGGCCGGCTTTTATCGGCACCAACGTCATTTGGAGTGTGGCCTTGTTCCGTAAGTTCTAATCCCCCTCCCTCAAGACGCACATGTATCTCAATAGAACGCTGACTCTTTTTAACAGTCCTCTTGTTTGTGCTGTGGTACTGCCACAAGCGCGGCCGCGAAGAACGTATCAAGCGCGAGAACGCGCCTGAGATCATCGATGGCAGCGGCCGCATCGAGGAGCTTCCCGATGACCCAGCCCTCCCGGCCCCCGCGCGTTCTCGCACCGAGCCGGTCCGCTCGGATCGGGACCGTCCACGGAGCGATAGAAGTGAGCGCAGCCGGCGCAGTGGCAGGCACAGCTCGGGAAGGACGTCGCCCCAACGGCGGTCGTCGCCGACTCCCGACTCTCCTCGGAGGAGATCGACTAGGAAGTGAGGAAAGACAAACGGGAGGGGCCGCCTTACCCTGAGTTGTTCCAGCGAGCTCTCGCATTTTCCTTTTGTCTTGTTCAACAATCACGTCCTGAGTGCTGGACGATCTTTTTTTTTTTTTAACGAACGAATGAAACGAAGTATGAACGAATGAGCAGAAGCGCAATTGGACTTGTGAGATGGATCGCACTGTGGAATGATATCATGTGTCTATTTGGGATCCGACCTCGGCTTTTCCCAGGTCAAGCCTTTCCGCAAATATGAGAAGGCCTTATTGTGTAGAGACGGTGTTCTCCCATGCCTTCCCCAAATAGTTTTAATATACAGCCATGGATTGCAATGCAAAAAACCTCTTGAAAAAGAAGAAAAAAAGTTGGGTATCTCCTAACAATGTACGCCTTTTGATTTGTTTCTCTTCCAGTTCTCAATCATCCTGGACCAACTCTTTGATCTCGTCACGTCCGCCGGCCGCGAGACTGCCTGTGTGACCAGCCTTCTCGCCTTGGCCGAAGCGATCTATGACCTTACAGCCGTCCTGGATCCAGAAGTCGACCTCGTCGATGATGTCGTATACGATGTCTTCCACAATCTGCTCCGTGTATCGCTCTGAGACGGGCCGGACCTTATCCAGGCCGGGATATGCAAATGCGTACGACTTACTGGGTTCATCCTGGCCGCCGTCGATCATGGAGACCTCGTTGTCCGGGTCCTCAACAATGCCGGGAGGCGGGAACCAGAAGTCGGGACCGAAGTTGACCTCTGCGGCGCCGCCTCTGAAAACGCTCACGGCAGGATAGTAACCGAGCATGCCGTTGTCGAGGCCCTCACGGGCGCCGATCTGCGCCTGCGGTTTCGAGGCTGGGGGCAGGAAGGCGAGGAGGTCTGTGAAGGGGGTTCCCATGAGAACACCGTTCTTGTACACCTTGATGTAGGAGCTGGGGAGAGTCCGAAGGGCGGGGACGGTATGATTGGGGTTGGGCGCCTCGACCGAATTCGCGGGACCAGAGGAAACGGGCGATGGGTTCATCAGGTCTTCGAGCTCCTTGGTGGTGTGGTAGTCGATCTTCTCGAAATAGATATGCTGCTTAAAGCGGATGGGAATACGGTCGCGAACAATATTGGGCGCATCGAAAGCCGTGCTGTCGTCGTCCAAGCCTGTGTCAACAGCGGGGTTGTACTGGCCAGCCAAGACCTTCCGTTGCAGGCGCTCCGAGGGTAGCTGGATCTCCAGACCGATGACATCGCCCTCACGGATACCTTCTCCTTCCGGGAAAAAGGGCTTCGGGCGCGACATGTACACCTTCTCACCACCGACGTCGCGGAAGCCGTAGCTGTAGGCGTCGAAACCGACAGGGGCATCCACCGACGCCTCTCTTCTAGCAAAGCCCATGCGCACATGGCCGTGTGACTCGGGCTGTCCTTCTCCATTCTTCTTGTCGACGATGCCTCTCGTGATCTTGACCTCCCAGTAGAAACGTCCCTCGCGGATCGCCACGTTTGCACGCGTCATGCGGAACCCCTTGTTGGTCGTGATGTGGCGGCCCGTCTGGTCGAAGAACAGGTGGGTCGCGCTGTCTTCGAAGCTTAGGTGAGGGCCGTGAGGCTCTGCCTCCGTGCCGCGGTAGTAAAGCGATGAGGGGAATCCGGGATCGGCAATGCAGTGTGTGTAGTGATAGCTCTTCTTATTGTGAACACTTGCATTCTTGTCAGTCAGCTGCGACAAGGCGCATAGGCGCTGGCGAACTCACTGCTCCGAGGTCTCGTAGAACTGGATCTTGCCGCCGTCAAGGGCAGGAACATCATGGTGGTAAGTGAAGACAGCGGGGCGCGCGGGTTCGAAATCGGAAGGCTTTGGAGGAGCAAGCTTGTAGCGCATCGGGCTGTAGTCGCTCTGCTTAGGTTCCCGATGCTTCGGGTCCGGCGTGCCACGGTTGCTGTCGCCGCCGAAAGCGCCCTTGGACTCGCGCTTCTTCAGCGACTCCTTTTTGTTCCGCTTAGCAGGCATATCGTCGACGCCTTGAGGTTTCGGTGTTGCTCGGACGTCTGGATTGAGAGGAGATGGTACAGAGGGAGTAAAATCCTCCTCGAGGGCGGTGCGCTTCAACGGGATCGCGGTTGAGGTAGGAAGGGAACCGCTCAGGGTCGGCTCCCAAGGAGGAGGGGGAGTACCCGAGTCGGACGCCATTGAATCGGTTTGCTATTGGTAACGCGAGATTTCTTTGACTCTTGAACTGTGAGCGGCGGTGCTGGTTTGAGCCGGTCTTGTGTCTGGTGGTTAGTGGGAGACAAAGTCGCAGGTTCTTGCTTCTTGCCGTGAAGCGCGTGTTGCAAAGGTCGAAATTTTGAGAGCTGCACTGAAGCTACAAGACACCCCCGCGTCAAGCTCCTTGCTGTCACACAGGGGCCTGAGCAGGAAACCAGCAGGGGTCTAAGTATCCCAGGTACCTCGCGTCCCTACTTACTTCCCGGAAGTACCTACCAAGGTTGGTGGATACTCCCACTGGACAGGCGCTGCAGGCTTCAATTGACAACTGGAATCTCGTGAGGAGGGAAGCTCGCCACAAAGTTGATTCACATACAGCAACAACTTTTCGGTTGGCTGGCTTTCACATACAACATCTTTGTAACACCGCCTTTTTTCTACAGCTACTGAGATCGCAATTCATTCACTCAAGTGTTCAATATAATTAGCAAACGAAGGAGGCATTTGAAATGAGACTTGTCTTTCTCTCTATCAGCTTTCTCTATTGGACATTGTGTCCATCTACGATGCCGTCAAACGCCAGTCCCCATGCTTATCCTTACAAAGTGTACAGACAGTGTTGTTTTGTACAATACTTTTTCTCCATCCCAAGTCCTGGTAAATTGTTACACCCCAGCCCTCCATGACCTGACCGACAGCCCTCCCCTAAATGGCATGCTCCCGTTGCGCTTCCACAGGAGGGTTCCAAACCTCTAACTGTTTAAGGATACGTTGGTACAAGAACAGCATTGTGCCGCTCTGAATGAAGGTCCATACGCCACGAGGGCCCACGCCCCTGAACCATCCGCTGAGCCCCTCCGTCTGGTATATGACCTTGAGGCCCTGGATGACGGACGAGGTCTGCAGGTTCACCGCGCCGGGGCGAGGAGTATGTGTTGACGGAGATGACGTAGATATGTTGCGCATCTGTGATTTTGACGTCGAAGCATGCGTGGTAGTCTTGGCCGCCGCTTTACTCTCTTTTGGTAACAGGTCAGGGTGCACTTGGGTCTGCAGCCGCGTCTTGACGACGTCTAGGGGACATGTCATAACGCCAGCCAAGCTTCCGGCGAGACCACCAGTCAAGAGCTCCAGCGGTACACCGACATCCCTGCTCTGCTTGTAGGTACGGGCCCAGGCGTGGAACTGTTCCCAAAACATGAACTGGAGCGCCGAAAACGGGAGGTCGCGATAGAGCGTCGCTTGGTAACCGTGGAACAGCGCAGAAAGCCCCTCGTGGCGGACAATTGTCCGCGCAGCATCGACCGTGCCTCTGTAGTTGTATCCCGACTTGAAGTAGGGGTTGTTGTAACGTCCCTGCAACTGCATGCGGGTCTTCAACACTTCGGACGGGACGTAGACGACGGAGCCGGCCAAGTCTCCAAGGAAACCTAGGCATATTCAGTTAGCTTGGGGTTTCCAGTCATAGGCTTAAACTCAACGAACCGGCTGTTAGATAGGACAAGTGGTGCTGTAGGCCGTGTTCAATGAGAAACCGCTTGCTCCATTCGTATGTGCCGAAAAATAACATGGTGCCCGGGAGCGAGCCACTCAGTGCCGGTACCCACCCGCCATAGAGACCTCGTCTGATGCCTTCTTGCCTCCATATCGTGTGATAGGACGAGCCGAGGGACGTATACTTCGGCGGGATGTGCGGGTCGCCCTGTTGGCGCGTCTTGACCGTGTCCAGAGAGTGCATGAGCATGTCTCCCGTCGACCCGCCGAGACCCCCGGCTATCATAGCATGGAGGTAAGGCGGGCGGCCTTCTTCTTCGAATGAGTCATCCTCCTCCGAGATCATGTCCTGTCCGAACGACTGTCTATTGATTCTGATATCCGGCAAAAGTCCTCCCGTCTGTCCCTCATGTCTATCCTCTCCGGACGAGGCCGCCGCCGCCGGGCTCGAGACCGAGAAACCCTCCTTGATCGTTTGCGCACTGTTGTCGGCAGGGGCGAAGTAGCTGACGATGCGGTCAGCGACAGACATTTGCGAATGCTGCCTGTCGCAGTTACACCAGCTTCTCTCCTGTCAACGGCAAGTTCGGTCGGTCGGTCCCTCTCGTATGGTGGGTGATCGTGGACGTTGTGGTGCTTGTCGATTTCGGCACGGGGGGCGGGTTCGGTTGGAGCAATCGCACACCCACTGCGGGATACCGACGCCGTCTTCAGGTTTCCAGGGGGGAGGAAGGCGGAGAGAGAGAGAGAGAGACAGAAAGAGAGGTATCCTCGTCGGTGATTGTCGCGTGGAATTGTTGCGCAGTCGAAAAACTTGGCGGCGGCGAGGAGCAGCGAATGGTCACATTGAAATTTCCGACAGGGTTCCCGGGCTCTCTGGATTTTTGTTGGCGGTGCACAGACCACGCGCCGCGCTGCAGTCCCGCAGCGTCGTCACTGTGAGCTTCCTGTCTCTTGCTTTAACAGACGCTAGAGCTACAACGTTGGAGCTGCATTTCACGGGACGGACCCTGTGCCGAGAGCTGCGAGCTGTGACACAAGACGGTTTGCGCCGCTTTGCTGAGGAGGGGAGTGCCGGGAAACATCCCCTCAGACTTAAAGGGCCTATCCCGATAATTGAGGTAATCAATGGTCGCGATAGGAGATAGGAGGGGTATGTATGATACATGAAGGGTTCTTGGGACTTCGAATGCTTGGGCTCTAGCCAATGCCCCCGCCCCCCAAAAGACAGCCGAGTCTCCAACATCACTGCTTGCTTATTCGTACAAGAGGCAACCCCGGCCCTCGATTCAGTATCTAGGGGCGAACCTATATTCTTCCCACCTCACGCGCCCAAACTTGCGCCAGGGCCAGATATTCCAAACACACCGTCCCGTAACCAGCGCCATAGATATTGGTCCGTAGGTATTGCTGTCCAATGTCTGGCCCTGCGGGCCGTCACCCTCGACCCAGATATGCCCTTGTGGTACCCGGACTATTCCAGGCGGATGCGGCGCCCTCGGTGTGACATATTCTCCCTCCAGTGCAACAATTCGCTTGATCGCGACGGTCTCCGGGTGGAATGGGCTTCTACAGTACGCGGGAGAAAGGTCAGCTCATCCGACATCTCGGGGGCTCCGACAGCGCTCGCCATTGACGCACCTAAACGTGACTATCATGCCCTTCCGCAGTCCATCCATCGGATTCCACTTCCAAGTGAGCACCATGTCGTTTGCCACAGTGCTGTTGCGGTCCTCATTGTAGTACGGGTACATGGAGCCGCCGCTAATCGCTGTGATGGTCGCGACATGATCGTTGAACGTGATCACGATGGGGACCCAAGTTGCGAGACTCAGGAGACGAATTGTCGTGTCACCAAGGAAGCTGCCTCGCATGCGCGCCCATAGCTGTCGGTATGCCATGGGCGTAGATTGTGTGCAACTGGGTATGGGAGTCAGTGGTCGCTGCCTCTCGAGAGACAAGCTTCTTATCCTGTTCGTCACAACGAAACTTTGTGTGAGGCAGTTCACATCCCACGTGCTTATCATATCAAGTGTCTTATCGCGTTTATCTGGGCGGGTCCTGTTGGGGTAAATAGGTTATTACCTACTGTGCCACCGACTTACCAAGGTAGAGCGACAGTTTAGCATCAGAAAGAAATGGATGCATTGAATTTGTAACTCTCCTAGTAGAGTGTTCATACTCATGTGTCAACACTTTGACTTACGGGACAAGAGTTACGACCCCACGAACGAATTTGTGTTTCCTGATGTCCTAAAAGTTACCTGTGCTTCGAATGGCAGGACACATCCGGGCCGTACTTTGATGGCCTGTCCATGCTCTAGCCTATTTGGTCTTCATTGGCTTGCGAAGTTGCCCATGATTTTGAGTGATGATATCGGGGCTGACGGTGTATCACACTATTCGGACGAGTAGTGTCTCCCAATGAGCAACATCTGGCCTAGTCAAAACCCGCAAGATTCACTTGTCTATTCGCTTCCTTTGGGTTCCATTTCGAGCCATCGTTGGCACAGCTCATGGGCTTTAATGTTCCACCACCATCGTTTCTCGCCGGACCATGATGCCGGGCCCACTCCTCGAATGTCGATTTTCGGCCGAGACAGGCACCGTCTTCGCATTGGTGCACCGTTCATCTCATCCGCAGTATCCAAGTTACTACTCTCCAAAGCAGACCTCAAATCCCGGACTTAAGCTCCCGTAGCCGCCCTCGCATTCTTATGATACCCATCCCACAGTTAATCCTCCTCGCTGTCTTCGACCCTGCTCTTCGCATCCGATATGCTGCGGTCGTCCCTTGACGAGAGCACGTACGACTCGTCTTGCATACGGCGCCGCTCCAGGTTCTGCGCGACGACGGGGTCGAGTGTGCAAGGCTGCCGCGAGCCCTAGCCGCCCGCCGCCGTCGAGTCGCCGCGGTTGCTGCTCAGTCGCGACACGATGACTGACGGCAGGTAGTGTATGAAGAAGGGCTTGATTACGGGGACGGGGGGCACAGACGATGCCAGCGTTGACCCCGACAAAGCACCAGATGAACTGTTCGACAGCTTCCCAGCTGTAGTCTTGGCTGTCGAGGTGACCGGGGAGCTTCATGGCCACGCCGCAGACGCTATGGGCACTATATCAACGAGTGCCGAGAGATTTGTGACATGGACCCCGTGGCTCACAATCCACCTGTTGCAAAGAGCAGGATGATGAGCAGCGGCAGCAGCAAGATGAAGACGTCCATGACAATGCTGGCGATGCTGGGTACCATGTACGTGGTCAGCTTGTCTACGCAAGCTTTTTTGCTCTTTGGGACTGCCAAGTCCCAGCTGGCCCTGGTCGGCCGGCAGCCGAATATGTCGATGAAGACGTGAACGATCGAGTAACAAACAACAATACTTGCAAGGCTATAGACGATTTGACGAAATCGCTTTTCTGTGGAGAGTCTAAGGTACAGGAAGAGGATGGAGAGCTTTAGCTGATGTTGAGAGCGTAGAAGATAGTCGCGCATATGGTGTACTACGCTTGATGACGATGCTCAGCAAGGCCATTGAGAAGACTAAAGCAACGGCATCCATGACTATCTATCGTAAGCTTCGAACATACAGATGTCTCTTCATAAGAAAAAATTACAGTCGTCAATGTTGATGCTTGTCCGAACGATGTGGAATCTCGTAAACAAACGCAACGCCACTGTTAAGGCAGCAATGCTGCCATCGTGATGGCGGTGACTAGCAGCGAGCCCCTCAAAGAGGGCGGGTTCACCTGCGTCCTAACATGACCCAGTGGCACTTGTGAGGTCCAAGTTCTATCCATGTAGTTGGCCAGATGCTTAAAGCCCGGGAAATCATTTTGAGAGGCGTTACACCCTCGAACTCAAGTGCCACTGCCAGAGGTATACCACAGAGTGTTTAAACCCGGTTTCTCGAGGCAGAACTGTCAACATCTGCTTGCACCATCGCTGGTTCAGGTAGCAGGACGTCTCCGACCCGGGTAACCGGGACCAGCACAAACCACGAGGATGACCCGTTTCCCGGGAACGAGGAAGTGCAGGTAGTATTATCAAGGCCGATTGTACGAATTGAGCTTGGCCAGTCTCCCGATGTTCCCGATATATGTCACCAGTACGGGATTTCTTTCTTACCAATCTCTCATCCACATGACCATCTGTCGGCAGTGTGTAGCTCGATGTCATTTCGGAAGGTTTTTCCCCTTCGAATGGCTTCGAAAGCGGCTCTCAATGCCAAACGTTGTCGAGATATGGGACAGAAAAGACAGAGGAGGGGAGTGACCCGCAACGTTGACCGCGCCGTTGAGCTTGCCGAACCTCTCGACGGTAGTGTCGATCCACGCCTTCACGGTTTCAAGCTTTCTGATGTCAACCACGGTGCTCATGATGCCGCCCCGGGCTTTGGGCATGTCCTCCTCGATGCCAGCGATTGCGGCGGCGAGGTTGTCGGCCGAGGTGGCGTAGATGGAGACCGTGGCGCCGCGGACGACGGGGTAGCGTGACGGGGCAAGACCGGTATCGCCCGTAACGGCGATGGCTTTGCCTTGGAAAGGGGATTGGCTTGCCATTGAATGTGCTAATCGCATGTGAATTTCCGGTCAGGTAGGCCGAGAGAAACGGGGAACTGTTGGTTTGGGGTATTGGGTCAGCGGAGAACAAATAGAAAAGTAAAGGAGAGAAGTTGAACGGTTGGTATGTTACTATGAGAGGTTGAGCCAGTGACAACGGCGTGAGCATTACTTGATGTGCATTGAATCCTCGATGAGAGACTTGTCTGGGCTCATCAGGTCATCGGTCAATCATCTTGCGGATCTCGCCAGGAAGTTTCCCAACTCTCTGGTGGCTGTCAGCCCGTCTCTCCATGTCATGTTCGTCAAAGTGTTTTTCCCTGGACCTTGCAAATGACCAAAGTCAAGGGGATAACCCCTGCGACTGTCTTTGTAAGTCGACTTGTTGGTGAACCAACGACACCACTTACACGGGGACATGATGACCCCCTCTAAGTGGGCCTCGAAGGGGCGCTCTATTCCCCCTCGTGGATCGGTTCCTTGGGTATTTTACACAAACATAAAGACTAAACGGTCATCTTAATCCAGATTCGAACCAGAGTTGGTGGATCTCCGCAGTCTCTTGCGAAGTATCATACAGACGTACTAAACACAAGCCAGCAATCACTTTTGTACCCGAAGGCCCTGTGTGCTTTCATATGTATATATATTTCCCCGAGCATTCAAAATAGTGTCCTTTCAATGTTCATCCCATGAAATCCTCAATTATTTATGCTTGACAAATTCAATGTAGTTGCAAGGAGCGGAGGCGGCTCGGCGTGCAACCTACCTGTCGTTTTTCTAAGAACCCGGCTCCAACAAGTCTTCAGGAACCAACACAATCGGCCCATCTCACCAAGTGCCGAATAAACATGTGTACCACTTTTGGTAAAATGAACTGTACAGACTGTGAAAGCTGGTTCGGCTTCCGTCTGCGCCTCTTTCAAGCTTGTAGGAGAACAAATTGTGTGATACAAAGCTGACCCAAGACCAAAAAAGCCTTGGAACAACACAAAATCTTCCCCATCCCCGATCTGGTCTCGGAGAACCTCAGCGAACTTCTCGCTGTCAACGTCGTGGGCACCTTCAACTGCCTTAAAGAAGGAGATGCGCAATATGAAGGACGGCGGCAGCATCGTCAACGTTGGCAGCATCACGAGTAGTTACGCCTCGGCCGGGGTCGCCGCATATGTCGCCTGTAAGCGCGTGGGGCCGGGCATGACCAAGATTGCCGCTTTCGAGGGTGTGCCCCCAGGCGCATCCGCGTCAATAGTATATGTCCGTGAGTCAAGCATTTTTTGTCTTGCCCCCCCCCAAAGGGATGAATACTGCACTAGACTCGGCGAAAGAAAAGACTTGATCGCTTACGTGTAACATGTATGTAGGGGCCGCATCGACACGGAGATAATATCAAAGCCATTTGAAAGTCCGGCAGGTCAGTTCGGGCTCAGCACCGACACAGTGCCGTGTATAACCAAGCGCATTGCCGAGCCGTGGGAGATTGCCACGTTGATTGCCGCGCCGATGCCGCGTCGATTGCGTGTCCTCTTGGCGACGAGTCTAAGTTTGTTACCAAGGCGGCATGGTTCGTTGACGGTGGTTGAGTCGAGGGGAACTACAGATCATAAGTATCACGACCGAAGGGTGGATTCTGTGCGTAGACGAGCAGCAATGCTTGTTTAGTGAACAACCAGATTGAAAACAACACACTCTGGCGACTTGGACACCTGCGATTCGTTTTGATGGGGTTAGATAACCAATATAGGCACCATCAACATGGCTATCTTTCTTCCTGTGTAGCATAGCTGCTGTGTCTGTTTGTCGTCGTTTTGAAAGAACACTGTTTTCTCAACATTCGTGTCCTCGTGGTGTATATCGACATGACTTAGCAGCGCAATGAATCCTGCTTGCTGAGTAGTCTTTGTATTAGCAGCATCCACCCAGCTCTCACTCACTACCATCCGAGGGAACAGTTTGAAATGGTTGAATTCTTCTTTTGGTCGTCTCATTAGAACCGCTCGGGGTTCCAAGCCTGCCGATACGCTCATTCTACCAGCCGCCCCTTTTTTGTTTTGATGATGACTCCAGATAAAATTTAGACCTCCGGGTTGTCATCGCTCTCGCTGACACTCTCGTCACCGCTGACCTCGGCGTTCTCGCGCTCCCTCTTCTCCATAAGGGCCTGCAGCTCGGCGTCATCGCTCTCCGTGACGGCCTTGGGCTCCATCTTGACGACGAGCGAGCCGCCGGCGGCTTCGATACTGGTCCGAATCTCGACAATGGCCTCCTCGAGTCTGGCGATACCCAGCTGCTTATCCAAGCACGTGCTGGTCAAGACGTACAATGGGGGGGACACGAGCCTGACCTTAACCTGAGTCTGGTCGTCGTTGCGCGACTCGGCGGTGCGCAGGGCGGCCTTGACAGCGTCGATGCCCTCATACCCAAAGCAGGTCACCTCGACATCGGCACGGACCTTGGTGGGCTGGGGAGTAAGCCGCTTCGCGATATATGACTTCAACTCCTCCGAGACGGCCTCGCTGGGGAAGGTGGCGTCGTTCCAGACCTCAGCGTTCCTGTCCAATGCATGAGTATCTCTTTGTCCGTTTCCAATGTTCCATGTGATCCCAACTCACGTGATAGACAGCTTGAAGGCGTCAATCGCATGGCCGTACTTCTTGTTGAGAGGCCATGCGATGGTTTCGTACAGCTGCTCGATAGGGGTAAGGGTCTTCTCGGCGACGTGGCGCATGATGGAGTGGACCATCTTGCCCTTGTTGTACCGCTCCTCGCACTTGATGATATCCTCCGGCGACACACGGCGCTTGCTGAGATCGATATAACCCTTCTCCTTGTCGACACGGAGCACGACGACGACCTCGTTGCGGCCCACTCGGATAAGCTTCTGGATACTTCTGATACGACGTCTCGACAGCTCGGAAAGCAGGATCATGCCGTCAATGTTGTCGTACTCGAGCAGCTTGACGTACGCGCCCATCTCGGCGATCTGTATCACCTGTCAGACCCGGATGTTCCCTCTCCCACCCCTTTCCCCCAACTTGCCCACGGCGACCGGGTGGATTTGGGCCGGTTCGGCTCGCCCGTGTGCGTTGGGCCGGCGGGGCACAAACCTGCTTGACGTTGACCATGACGAACTCATCGATCTCAGGATACTTGTTTTCGAAGTATCGAAAGTGGCTGTAGTTCGGTTCCGCCATCTTCGCTGCTGGTTCTCGAAGTCGTCGAGTACGGAGGGTTGTGGCGGCGGTTGGGTTATGTAAAGGTCGAGGTGTGGAGGAGGGGCGGGGTGCGAAAGAAGGCGCGCGGGCTTTTTACACGTTCCTCCTAGTCGTCTTTTGGGCAGCTAGTTTCCTCTGTGCTCTGTAAAAATTCCGCCTGCTCGTTGGGTCGGTATCGCTGAGGTCGGATCGGTTGTTCCGAGGAGGAAGGTGACGTCGAAAAGGCGAAGAAGAGGAGGCCTTGAGGGTGAGCAGCGTTGCGTTGGTGATTGGGCGATCGAGTCACAATTTTGCTACTGCGGTTCACAAATCGCAGAAATCCGAACAATGGTGGGGGATGCTTGGAAGCGGTAGTCCGCGGCAGAACTAGTGCTGATTCGTCCGATAAGCTGTATTTCGCTTATCGCCACGTGAGCACCCCTCCAACCAAATTGTGCATTGTAAACAGACCCAGAAGCTAGCATCCTGGGCAAGCTATTGGTACCTGCCTACTTACCTAGGGAAGAACAGAGCCACGAGCTTCAAATATCACCATTATAAACGAAACATGGCACCTGGTAAGTTCATTTTTTGGAGGTATTGCCAGCTTTTGTACTGCTCGGCAATCCACTTCCGAATGCTAATGGCTTCGAAGCATCCCAATTCGAGCTGGCGCAACCGCCCAGCGACGCCATCTCCTCGCTGGCGTACGCTCCCAATTCTCCCACGAGGCTCCTGGTGTCATGCTGGGACAAGAAGATTTACCTCTACGACACGCATAGTGGAGATGAAGATGCTCCGGGAACCCTCCTCCAGACGATCGAGTTCCGCGCCCCCGTGCTCGATGTGACTTTCGGCGCGACAGACAATGAAGCCTATACGGCTTGCTTGGACCACTGCGTATACAGGTAAGGCAACTCCCCGGTGCTGTCAATGCTGCGCGACGAGGCTAAGCAACCGGGCACAGGGTCGATCTGGAATCAGGAGAGAAGCAAGTGGTAGCTCAACACACCGCTCCCGCGCGTTGCGTAGTGTACAGCACAGAGCACTGTATGTCACTTTCGATCCCAATCCATCATTGCTACATCTGACCAAGCTGGCAGCCCTCCTCATCTCCGCCTCTTGGGACCAAACCCTTCAAATCCATAACGCAAAGTCGCCATCCGACGACAATATCACCATCCATCTGCCCGGGAAGCCACACGCCCTGGCCGTCAGCCCCTCGAAGGTTGTCGTTGCCATGACCGCCCGCCTCGTCAACATCTACGACCTGAGCCAGATCCCCTCCCTCTTCTCCACGCCAGGGCCCCACGACATCAAACCCTGGCAGCAGCGCGAGTCTTCTCTCAAGTTCCTCACCCGCGCCGTTTCTTGCATGCCCAACGATGCCGGCTACGCCACCAGCAGCATCGAGGGCCGTGTTGCCGTTGAGTGGTTCGAGGACTCGGCTGAGTCCCAGGCCCGCAAATATGCCTTCAAGTGCCATCGCCAAGCCGCCCCGGACGGCGAGGGCGACATCGTCTACCCGGTCAATGCCATGGCTTTCCACCCTGTCTACGGCACGTTTGCTTCAGGCGGCGGTGACGGAACTGTTGCCCTCTGGGACGCCGAAGCCAAGCGTAGGATGAAGCAGTACCAGAAGTTCCCGGACAGCGTTGCGGCCCTGGCTTTCTCCAAAGATGGCAAATACCTTGCCATTGGTGTCTGCCCAGGTTTCGAGACCGGTATGGAGGACTACAGTGCTGAAGGCAAGGCAAGCATCTTCATCCGTGAACTTGGTGAAACGGAGGCCAAAGGCAAGGGCGCGAAATGAATTGATTACCCACACACTTGGGAAGCCATGATGGGAACTCTTGAAAATATGCGGGCGCATGGCGTTTGAGGTGGGTTCCATACACAAGCAATTCGATTTGACGGACCAGGAGTGTTACGGAAAAGCCTAGCATGTAATATATCAGATGATACTCTTGTACTGAGTGAGAAGCCAGCTGTCGATATCCGTCGCAGTCTTCATCAAGTGAATTCTCCCAAAATCCGGGTCTTTACCATGAGGGTGTCAAATTTACAACCTTTGATCGACAATCATGCCCCTTTCTTCCCCACACATACCACTTGACGAACCCCAAAACGTTATCTCGACATGCGACTACTATCTACGCGGGCAAGTTGCACCCATTCTCTCCGCACCTCCGAAACATTGGAAGAGCCCCTGCTGGCCTTGGCCTCAACTCTTCCAATGCTCCAACTCTAGTGATCGATCCTCCGTTTCGTCCATGCAACGATGCGGTTAATGAGCCCGAGGCCATTTGTGATTCGCCATATGTGTACATTCCTACAACATTCGTAGAGCTATAATGGGTTTTGCGGACATGCCTATTGTTTCTTTCCAGCGTGGCTTGGCTACTGGCTGTGCTTCGTCGCGCGACAGTGCTGCCGAAGTCCGTAAAGTCTGTACTGTCTTCGGGCCAGGCCGGCGCATCATTGCCGATACTCCCTCTGCTGTCGTTGAGTCGGCCCGTCTCCGAATATCCTGGCGACGTGCTCGAGGCCCAAAGTCGAAACTTACTATAAGGGTATGTCTGGAAGGCCTCTGAATCTGCCGTCCCCTGTCTGGAGGAGCTCCTCCAAAGCAGACCATTTCCACAGCCTGTATCTTCAGCAAGCATCAACGAATCTGCGTACGAACCACCAAAACTGTATGTAGGACTTCTAAACCGGCGTACCCTGTCGTGGGTTCGCAAAGAGGGCAGGACAAGTGGCTCCCGAACGTCGTTATCCGTCGTGCTCTTTTCAACAGAAGGGAGGACGTGGTGGTATGATTGCCCGGCACGATCTGAAGCTATTGGAGCGTTGTTTGGCACATTGAATCCTTCTGGTTGTTCCTGTTTCTTGCTGTCCGGGTCCAGATCAGGGTCTATAATGAAGCTTTCGCGAACTCCCGTTCTCTTCTTGATTTTGCGGGTGATGGTGGGTTTTGGGCCAAACGAGACGGAAAGAGGGCCAATGCCTGGTAGGGGAGGCGATCTTCTTCGTCGCTTGACGCTGTGCTGGCTGCCAGAGAGAAAGGTCTCGTCCTTGGCGAAACCATCCCTGATGTTCTTTCGAAGAGAAAGGTTCCGAGTGGCTGGGATCGCCAAGGCTTTGTGGTTCTCGAGCTTCATCTTTTCAACTCGCGTTGTGGAGGGTCTTCCGCGCTGTCTTTTAATGGGACTCAGTACTTGGGGAGAAAATAGAGAGCGGTGCATGCCGAATTTCCTGTCTTCGGGAATATCCCACGCTAACAAGGTCGTCAGAACTGCCCAAATACGTAGACGCATCCTGCTCACCTTCGTTCCGGTCGAATCGGCTGTTTGATTGAGATTCGCGCGTAATATTGGAGTGACAATTGGATGGAAGAGTGCCACTTTCCCGTTGAGATGATGCATTTCTCAACGTCGGCCCCTTGGCTGCGGTCACCAGAAGGGAGGAATGTCTTGGTGATTCGACTTCGCGTAGTGGCAAATAGAGAATCGGAGAGGGCTCTTCCGACTTCACAGAAATTCCGGCATATACTGCTGGGTTTGCTTCATTGGGAGTGTTTGAAGACCCTCTTTTGTCTGGATGCCGCCTTTCAGCCGCAATCACTCCGCTGTAGTTGACCTCGTGTACCGCGGTGGTCGTTGGGATGGAAGGCAGTTGCTGCTGCCAGTAGGTCCCATAGGTCATATCAAAATTTTCCGGGGCTGAGGGAGAAAAGCCATGGTTTCGAACTCTAGTCTAGCGGTCAGACAATCCCGGCGCCAAGAGTGCCAGACTCACAGCGGCGCTTGCGAGCAAGAACGTGTTGGTTCGGTTTTGTCATGATTGGGATCTTCCGTACCAAGCTCATTCGGCTGGTTGATATTATCCATAACCGGCATCGCCCGAGGTATCGATATATCGATGGATTTATGCCAGTGCATTTTTGAGCATGTTCCGATAGTATCCGCCCTCTGTTTTTGGAACTCGGGTGACATTGTTCCCGAGCCGGACTTGTGGGTTGTTGTGAGTTGTAGTGTTTGATGTTTGTCCTCCGTCAGAGATGCTCCTGGAATGGGATGTTAGTTAGCAGGGTGACACCAGAATGCCTGAAACAAAGACCATTGGAGTCAGTGATTCAATGAGGGAGTAATTCGTTCTCTTGAAATGGCTAAAAAACGAGTGAAATTTTAGGAGGATAGACGAGCCGCCTAAGATGCCTGGTATGTTTGGGGAAAGAACTTCTCGCAGCAACTGCTAGGGGTCAATTGTTGGCACCCACACATCTTCTCGTAGCTTCCCTATCCTACTAGGGTCATCTGAACCGCTCACATTTACAGCATGTGAACAATAACCCATTACGCCTTCTATATCACGAGTCAGGCTGTGCTATTAGGATTCATTTCGGTATTGAAGTATGGCTAGGTGGTTGACACATCCTCTGAGCGTTCAGACTAGCCTACTCGATAGCAATCTCTGAAATTACATTTTTGTACTTTCAGGTCGACCCTTTTCTAGCAATTCTTTCTCATTGCCACATCACAGCAAGTAGACACTAGTTAAGGCCCATGTGAGACCTCAAAGTTACAGAGACCTATGGTGTTATAAGCCGCAGCAAGCCACCGATGGCAGTCGGCCGTGCGACCTTATTGGAACAAAGCAGCCAGCATGATGGGATGTAGATCAGGCCGTGTGGTGATTGGCCTTGCCAAAGTTTTGCACATGTGCCGCTGGAAAAAAGCGTATCATCTCCATCGACAACGCTACCCCGTTACAGCTTCGACAAGTGCCATGCATCAGGGACAAATAAACCGTAGCGATTCAGATTGAGATTATAATATTACACTAAGCAGCATCGATGAAAAGAGGGTTTCACAAGCCTGTCCAGCGACAAGGCTTAAAAGTCCGTAGGCTGCCACCTTTTCCGCTGAGTCCTTACTCGCCAGTTCTACTGTCCCCCCTCTCTGGGTGCGATTGCCTTGGGCTCGGGAACGTAGTCGAAGGTTCCTCCCATGTTCAACAACCACACTTCACCGGGATTCGACGGCACCTTGTCTCCCCACAAGAAGTTGTGGGGGAAGCCCATGTCGAACGGAACGGCCCCCTCGATCTCCTTGATATCCTCATCGGTCAGATTCAAGGCAAGTGCCTCGATATTCTGCTTCAGGTGATTGAGAGTGCGACCGCCAACTATGGGAAAGACGTACGGTGCCTTTTGCATGACGTACGCCAGAGCAACACTGGTAATGATGGTGTTCTTGTTGTTGGCAATCTTCTCCAACACCTGACTGATCTTGATCTGTGCTTCACTTGCTTGGACTTTGCGGCCCTCTTGGGAATTACGTTGCTCCTCCGTCTTGAAGGCCCCGCCCCCAAGAGAACCCCAGGGTGCCAAGCCCATACCCTCGGACTTGGTCATCGGGATAATCTCTCGTTCGAAGTCTCGCGAAGCAGCAGACCACCGGCCTTGATAGACTGAGAATTGGCGAAGTCCATGGTTTCTGGCGTACTCATTTGCTTTGCTGCTTGCTAGTCAGCAACCGACCAGCCAGACAGTTCATCTCAAGGCGCTTGCGTACCTCACAATCCACGCTGGAGTGTCACTGATCCCAAGGTACAGAACTTTGCCGGCAATGACGAGATTGTTCAAAGACTGCATCATTTCCGGAACGGACGTGGAGTAGTCCCACCAGTGCACGTAAAGCTAGCCTAAATTAGCGACGTCACTTGGCTAAGACGACGTAAAGTTGCCCACCAGGTCAATGTAATTCGTCTGCAACTTGCGCAGGCTGGCCTCGACAGAGACATGCAAGCTTTTGGATCCGTTGCCGGTGAAATTGGCCATGATGTTGGGTGCGTTGGGACCAGCCTGGAAGTTGGTGGTATACTTGGTCGCGATAACTACACGGAGTCAGAGAAATTGGGTTGGGCGATAGCAACACTAACCCATCTGGTCGCGAACACCTCTCTTCTTCATCCATTCGCCGATCCAGGCTTCAGACTCTTCAAATTGGTAGTTGTTGGCGGTATCGATGAAGTTGCCACCCTGCTCATAGAAGAAATCGAGAATCTCTCCAACGGTCTTCTGATCGCAAGTTCCCATGTACCCCTTCCTGACGCATGCATTAGCAGAGAAAGCGAAAGACATAATCTCTCGCCAGAGGCAGCTCACCAGGCATCGCCAAAGTTCATGGCACCCAGGCACAATGGGCTTACTCGGACAGAGGCTGTAGGGGAAAGAATGCGGTAACGAGCTAGAGGGCTCTTGGGGGGAGCCGCCATAGGTAGGGCCGACATGCTGATGACAAGAGATTTGCTGTTCTAAGAAGAACTCTTTTTTCAAGGATCGGGTGTATAGGTTGGTATGAGCGAGTGTAATTTGATTGACGAACAAATTTGGAGGTGAAGGTGACTTCAGATTTTGCAAAAGTGTCAAGGCGGAAGGCGAAGTGCAACTGATATCGGCCACTCCTTCCTTCTTCACTAGATGAATTCCGGACTAGGCCAGGCACGATGAGGACGACAGGCGTCACCTCCATTGGCAGTAAAGTCCGCATGTCTGTTTGCTGATGACATCATACCTACAGTTATCAGTCATCGAGTTTCACCAGCTCTAAACCCTCTTGGGTATATGTACATCAAGAATTGGCCCCAGGACCAGCCTTTTGAGTCTGTGACGATCCAGCCCAATGCCACGCATCGAGACACCGATGGACCTAAACTAATCGCCGGGTTTAACTCCGAGTAAGGCCGTTGCCATTCGCGGGGTACAACAACAGGGTGGTCAAACTTCCAGCCGTGTTGCCAGATCTAGTAAATCAACCGAATCTTGCCTGGCTGGGCTGGGTCATGGGCATACAGAGTAATCATTCGAAATATGGTTATTGAGTTAACCAAGCCATTTCGCAAATTAAAACCAACATTAGCCATAGTACTTGTTGACGGAGAAAGAAAAAAACCAGACAATGCAACAAGGGCACATAATCTCACTCGATGTGTTGGAGAAACTGTGATAGAACTATTAATTGCCCAACAGAGCGAGGCCATTTGCAGATATCGTATCAGTGAGTAAACTGTTGTTCGCCCACGCAAGTGTGGAGATTTGGTTGTTGAGTTGATGACTCATCACTGAAACGGAGCGGGTCATACTAAATCCATCCGACGTCTAGTTTCTTACGACGACCGGGTCATTGGCGGGCAAAAGCGACCGCGCATCAACGACCCGAGGTGGTACGATAAGAATTGTAGCTTTGACAGGGTCCTTCAACTTTTTGACCTAGGCCGTCCCAACGGCTCATTGGCACGCCCCTCCGACATCAGGATAACCGGCCCAAACCAATTGATCCTTTTTTCTTCGAAATGATCCGGTAGTCGACTCGAGAACGATCATGGCCATTGTAGAGCTCTCACAATGTCCTCTCCCGCCCCTGTCCCGTCAAAGGCTGCGATCCACGCGCTTCGAGGTCTTCTCTTCGGAACATCATGCTCTCTCGTACTACTCGCCGAGGAGCGTCGCCAGCGAATAAAGCTTGCTCGTTCCGCGGTCGAGAACGGCAGGAGATTGAAGTCTCTGAAAAGATACAGCACCAGCGGCGCCGCCGCCCTCGAGGCCCTCCAGGAAGAAGTCGCCACTGATACCAACTTCATTGGCTGGTCAACCCGGCCGCGAAGTCACTTTTCTTCCCACGAACAAGGCAGGCTATCATTTGATAGCTCGTACCTGCATAATGCCAATGACGCCGCTTCCGATGCACCACGACCAACGAGAACAGCGAGCGACCGGCCTGCCACACAAACTTCCTCGGGCCATACAGTAGCAACGCCAGGGCAACGTGGACGATCCGCCTCAGACGCTGTGAAGAGATGCAGCAATGATCCGTCATGGACCAGATTTCCATCACCGGCTCCCGCGATACAGGCCCTGCCCAGCGGACATGGCGTTCCAATGTTGGTGGAGAGTCGTAGAAATGCAGGACTTGTGAAAAAGCCCACCATTGCCGCGGCAGTGGAGCGCGTGGTGAGGGAACACCCCCACGTCGGAGGGCCCGGTGGACTGCAAGACCTGTTACTTGATCCGGTACAACAACTACAACGTAACCTCCACGCCCCGATCACTGCTCTAAATATTGTCAGCCGAGCGTACAAGTCTGTTGAAAGGTCGCAAGAGTTGCCTGGCTGGGTGTCAGACTTGACCTCGCTGCTGTCAACGGCTTGCCAGCAGGAAGGTGATGTCGATATCGCTGGGCAAATCATGGAGTTTGCGGTCATTCATGGGTCTATCAAAGAATGCAACATACTGGCCAGTCGTCTCATTGAGGTCGTTGAAGCACTGGTGTCTCGGGAGAGCTTGGAAGGACTCTCTGGCGAACACCTCTCCGACCGGCTACATCTGGCGGCAAGACTATACATGGGCAACGTTGATCTTCTGCCACCGGAACAGTCTACGCTGCGATTTGACTATGTTCGGATCGGAAAAGAACTTATCGGCCGTGCTCTTGAGGCACATTGTTCAATCGACGTTGTTCAACTCGTGCAACAAGTCAATGCTCGGAACCAGGATAAGCTTGGTACCACGGTCTGGTTCATGCTGCAGCTCGCCGAACATGGCCAGCATATTCTGGCCATCGATGCTTTTCTAAGAATTTTTGCGAAACTCGACCGTACCTCGGCGTATTCCAAGAGAATTTGTACCGGCATTGTCGAGTCGATCATCGCCTCTCGTGGTTACGAGTGCAGGGAGGTTTTACGGAGTATCAACCAGCTCAGGGAGCGCGACGGCTGGGACATGCCAAAACTGTGGTTGAGAGACCTGATATGGGTATTCTGGAATTCGACGCGCAATTTCGCGGGTACCATCCAGCTCTTCAACGACGCGCAGGAGAACCGCTTCTATGGGATTGAGAACACATACGATATCCAGTCTAGGATGGTGCGGATCTGTATTGAAGCCAACCAGACCGACACGGCTCAGCTGCACTTGGAAAACCTCGTTGCAACGTACTCGAAGGCCCGAGATGACGTCGAAATTCTCGGCGAGTTCACCCTGCAGAAGGCCGACAAAGGGGACTGGGCCGCAGTCCGCAACGACTTCGAAGCAATGAAGCCGATGCAAACCATTACCAGGCATAACCGAGAACACTTCAAGCGTGTTTTCGTAGCAACACTGCAAATATACGCAAAAAGTCACACGTGGGGCGAAGTGGAAATGTTCCTCGAAGCATACATCCTGGAGTTCGACCTACGTCTCGATCGTCATCTGGTTGCGTTCATCGCTGAAAGACACGCAAAATGTCGAGATGTGCAGGCGCTCAAGAGATGGCTGATCTTCTGCAAGGACGCAGGGTACACGGCGGATGGCAGTTTCTGGACCTCTATGTTGACAAGCTGCAAGAGGGACTGGAGATACGATACCCAACAGATACTGGATCTCTATCGCGCCATGGAGGGCGCCGGTTTTGATGCCGCCTTCCCTGGCCTTGAAGAGTGTGTCAAGAAACTCACGCTGACCAACACGGTCGAGCGGGCAAGACGAGTTCGGGTGGCGGCTTATATGGTAAGCCCTGCCAACGAGGCCTCTGCTTTTGATCGCATGAAGGTCGAAGCCCAGCTCGGCAACTGGAAGCGCGTGCTGGCCGTCTACAAACGCGCTGTGCACAACGGTATGGGACACACGAGTCGGTGTCTCAAGTTGGCCGTCAGAGCTACGGTTCACTTCGAGGGCTCCAAGAGCAGGCAAGCCATGTCCTTGTTAAGCAAGGCGCAAGCTGAAGGCTGCGATGTCAGAGATGCCATGTACCCGATTGTCTTCACACAGCTTGAGGAAATCGAAAAGGCCCATAAGGAGACTGTGGCGGGCCGTGAAGACGGCAGAGGACGGCCTTTTCCCTACATCAAGGCCATCTTCGACGATCTACGAGACAAACGGCTGCACATTGATGACGGCCTGTTTAATCGCGCGGCCCGGATCTGCCAGGCTTTGCGCAACTACCGGGAGATGATCACTTTCTGCATCATCGCAGCCGAGGTTAACGGCCGCAACGACCTCTGCTACAGCGTCCACAACTTCTCCAACCTCCTGACCGCCTATGTTCTTCGCCACGAGTACGATAAGGTGCGTTGGCTACTCGCTGAGCTCAAGAACCGCGAGTACCGCACCTCGAGGGAGTGCCGGCGCGCCCTGCACTGGGCGCTCAACTATCTCAAGCAGAGCTCGAGGGCCGCCAAGTCGGAAGAGTTGAAGAAGTCGGATCTAGAGATCATGGCGCTTATCCACGAGGCCCGCGTCACCGTCGGCGACGAGAACCGCGGGCAAAAGACCGAGGCGCGCGAGGTGCTCCTCCGCGTCATCTCCCAGAGCGGCGTCAAAACCAACGGCGCGGGCAAAGCCGCGAGTCTCGCGCCGGCTGTCCAGGCAGAGGAGCAGATATGGGACGCCGCGAGCGAGGAGGAGGACGATTTGTCCTCCTCTCCAGCCAGGATCGTCCGACGCGTCGGACTACGCACAGGAAAGTGCACTAAGGGGCTCAGCCCAGCAAAGACAGGGTTCCAGCCGGCCAAAGGAGCGTGGTCGTGGAGCTCAACCACTGTTAGATAAGATGGGAGTTCATACCAGACAAAAGTGTACAAATATGTGTGCATATAAATGTTAACTTAACAACGGCGACCATAGACAATAAATCAAACTGTACAACGTGCTACATGCCCCTAAGCAAAGGTAGCTTCATGTCACATGCTGCCGTCACGGGCTTCTCTTTACAGATGGCCATGGATGTGTCGCTCGCACCCTATGTTGCCTCTATATAGGCAACTAGGCAGGTAAGACCATGATGCAGTCTCGACTTTCTTAGCACCGCCAATCATACTATCCAGCTTCGTTACAGGGACCGACCTGTTGACACAAGGAGACGAGACTGGTTCAATCCAAACTGATATTTGCTCGGAGAAGGGTTGGAACCTACGCGCCCAGAGGCCAAGTCTCGTAGAGACAGGCTCGCCGGCTGCAAAGCCTGAGCGAAGCAACTTCAACAAATATGGTACACTTAGCTACTTCAGCGATCCCAGCCTGTAGAGCCCTATACCTCGGTAAGTCTTGCCCCCTTTTTCTTCTTCTCGCAAGTTACTCTCCCACAAAGGGCTCTCTTGATGTCAACTAGCCTTTATCTGATCACGTTTGGAACCTTACGTAGGCCTCCCTCCCCTCCTGAGACAAGGTATCCCTCACACACTCTTCCGCTTTCTAGCTAGCTCTGGCAACTCTTGTCGATTTCCCGTTTCGTGAACTGTGATAATAACGCCTCGGTCCCCGAAACTCGCCCGTCCTTGGTAAAATCATGATAGAAACAGTCATCACCAATCATGTCGGCAGCCAACCGCGCAATATATGCCGGAAAAAACGCCTAGGATTCATCGTCCGATCTTGCCGTCCCGGCGGTTTTCACTGACGGGGATATGCTGATGGCAATCTTCTTCGGCGTCGTCGTATTTGAACGATCGGCAAACGTTTTCTTTCTCCTGACCATGCTCGACGTCATCGATGCGTTCGAGCCTGCAGAACTGCTGTTTCTGCGTTTGTTTTGCATCAGTTTGCCAAGCTCATCGTCGTCGTCTTCTTCACGGCGCCTTTTTTCAGAGAGTCGTTCCGGGGGTGCGACTGAAGATGATTCACTGCTAGTGTCAGAGGCACCGTCTGTACCATCGCGCTTGTCATCGGAGGTCGGCAACATCTCGGGGTCCGCATTCTCGTCTACCTCTTCGTCTGAAGGATAATCGACCAATGGTTTTGAGGCTGGCGTTGACGCCGCTGAGCCGTTTGCCGGCTGCACCTTGTCAAAGGCTCTGCTTTCGGGACCATCTTCATCGTCTGACGTGTTAAAGTAGTCCTCCTCGGCTTGGTCAATGGCGATGTGTTCCGTTATCCTCTGGTTGGGATTGGCGGCTCGCCTAGCATGATCCTCTTCTGTTTCCGTGTAGAAGTCAATGGTGTGACCTTGCGTCTGATCAAAGACCACTATGATGTTCCGGAAGGTATCCATATAGCTTAAATCAACCAGTCGCTCCCGGTAGTTTTGGACGAGGAACTTGTTGATCTCTTTTCTATGCTCTTGTTGGGTGATGAATCCGAAGAACTCCACGCAAGCCGAGCTCAGCAGATTGTCCCGAGGCATGGACCGATACACCATGTCGAGAAGAGGCTCCAGAATGCCATGCTCCATCATGTGCTTGTCGTAAAAGTTGTCCTGCATGCCCGCCAAGTTGCGGAAGAATCGAATGGCAACTGGTAGTGCAAGTTAGTGGGGGAAATCATCAAGTCTTGTCATTCGTACTAACCGAGTCGTAGGTATTTTTCCGGGCAAGCGAAGAGCTGAGCGATTCGCCGCAGGAGATCCTGGTGTAGGACGAAAAACTTGCTGCGGTTCACATGCTGCCGGATAAAAAAGCACAGGATCTCAATGAGATATGTGAACATTGAGGCTTGCTGCACCGGGAAGGTCATGTCTGTACGACCTTGAAGGTCGATCAGTGGCCGGAAGAGCCGCTGTGCTGATGTCGAGTAAAATTGGGAAAGGAACAACTCGTGCTGAGGGTTCTCCGCTGCTTGTGGTCTTCGGCCAGAAAACTCCCCGTTCGCTTTTGCAAAAGCCTCCTGTGACTGAATCGGAGGTCCCTGGTCGAGGAGGACCTTCAGCGCATCCGAAATTTGTGACTTTACGCCAAGGTCGACTTCTACCAAGAGCAAGTCAATGAGCGAATCTGTCAAGGGTGGTTGGCCGTCGTGAAGCTGCCGGTAAATGGTGCCGCGAATCATGTGCGGATCATGGTCTATCAGAGATACCAGTACGTCGGTTGCGCCCACCCGAACACTCACGTCGGGATGACGGAGGCCAAAGTTGATGACCTGGAGAAGACCGTGACTGAGGAAGTTGTTATAGAGCGTCTGGCGAGCTTGAGGTTGGAGGTTCTTAGCGATGGCGCAGCATTGTTGGATGAAGAGGACGGCTTCCTTCTTCCGCATCTGATCCGGTTGGGTCGCCTTAAAAATGCTAAAGAGTTCGTTGAGGAATCCTCCATTTCCTTGCAAATGCTGAACAATGTCCACTTGATTGAAAAAGATCAGAGAATTGAGCACAGAAAAGGTCGGGTCGTCCAATATCCGTGCCAGGACGACATCCTTCAGGTATTGGAGTCGGTAGGTTTGGTGTATCTTCCTTCGGATGTTGTCGTCCTCGATCGGGACGACCTCTTTGTATCTTCCTTGATTGTCAAGCCAATGGCGGTGATTGGCTTTGTGACTCGGGAAGTCTGGATCGTATTCGAGGGCACCAACGACGCCGAGAACGCACTCGTCGGATACCACGTGCTCGATGAGTTGAGTATCGTTGAGAAGGATGACGGTCTTCATGATGTTGCACAAGCGATGCAGGTCGGGCAAGCTCTCAAGATCTTCGGCCATCTCAACCAAGGGAATCAGCTTGCGAATGTAGCCCTCTTGGGTGATACACTTGCAAAGTGCCTCTCGTCCGTTGACGGTCTGACTCATCATACGCATGCTGGTTTCGATCTCGGGTAGATTCCCTATCTCGGCGGGAGGGAGGCTGATTGCGCTGGGCATCTCCATGGCGAGATCGTCAGAGAGGCTATCGTCTGCGTCTGTAATGTTAGGTTGAGATGTCCGAGGCATGCCAACGGCGCGGGGCTTACCAGCGCCAGCCATTCCACCTTGAAATGTCTGCTGCACATTGTTGACAAATTTCCTGTTGTGATGCCGCAGTCAGCACCTGTCACCAGTGAGGGAGAGGAATATTGGTCCCTACCAGATCAAAGCACAGCCATCCGCCTCCTGGAAGGATAAAGCCATATCAATGCCATTACTAGGTTCCGTCCAGACAATCAGAGTCTCTGTGCCATAGGTCAGTCGGTCTGCGCCAGATACGGTAGCGACGCGCGACTTGCCTTGTTGCTTCTGAAACCCGTCCTCCTTACAGATTTTGGTTTCTAGTAGGAGCCGGTCGGGGTGGTCTTCGGATTCGACAATGACTCTGGGGTCTCGAGGTTGGCCTTCCTCCGTCTGGTGGATCACCCTGAGATTAGTATCGAACCGTCGAAGAGAAGAGCGTCATGGAGAGTAGGTGGACCAGCAAGACGAGGGGAGCATGCGCGCGGCAAGACGTACCTGCATGAAGGCAGCGGTGCAGAAGCCGGTGCCTCGGTCGAACCAGTCATTGTTGCGCAACTCATAGACCTTGACGCGTTTCTTGTCCGTCGCATGATGAGGCACGGGTTGTGCCATCATCAATGGTTCGGTGCCCCCCTCTGAGGTGAGGCGGGGGTAACTAAGGATATCGGGAGCGAGGTCGAGATGTTGTTGGAGTGAAAGCTCAGCGTCGGTCTGGCTGAGAATGGTGAGCGCCACTTTCCCGTCGGTCGGTCGCGCCTGGAATGGGGCGCGGCTCTCAAGCGAGACGTCGGTCGGGGACGAGAACTCGAGAGCTCGTCCGAGATGTGGTCGTCGTCGATGGTTTGTGGCAACGAGATGTGCCCGGGTGACGTAGGGACGAGATGATCAGGGAGCCATCAAAATGGGAGGGGGCGGTCGGGTCGCGCGATTGGCGGGCGCTGGGGAGGTTGAGCGACGCAAGGCGGCAACGTGAGGTGGTAGGAAGGATGCTTGCTGACGCGAAAGCGATAGCGGACTGCAGGCAGCGAATGATAAGCAACGCGCTTCGGAATATGAAAGTGGGCGAGTATGGACTCCGGGACGGATCGACTGCGGCGACGCGGCGCAATGATTTTGTGTTGCGTAGGATTACGGTTGATGATGAGATGGAAGAACTTTGAGGCTGTAGTCGGTCGGTCGGGTCGGTTGGTCGGACAGAGGAGGCGAACTGGGACTGTGGGCTGTGGACTGTGGACTGGTACGGGACTTGCCTGGGCTGGGACGGAAACTGCGCTGGCCGCTGCTGCTGGCACTTGGGGGGCAATCAATCCTGTCCAATGCGCGTGATTCCGTGGCAGTGGCAGTGGCAGGCCCAACCCAACTGCAGCACCACCGCACCTCCCACTCGCCGCTCTTTGGTTCGGTACCCGCACTGCACTAACCAGTTTTGGGACTGGCGCACCTACCACCATCGCATCCGCGACAAGCACTGGGGAGGGGAGGCTTGTGCTGCGTTAACGTGCGGCTACTCGCCTAATTCTCTCTTTTGGGCAGGCGCTCTCACCTGAGATATGTGCTTGGTGGACTCTGGCTGACTAACCACGAGGCAACCATCAAGTGCCGATCTACTTTGTCATCCCAAGGATTTGCGACTGCCAGCGTGCAGACAAGACTGAAGGCAATTAGAAACCTTAGATGGGAGGCACGCTGAGGACCCTGCATATGCTTCTTGCGCAATTTTTAGATTCTTTCTCATTCATTTGAAAAGTGGTATCTTGAGACGGCACGGTAAAATCAACCATATCCTTAAATTACACTTCAACCTCGTTGCTTCAAATGCGGCAATTAATTCCGGATCCCAAGGGGCTGGCGACCAAGACACATGTCGATGCCGAAGCAGAGCTAGAAACGACCGATTCTGCTTCCCCACACTGCATCTTGTCGCTGATCAACGCCCAAAACTTACGGACGTCTGGAACGGAGAGCTGGTACATGGTTGTAGACAGCATCCTTCATTGAGGAACCCGTCAGAAGTATTCGTGCCGATGTCGCAAAATCGGTAGATCAACATGCCACCGCCGCCCGTGAGCATCTTTAGACCTTCGAACATGGCATGACCTCCAAGCATGTTCCGGTAAACCACGGACGGTTGAGCTTTGTATCCGTGACACAGCAGCTACAGAAAAAGCATGTGTCATTCGGCAAAGCGGATGCGGAAACAAAAAACCCATACCCACGTTTAGCAATGATGCCCAGAGCATCAGATCAGAGACGACCCAGTTCTTGGTTCTCCCATGCAGATCCGTCCCAAGAGCCCGTGCCACATCACTGGGGGCTTCGGGATTCAAAACAGGGCTCTCCTGCTTGGGGATGTGAAGGTTAAAAGATGCAGGGATCCTGGCCCGGCCATCCCCACGATATCATTTTTTCCCTCCCCGCTTTCAACATCCTCATTTCTCTGCTCTCCATCTTGAATTCGGTCGCAAAAGGACCTTTTCATGACGGAAAAGGAGCAAACGTTGTTGCCGACACTCCACTTCAACCCGGCTGAGAGTCCATGGCCATCGGTAACCCCCCCCCCCGTACTGGTCGGAATCTGCAACGAGCCTCGGCCTAGCTTCCGCCCACCCGCAACCCTATGGGGTGAGATGGCATCTTTATGTGTCAGGCAAGTCATTAATTACGCAAGGTCCACGTCACCGCTGAACTAGCCTCATGAGCCGGCCTCAAGCAACAATCGATCGGCCAAGAAGACGCAGTTTGTTGTTTGTGGCCACGGACTAGGCAGATTTTGACAGTCGACAATGAGTCGACGGCTCGATCCCTGAAGCCTTGATCGGCAGCGTATGCCACCGTTTCACTATCACTGAGTCAACGAGGGCGAGTATTTACTGGCAGGTTACGGGGTTGGAGCACGCCAAGACGAGACAATGGCTGAGCTTACTCACCTCTTTGTGCAACGGCGCCGTCGAAGCCAAGCAAAGGCAACTGCACAGGACGAACTAGATCTGACGATGCCATCTACCCGTAATCGCTCTGGACCGATAATGACACGTCAAATGACTTTAAAGTGTCGAGTGTGGAAGCTGGAGGCCGGTCAGGGGGCTCGTCTTTGTCGAGGCTGTGGTGGGGAGCCCGTGGTGGCATGGAAGAACAAAGCATCAACAAATGGCTGGAGCTGTTTGTTTTGGGGTCTACCGACATTCCCGGATCAACATCCTTGATCGTGGCCGATTTTTCCGAGTCTGTTAGTTCTCGCACCCTGTTTTGAGATCGAGGCCCAGAGAGCAGACTGAGTATCGGTCTGCCCTGCCGACCTGAGACCGAAAAGCATCAACTGCCAGTTGTAACATGACCCATGGCCCATGAGAGTGAGGTTCGACTGCCACCAACTGCCACACTTGGACAGGGTTGCCTGCAGACCGACCAAGGATCCAGGAAAATAATGTGCACCGGCGTCGGAGTCTAGGGACCTCCATTTGAACCCTAGCAAGGGGGCCGCAAACCCGAACGGGCCGGAAGCTGCTGGCGAGGGCCGCGACGGAGAAGATCCTAGTTGGGGCGCGGCGCAGAATGAGCGAACCAGGGTCCTTGGCAGGATGATCATGGATGGCGCCTCAGCCCAACAACCTCAATGATGCAGATTTGCTGCCTTTGGATGGGGGGATATGAATGGGATGAGTTATCGCCGAAACTTTGAACCTAACATCTTATCTCTGCTGCCTTCTGGTGTCTAGGAAGTGATGCAACTTCATTCGTCTTTGGCGGATGGCGGTATGCATGTCAGATTTGCGATATCACCTCGTTACTCCCCTCAGACACCTACCGCCGGCGGCACGCGATGCGGCGTGCGAGTCTCAGGGTGACGTTGGTCGAAAAGATGGGTTACCATTGAATTCATGAGGCGTTTACCTCTTGCCTCGCTCTAAACAGCACCGCGAGGGCGATGTGAAACGGGACGTTGTCCCATGGCAGTGTTGTATAAGTGTGCAGATGTTTATAGATCATGAAGGGCACCCTTGCGTTAATCGGAACAGACCACACTTGAATTGGCTGAGACCGATCAAGAATGAGACACCCCTTGTGAGGCGTCACCTTTGGCGGCGTGGGAGTCGTGAGCTCACAGTTGCCAGCCCAGCCTTGCAGCAAGCCCATCAACGCCAGACCGAGGATTCAGGTGTTGCCAAGATGTACGGCTGTTTGACACAAGAGTCGTCTCTCGAAAGCCAGGTCCCTGGTAGTGCACAAACATGACTTATCGCCAACAGCTTCGTTCGGGATCACCCGTACCATAATCACAAGGCGAGCAAACCTGCAACATGAGGACAAGACGTGCCCAGAACGCCAGCCCTGGTACGTCGGGCTTGGGGGACCCGACCACAGCTGAAAGTCACAAAGCTGGCACTGAGCCGTGGCTTTTTTCATTGGAGCAAGGCGCCATCGTGGCCTGCAGGGATCGTAGAGATAAGGGAAAAGCAAAGAAGTGACCGGCGCCAACGATGCAACGGTAGTCTGCATAGTGACTTTTTTTTTTTAGCCCTAACCCCCAAAAATGACTGAGATAACAGCTCTCGTTACCATTCAGATTCAGCGCGGGACGCCCATGATGTGGCTTCCAACATCCACGACGAAATCAATATTCCCAGGACCGGACTGCCAGGGTCGAGATAACTAAGCTGTCAGAGCTTTCCCTATCCAAGATATTGCCCTGTAGTCAGCCCTGACACTGTCGAATTCAGGCGGCTGGGCCCAGGCCCCCAGTCCAGCTTGTTGTCCTCTTTCGGACCAAGCGACTGGGTCGAGCAAGGTATCAACATGCAAGCACCGCATGTGCGTCGGAACGCAGTCAATACAGATAAAGCACGAAGGTCGGGGGTTTTATTGCGTGTGCGGTGTGTGCGGTGTGGGCAAGTGTCCTACCGATTGCGGCAAACAAGCTGTGTGTGCCGCAGGCACCAGGATGCAGTAGCTGAGTAGGCAGATAGAATGAATGGGCCCGCCCGAAATGTGGTCTGGATAATATTGGCTCATCCCGATCGAGTGCAACGAGACAATCTCGGGAGACTTGAGGCTGTTTAAAGGGGTTTGCGTGACGCTCGCTTCGTGATTGTACGTACCGAGACGTGTGTAGATGACAGCTACATGATAGCATGCTCAAGACAAGTTGGACCGTCTGTTTGGCACTGGGAACCGAGTGACTGGGCTCCGGCCTTCAGAGACTGGATCATGAAAGCCTCGAGCTCAACTAGGCTCAGAATACACGGAGAGGATGAAGTAATCTCGTCCTCGCTATGAATATGAGTTGTACATTTCGCCTGAGCAAGTTTTACCTTGCTCGAGGAGGTATCGATGCGTTCGATGGACGAACAGACGGGAACTGCCAGGCCGGGCCACCTACAAGTATGCTTACTGAGGGTGGGAAATCAGTGAGCCTATTAATGAACCAGAGCCGTCCTCGAGGTTTTTGCAGGGTTCCGACTGTTCAGCAGGTACCTACAAAGTAAGTTGCATGATCCTTAAGATACGAACTGGAGGAGCAAAAGACTAGGCCGGTACAGACAGACGTTAACAAATCCATGGAGAAGGACCATGGCACCATATGGATGGGAGGAAGGTTGCCGTTCGACAACCTATCCCTTTCCTAATTTTTCTCATCAGAGTCCCTCGTTCCGTTGCCTTGATACACCGATAAGGGGCCTACGGACAACTTGCTTTCCTGTTCCCAGCGGCAGATGGCGCCCGTCATCCGGCCGTCAGCCTTCTTTTCCCGCACCATGTGTCTCACACGACCCCTGCAAGTAAAAGTGTGCTAACAACAGCCCGACCTTGCAATGGTCGTCGGGACGTTCACGTCCACTTGCACTTGCACGAGCAGGAGCTTCGAACAGGGGCACAATCTTACATACCTGTTTGTACATACAGGCTAGGATAGATAAATACTGTGCCGCCGAAACACCTCAAGGATACCCACAGAAAAGCAAGGAAACCAGCAAACCGCCGTCGTCCAAATACATCCGGCCATATCCCGCCCGCTCCCGTTTGCAAAGCTAGCAGAAACGAACCAACATACGGCGTGGTGGGCCTTTCTTGCTTCATACGGTGCGGAGCCCGGGGCCCTTACCCTACAAAACGTCGTTGATACGGATACTGAACATCGCGCTGTCCTCTTTCGGACGCCGCGGCCTCGTCAAGATTCAAGAAAAGAAGAACATCAACCGATGCCCCCACACCATCGAATCCAATCCATGGTTGTCTTGGTTCAAAGCTATAAGTTTGGTGACACAGTCAAAACCATTGTCGTTGATGTAATGGGGAGGAGATGCCGAGTGGCGTCAACGAACAACAACGTTAAACAGCATACGATGGAGACCCAAAGATAGACCATGCGGTAGCACCTAGCTACTCTGTTCCCCCCCTTCGCCCGTTGCCGTGGTTGGCTCTGAGAACAAAAAGCCCGTTGACAAAACGCCAGAAGGATGACCGCTAGGTCTTACTGAACGTAGCGTAGCCGACGGCAACGAGGGTCGACGATGGTGGTTATGGAAGGACGGGAGAAAGAATGAGAGAGGAGTGGGGGGTGGGAGGGGCGTGTTGGCACACCATCAACAATTCGCCAATTCATCTTTCATCTGCATCGTCCATCAACGGCCCCGATTCCCCTGAAGCCGACCAACGATTTTAGTTCGACTGGCCCCTGTCCAGCGCGGCTGGGCTGGGTCCTGCACACCATTCCATTCCTGCGGACCACCTCAACCCAACCCAAAGGCGAAAGGGGCCAGCGCTGACAGCAACGCCCTCCCCCCTGACTGGTACTGGGTACCTGGGCGTCCTCTAGCGGCTTGTCTTCCACCCACGCTATCGAATTCCAGCCAAAGGCTTTTCTCTTGGAACCGGGACCGTAACGCTCGGTGTTGTCGCTGGCTCATCCCTGCAGCCGGGTACCGCTACTTTGGCCTGAATACGAGGGCCGTTTGATCCAGCAAAAGAAGCCTGGAGGGCGAACAACGAGAGGCGCGCTCTCCAGCCAAGCCAGGTCAAGGAGTAGGAAGGCAAAGCCGCCAACGTCTTACCGGGCGACGAGTCGCTGCTTGAACCGCTGCACCTGTCACTTGTTGTGCCGTGCTGGAAAAACAGCGGTGCTGTGCTGTTCTTTCTTCGGCCCTAATACGAACTGAACCGAAGCGAGAATGACATCCAATGTGGTCGTCATCAACGCAACCGAGGACCGAGTCTGTCCAAAGCCTCATACACTACATACCGGCACTGCCTCCAGAGTCCGGCGACAAGCGTCGAAGCCATAGCTGTCCGAAGCTTCAGACTACAGTAGCAAGCGTCTCGTTGGCTCATTCGCGTCTGGTCTCGTCTCGACCCCCCCCCTTCCGTCTCCCCTTCGAGGCAAGTCGTCGATGGCCGCCGTCAGCGTCGGCCTCGACGCCTTGCATCTGACCGTGCGACTCAGGGGTATCGATATCTGGCCGAACGAAACCTCTCCAATAATCCCCTTGACGGCAACGCGGCGGCACCATCACACGCATTCGCCGACGGACCAAGAAGCGGGACGGACGGCGGCACCATCTCTCTACGACCTTAATTGGGTTCGTCTTGAAGGCTGGACTCGCCGTGGTTGCCAAGAAAGGACACACTTGTACCCTCGGGAGCCAGGAGCTGCAGAGAAAACCGAGTGACTGACCTGCACGTCGTCTGGGCTCCCCCGCCTGGGAAATGTCCCAATCCACGTCCTCCCATGCACCCATCCCATCTCCGTCTGCCACCACCCCCCATGCATATCCCATGTCGAACCCCAGGACACACACACCTCCGCCACGCCTGTTAAAAGGAACCAGGGCACCCGAACCCAACTTCTGTTCTGGGCTACTTGGAGTTCCCTCCAACTCTCGCTCATCGTCCCCCTCTCTAGTCAGACTTCTGCTCTCTCTCTCTATCTCACTCTCTCTCTCCACCTCCCTCTATCTCTTGTTGGCTCCTCTCTCCCCGGGCAATATCCATTCTATAAAGCTGCTCAGAATTCTATTGACTGCGGTTCTCGCCCATCCCGTCACCCGTGTTGAACATTCTCCCGTCATCGCACTTCGGCCCACCAACGACGCCGTTTCCGCCCACCTGTCAAAGAGGCAGCACGAGCCATCGCTCGTAACCAAAGCTGCCAGTGAACGAACGGTCTTCGCCAAGCCGACACATTGCCCATTTTTCCAGGACACGGAGCCATCCGAGCTGGGGATTCGTCTGTGGTATCGCCCGAGTTTCACCTGTGCCGTCTGATTATAGCCCAGACCGGTTGCCCGGGCTCGACTTATATACGACATCCCATCCGTCGAACAACAACAGTGCACCTCCAGCTGTTGCTCCCATCATCACCTTCTCCCCCGCTACGTCGAGTTGTTCACGAACTTGCTATTCCTCACCCAGGCAACGAAGCACTTTTCTTGTAGGGCTAATTGGGCAGTTGTGTGTGTGCTCATTCGTGTCTCCATCGCCTCCCCTCACAAAGCACCATTGCCCTCTCCCCACCAAACTCACGATTATGTCTGTCTTCTCCCTCCTCAAGAGGTCCAGGCAACAGGCCAAGGAACACAAGCAGAAACAGGCAGAAAAGACGGCAGAACCTCCAAAGCAACCTTACCGACATGTTCCTACTCATGCAGCCATCGACGCCCTTTCCGGAGCACCATCGGCCTTCAAGCATGAGGACCGACCCAAGATCCTGGAACAAAATCGACGGCGGAGTGCCATGGCTGCCAGCGGGCTGACAAAAATGCCCGGGCCAGCCGGCCTTCCTCGCGTTTCCAGCAGCCTTTCCCACGTCACCTATCCTTCCGTCAACGCCAGCCCGATGGGTAGCTTGCCCAGGGCTTACAGCTACAGCGGTGTTCCGCCACCGGCGCCCTACTGGCAGGAACGTAATAAGAGTTCTATATACTCCGTCCCTGATGGCAGCCGCATCTCGCTCAAGGGCAAGGAGGTGGATCGATCATGGGGCTCGGGACGTAACAGCCCCTCTTCGGCTAAGGGTAAGCTGATCTATACCATCGCATCGTCAGCTTAGCAGCAGCAACGGCAGCAAACGACTAACACGCTGCAACAGAATTCCCCTCCACGAGTTCTAGCCGTTCGACCAGCTCGCAGGAGGACCTGGAGATGAAGCCCACTCGTCACCAAGCAATGCCGTCTGCTCACCAAACCCCTGCTGCTGTTGCCCATACTCATCGACTTCACCCGAGCTCTCGTCGGGCATCAGATGCCTCCGAGCGAGGGGACGGTTCGCCCAAGACCGAAAAGTCATCAACAACCTCAACAGACAGGGCCAAGCCGCCACTGTCAATGCGCGGCTTTAACGCCATTCCGGCCATGAATGCCCTCCCACCGATGCAATTCGGCAACTCCATGTTGGCCCAGCAGAACACAGTCGCTTCCTCGGCCGCCTCGATGGCCAGCGTCCGCTCTTCATCAGGCCTCTCGTCCTTCAACTTCAACATCAACCCCAACGCCCCTTTCTCGGCCCCCATGTCTGGCAGATCCTCCGCTGCCACCACACCAGCGGCATGCGTGACGCCCGAACCAGTCTACGAATCTGTCGAGGAAGAAGAAGAGGGCGGGTCCTACACATACGCTCCGCCGCCGGCTTCTGCCGCCGCTATCGCACCTTCGGCGATGAAACAGAGAGATCGCACAAACACCTCAAAGCCCAAAGTCACCCGCTTCACTGAATTAGAGAAGATCGACTCACACACGGACAAGCCGACCAGCATCCATGACGTTCCACCGTTTGAAGACTTCCGACGCCATACTGGCCCGCCTCAGATCTCCAATGACGCCATCAACAAGGCCGTCACGGTCGAGATAGTGACCGCTACGCCCGCCCGAGTTGTTTCATCGAATAAGTCCGGAAAGCGCTTATCGAAGCTTGCCGGTTCTAAGCTGACGAAGAAGAGTCTCTGGTCAACAAAGAGCTCCGCCGTCGCAGTTTAAAAACGGCAGCGGTGCTGCGGCATTTCCGATTCGTTTCTTTCTCACGTCAACCGTCCGCGGCCTTGTGATGGAATTATCAACACCAGACTTTTCGTACAAATACCGCGGCGTTTAACGGCAAATGCCTGTTATTTTGGCTTTTTTATTTATTCATTAATACCAACACACACACACACACACATCACGAAACCTCTTTTCAGTAATCTTTTTCTGCCAACACAACAATTCAGAACGAGGGATAAAAGAAAACCACCAATTGGAGGGGAACGGAATCATTCGACGTTGCTGCCGCTGGACCTCAGCAACGCCGAGACATCACAGCATCATCAACAGGACTGGATTAGGCTCGCAATCGGATCCAGGATGGACTTTTACACATTTTCCCCTTCGTTACTTTTTATTTGATGACCATATCACGACCACAACTTATACCGGATCTCCCCATAGATATTTTCCTATTTCTCATACTATTCTAGCAAATCAGGTGGGGACGCGATATGGCCAGCGGAATGGGCACTCTGGCTCCCTGATGATGTCAATGTATCTAGCCTTTTGGTCCGACTGTCGAGACTTGTCTCAAATATTAAGACGAACCCTGCCTGATTGGGGTGTTCGGCCCGACATTAGACGAGAATTGACAACATTGACAACATAAGCAGAATCAAAACAAGCTCACAAACATCACTCAAAAAAGGTAATTTCTGGTCTCCTTGTCCCTTTCGTCGGGGTGACGTTGTACGCATCTATCCACAAAGCACGAGAGTCTCACTCTATCGAGGCGGCGTGATGCGAGCGAGACATGATTTGGCGTAAAACGAGACAAGCAGCCGCCCTGGGAGGAAGGGATGGCATGTGAGAGGGGAAGGGAGATAGAGAGTAAGCTCATCCAATCAGTTCCGATGTGGCCTCACAGCACCTGGATACGATATCTCAGTCCCCAACGCCACGTGGGAAAAGCTTGGGCTTAGTTCGGTAGGCCTGGCCAGGTTGGCCCCAGCACCGAGGCTGGTGAACAGACATAACGCACATGGTGTCCTCCACACCTTGGATGCCGCTCGGGACCACCTGGAGACGACGGCGGACGGACGGGAAAGCCCAAGCGTCGGGTTGTCGACGTTATTGTTTAGCGCATCAGCTGGGAGTCTATGCGCATCTGGACTGCGAAAGTCGAATTGCGATCTTCGGTGCTATCGGTTTGTCAGGCGCTGGTCGTCAAACGTCAGTGAACCGGCTACACTGCCCCGCGATCCGGCATCGCGGACGCGCGGACGCGCCGTCGCCGGTCTACTTGGGATGGGATGATAAAAAGAGGGAGAGATCGTCAGGGACTGGGGGGCGGTCGGCGACGCGCGAGGATCGTCAGGGACGAGAGTGGCCTAGACTGCTGGAGCTCTTGGAAATCCTCAGAGTTGGGGGGGAGGAGGGTGGGGATCTGGATCTCTCACCTCCGTACGTGGACAGCTCTGCGAGCGGGATGAAACCTACGCAGCCGCCGGTTCTACTCTTTGGGCGTTGGTGGAGACAGACACGCACGCCAACACATGCTTTATCGACTTCTTGCATATGCGCCGAGGACTGATTGAGAAACTGCGTTGGTGCCGAAGGGCTCGCGTAAGTGACGGGACGGGGGTTGACAAGGCAAGCTGAGAAGTGAAAGATGCTTGGCTCGGTGACCTCCGGCTCCTCCCCGCTGCAGCCTCATTGTCGTCGAGTCCCTCATGAATGCATGTGCACCTGTCAGTCTTCGGCCGAATATGCATGCAGGGTCATGAAATATTGAAGTGATGGCAGAGGATTGTGCAGCGCGTGGCATATGCGGTACAACCCTGGCGCTTTTGCCCTGCTTCTTCCTGTCTCCTCTTTTCATCACCCCATTTCAGCCCACGGTGACACTGGGCAATTGAGGTTTCGTTTCGTCCTTGGGTCCCGAGGAGCTGAGTCTCGTGCGTGTTCTTGAACATTGGTTCGAATCAAGCGCAGCTGATACGGCTGAACTTGGCTTGCTGTTTCTGCGTGGAATCTTGACAGGCTACCGAGGAATCAGACGGAGAATTCGGGGCCTGACCGTGAGAGGCTGAGAGCTTAGACGAGATGCCTGCGTCCCTCTCCCCTTCGCCTGGGGTTCTCTCCGTCCTCGTCAACCCTAAATTATGTGGTCAAGCAGGCGCTGCGGAAAGAGACGACGAACGGCTTGGCCACAATTTCCACGGAAAACAAAACGTGCTGTGTTAAGGTGTCGTGTGGCTTGAAGGAGCCGCCCGGGCGGCTGAAGTTTTCTTCAACCTCTCAATTTCATCTAAGAAGGATCTTGGTGGCGCCAGGCCGTCCGTGCGATTGGACGTGGACGGGCTGGTGCCGTTTGGTGAGCGAATCTGAGAAGGGGGTGGACCAAGCTGTGTTGCATGGAATTCGGGTGGCTTTGTGAAGTGATGGCAGACGGCGACTGGCAGCAAGAAGCGGGTGACGCGCCACCGATGGGGATGAAGACGCGGCCTTCGGGGCTGGTAATGCTCCCTCGACCTCGGGTCGCCATATGGGACACTCTGAACGGAGACGATGGGTTGGAAAAGGAAAGCGTGCGTCCGCTGCAGATCGATGAACAAATGAACATTTGGACGAACACCGACCGATCTGGCTCTTCTCCACGCAAGGCACGGCATTCCCGGGAATGCGAGGCAGCATATGGCAGGTAGGTTGAATCCGAACGGGACGGGAGCATCCTCGGGACCCCGCGATGTCTTGGATCGGCTCACGGCGCGCCACTACAGCACAACAACCAGGTTGATCCGAATTGATCGAACAGATGGCACGGGATATCGGTTTGAACCCTCCTTTGTGCTTTTGGGCTTAATTTGTTGCAGTGGCAGTGGTACTGCGCTCCTCGCTGCTGGCCGAACTTTTGGCTGCTTTTGGTGTAGACAAGCTGACCTAGGCAACGCTGAGGCTATAGCTGTTTAATGGGGTGTTGTTGTCGTTGTTTCCCTAGATAAACCTGGACTCGTTTGGCCATGTTCGTGGGGTTATGCTGAAGCAATGCAAGCGAATCCAGTCGGTTGGGGCCGAGTTGCTAGCCCCCCCCCACCCTCCTCAACCTGAAAAAGACGATGGATGATCCCTTCCAGCAATGCCATGATGAATGCGATTCATGGCAGGTCGCATTGCTGGCGGCGTACCACCCCATCTGAACTCTGGGTGACAGGGCACCGAAGTTGTACACTAATGCAAGGCTGTCCTGTACCCGTCCCCCACAAGCCGAAAAGAGCAGGAGCATTCCTACAGGGGATCTACCCCTCCATGCTCCATGCCTCCCCAACAGTCCCTCTTCATTGGCTCAATTGGCTAGCCTTGTCAAGCCACGAATGAGAGGGGCCTTCCCGAGAGAGCTGTTCCGCATTACGTATCCCAGAACCCCTAAAACTAGCAGTGCGGTGCTGTGCAATACTGCGAATATACAACCTAACTGCGCTGCCTTCTTCTCATTGTCTCTGACTTGAGCTGCTGCAGCGGCAGTTGCAGTGCTTCCTTCTCTCGGTCCTTTTTTTCCCTTCCTTTTTTTCCCCTTTATCTTTTGTCCAGCAGACACGTTAACCATTTGGCTGCCTTTTCTACCTCTTTGCCCTTGGCCAGGGGCAACTCTAGCATCCGCTGTCATTGTCGCGACCCAGCCATGGAACAGATCACACGGGCATCGTGGCCTACACTTGCCGTCGCGCTGCTCAGTCTTGCCGCCATTGGTCTTCTCACGGTAGGTTCGGGACTTTCTCTCGGACGAGACCTTTCTCTCTATTGTATTTGGTCCACAAATGGTTCAATTGAAGCTGACAATTCCCATCTATAGGTCTTTGTCACCCTCCACCTCGTCGCCCCGAAGCCCCGCGCCGTCCTCCCCTCCGAGAAGATCTACCTCACCTCTTCCGCCTCTGGAAACGCGATCAAGATCTCCGCGCCTTGTTGGTTCGACCGTTGGTTCGCCGAGCGCAGCGTCTCCGAAGCTCGCGCACACCTGACCGACCCTCGCGACATTCCCGACTCGGGCGCGACCATCGACCCCGCCGACGTGCGCCTCACTGTCGTACTCCCTGCCTACAATGAAGAAACTCGCATCCTGCCCACCCTCGAGGAGGCGGTCGCCTATCTCGATGAGAACTTTGGCCGGCCCTCATCGCCGTCCAAACCCCTCCTCAGTCCTACCGCGCCGCGTCGCCGTGCCAAGAATCCGCCTTCCGAGGCCCTGAGCGGCTACGAGATCCTGGTTGTCGACGACGGCTCCCGAGACCGCACCGTCGATGTCTGCCTCGAATTTGCGCAGAAGAAGGGCCTCCACGACGTCATCCGCATCGTCAAGCTTGAGCGTAACCGTGGGAAGGGCGGCGCCGTTACCCACGGCTTCCGCCACGCCCGCGGCGAATATGTGCTCTTTGCCGACGCCGATGGCGCGACCAAGTTCAGCGACCTGGGCCGTCTGATCCAGGGCTGCGAGGATGTCGTGGATGGTTCTCACCGCGGTGTTGCTATCGGCAGCCGCGCCCACCTCGTCGGCAGCGAGGCCGTTGTCAAGGTATGCAGGCCCCTTCATCGGCTTCACGAAACGCTCAACCCGCTGACAATTATCACCAGCGATCTGCTCTCCGAAATTTCCTCATGCGCTCCTTCCACCTCGTCCTCATGATTCTCACTCCGCCCGCTACATCTCGCCTCCGTGACACCCAGTGCGGCTTCAAGCTCTTCACGCGTGCCGCACTCCCGCACATCATTCCCTACATGCACGCCGAGGGCTGGATTTTTGACATAGAGATGCTCCTCCTCGCCGAGTCGGCCCCGCCTGCACCCGTCTTCGGGGACGACGGCAGTGTTATTGGCACCAGCCCCGGAATCCGCGTCGCCGAGGTGCCCGTCGACTGGCACGAGGTTCCCGGTAGCAAGCTCAGTGTTATCTCGGACAGCATCAAAATGGCCATCGGCCTGGCGGTGCTCAGGGGTAGCTGGATGATGGGTGTCTATCGTCGAAGGCTCACGTAGGGATTAGGTTCTCCCATGTTTCTTCTTTTCTCTGTTCATCTTGCTTTGATAACCCGAGAGTTTCTACAACCACGTTCTCTTGAAGGGACTGGTGTGTAGGTAAAAGTTCTGTAAGTAGACTCTTGAATCTGCGGAAGAAAATAGAAAGGGCACAGATGCCTATTATATTGTACGGTCCATTCATGTTGCTCTCGGTGAGAGTATTCTTTTGTGATACTGGGGACCTTCGCATCGAGGTTCGGGGCAAGATACACCGATGTGGCTGCGGAACTTGAACTGTTCGGCTTGAAGGGGAGGCCATTGCACCATGTCGAAGGGCCTTTCTTTGGAATACAAAATTCGTGGATTGCATAGGTGACTTGAGTCAAGGAGCAAGGAAAGGCGCAGTTGTTCATTCCCTAAGTCGATTAAGTACGACTTCTTATATCGACGGCGTCGCGATGGGCGTAGCAAAACACCGGCAAGGACCAATGGTTAGCTGGACAAAAAAAGTACAAGGTCGGATGAAATCCGACAAAAGACATACAACACCAGGTATTCGCTGGTCGTCACCGACCCAACTACTAATCCGGCCCTCATTGGCTTATCTATGGGAGAGCGGACGGGATCCCGAGTTTTCCAATGGGTATGGTCGTATGTGGTTGAATTTGTTGTTGAAGAGGTTCATATCCCTCTAGTCCGCCTGTCTGAAGCGTTGCGCTGGGGACGCTCTTGCTCCTGATCCGAATGAGCACATCTGAAAGCACAGACGTGCTGCCGCAGGGAAGCAGCTCTGACAATGTGCTAATTAGGCTCCAATTACTTATGTTTTCAGTGTTCGCCGGTGAACGTGTGCGCTGGTGAACAAGCAAATAATCTTCCTGGCCGAGCCTCGGTCCTGTACTGCTGCTGTTGATTTGAGTCTAACCCTACCCGTTAATGAAGCTAGGGAGCAAGAAACTTGTGTGGGTAAGAAGGGGAAAAGAGGAAGAGAACGGTGACTGTGTCTCCATTACAAGTCCCTGGAGTTGATGGCGATACTGCGTTGTCTTGGGTCATGGAAAGGATATGCTGTTGTTGTTGTTGTTTATCAGGTGGCTCAGAATCTTCACGCAGCTCTAAAGGACTCCCGGCGTCCTTCCCTATGCGGTTACCAATTGCGACGCAACCGCAGATCACTGGCAAGCAACCGATCCCAACTAGATGGTACCGCGGCTCTCGTGCACTAGGATGTTAGATGCTCCTCATGTTGCCAACAGTAATTACGCATGATGTTGCGTTTGCGCAAGGGGACTGATAACCTGCCTGCCACCTCTCTTAACAACAAACAACTGGCTTTCGGATGTAGCCTAATTGCTCATTGCCCCAGGAGCAATAACAGTGGTATCTTCTTTTGTCAATCTCGGTACCTACTCCCCAGGCGAGAAACACAGCTGCCAGCAGAGCCATTCCACAATAGCAAAGAATCTTGGCATAACGACAGATTCAAGACGAATCACGTCCCTTCGTCCGGTGACAACTCATGTCCCAAACAGTACTGCCGCTCGCAGAACAAGAACCTCGATATTTCACACCTCAGTGCCTTTGGGCTTGGTTTGCTGCAAAGGGAAGTTCACACATCAACTTGCAACAGGACGATTGCCAATACCAGAAGTTTTGAACATATTAAGATTACAATGCGGCCTAATACGCCTGTATCTACACCCAGTGATCCAATGATCCGCTTCCGTCCCAAACATGGTTCGTCGTATGTGTATGTGTATATGTACAGCCCGAGGATCCTCCTAACATAGGACCCCGGAAGGAGGATTCCAAATCCCATTTCCTTCTTGTCTTTAGTTGGTTCATCACTCATTCCGCCAACGCCTCTCGCTCATGTCTAATCTAATAACCGTGGGGTTTCCCCCATCAATCGCCTACATATCTCTATCTCAGCTCACGCCACATGACGGGCAAGAACACAACACTTGCTCTCCAGAGAATCAGGATGCCATCGATGAGCGCCAGGGGCGCCTTGAGGAAGCCAAAGACGCTGCCGCTCATGACGTCAAGGGCGTTGAGCCAGATGGCGAGGAAGGCGACGCTGAAAAAGTGGTAGGCGAGCCTAGACGGTTGGTGCATGAGGCCGCCCATGAGCGCCATGGGCTCCGCGGCGTGACCACGGTGAAAGTATTGAAAGCAGCCCATCTGCAGGGCGCGCAGTTGGCGGTCGTTAGCGGCAAATAGGGCGTACAGGGCCATGGCCAGCACGTTGATGATGGAAGTCAGGCTCTTGCGGCGCCAATGAAACTCGCGCATCACGTTCTTGATGGCGACGGGGTCGGCAAGATCAGACACGCGCGAGGGGTGGAGCAGGTCGGACAGGATGACGCAGTCGTTGAAGGCAACGGTCATGCCACCGCCCGTCAGGGGGTGACGCATGTTGAGGGCATCGCCGAGGAGGAGCATGCCGTTCGCCGTCTGCCGCGAGGGAGGCAGATATGAGTTAGGCATGGAGCGGGGGATCTTGCCGTCGGCGAGGGCGGCCTCGAAGCACGGCCGCATCTGGGGCGACAGGGACGGCATAACGACATTCTTGATGTAGCCGCGGACGCCGCCGGCGGCGGGCGCAGCCTCGGGGATGTTGGCAGGCACGTCGATGAGGGCGCGGGTCTCGTGGGTGCCGATCTGGTACATGAGGACGGGGAAGGCCTTGCCGATGACGACGTGGCCGTACCCGGGCGATGGCATGGGGGCGTCGATGAGCTCGAGTGCATAGAACTTGGACTTGACCGTGGGGACCTCAGGAAGGCACTCCTTGCGGAACTTGGAGGCGTAGCCGTCGGCGATGATGGTCAGCTGGCCAAAGAAATAGTCGTCCTTCTTGTCACCCGTCACGGGATCCGTCGTCTTGGACCTGACGCCCAGGACAGTGTTCTGGTCGTCGCCGCGTACCGTTGCCGTCACCTCGGTCTCGAAAATGGTGATATTCTCCTGCCTCTGGCAAGCCCTGCGGAGGTTCATGATGAAGCGACCGTGGTGGAAACAGCGGCCCTCCTTCTGCTTTGCGCTCGAAGACGTCGACTCGGTGCTGTTGGAGGGGTGGATCATGCGCCCGTTCTCGTCAAAGGAGGGGTAGGGAATGTCGACTCCCTCGCCGTGGAAGCTGACTTTGTAGCCGCTGCAGGGCATGGCATCAATACCCTCAAGGGTGTCGGCCAGACCCAATTGGCGCAGGGCGACGATGCCGCCAGGCTGCAGAAGCTCGCCGACAATGCGGTCAGGTTCCTTCATCCACCTCTCGAGCAAGATGACGCTTCTCCCCTGCTGGCCCAAGGCGTAGGCAATGGCGCAGCCAAAAACACCAGCGCCGACGACGACGACATCGGCCTCGTGGTACTTGCTGCGGCGCTCGGCGCGGGCGTTGGCAGCTACTGTCGAGATGTCGGTCATTTCAAGTTGATTTCGGAGGGGGTTCGTGTAGTTGGATTCGGGTTGCTGTTGAAGCGTCGAGCTGCCGGGGAGGGGTTTCGGTGTGTCGTCGGGCGTCGTGGTGGCGGTGGTGGCGGCGGTGGTGTTTGAAGACTTGTGCAGAGAAAGCTTTATTAGTACGTTGTTGAATGTTCCATAAAGTCGCCGTCGGAGCCTTGGAAGTGGCCGTTGGGAATGCGCCCTATCTCCTTGAGAGTGTTTTACTTTGAAGGGGAGGAGTCACAGGGAGAGGTGAGTAGAGGAGAAAGAAGGAGTAAGGCAAGTTGCGCTTTTCGGTTTTAAGGAAAGACGGGTGGTAGACTTGTCGTTCGTCCAGTCTCGAACGACGTACAGTTAATTGTAGGGGGTAGCAAATCCGTGAGGAAAAGAAGCGTGATGAGTGGACAATTTACTTAGCTACCTATGTACCTAGGTAGTTTGCAAGGACCCCCTCCCCCCTGGCGTGGCTCTTTGACAGTGTGGTACCTAGATAATAATCCAGCAACACAATATCTCTGTTAGTACAACTAGCTAGCCCATTCTGAGAGTGTCCCTCCCCTGGGAAACGACGAGGTCCAGAAAAATTACAGAAGGCGATCTCAACGACAAGTCGTTCCATAGCGGCTCCCGCCGTTGCAATCGGGCCAATAACCACCTTGCAATGGGTGCCCACACACCGCCCATTTCACGTGTCGAACCATAGTCATGCGTAATGGATTCCAGCCGGCCCAAACATCAGGCACTCTGTTGTTCCACCCTGCCACTCTCTCTCTTTTCTCCTTGTCTCCCTTTCCTACCTGTAAGGACAAGGGCAACACCATATCGGACCCTTAGCCCTCCCCAAGCCGGGTAGGGCTCATTTTCTGAAAGCTCGACTCGAATCAAGCAATACCTGAATGGGCTGACGCGCGCGCCCTTATCCGAGCTGCATTAGTGGTCACTCGGCCACTCAGAAGAGTCTGAAGCACACCTCGTCCATTGTACCCGACCCGTCACCAGATGTTGGCCGAGATGATCCATTCAGAAGCCTGGATTCGGGTGCCACTTACATCCCGCCAATAGGTACTAAGCCAATCACGCACGTCTCTGGCCCAGGAAGTTGCACCACCAACACCATCTGGATATGTGCATCAGGCTTTTCTCTACGTGGGGCAGACCGGGGGCTTCATTTGAGTCTATCGCAACATGTGAAAGTACCCTCGCACTCTGTCTGCCCCAACACAAGTCTTGGCTGTGATCCCGTAACCGCCCGATGTTCTACCGCAACTCACATCACACCACATGCCGGTCCCAGATCTATACAGGAGCGCAATCAACCCAACGTCGAGGAAGCGATGCCTGGACAGCGCAGCTCATGTCGCTGCTACCTGAATGCCTGCATTGCCTTGACGGCCTCTTGACCTCTGGTTCAGGCGATCATGCCATTCAGCCAGGAGTTCGCCGGTGCGACTCCCTACTCGGAGAAGCCCCCCTGTACAACGAGGGTATTCGTTGGCAAAAGGCCTTTCTTGCCATGGGTAAGTTGCGAAGAGAGAATCAAGTTAGGAAACTCGGCACCGAGGCGTATGGAGACGCGATGGGGGCACAAAAAAATTCCATGCGGGATGCTGTAGTACAAACAAGTCTCATCCTCTCTTCTCAGGGCAGGGCCTTTTGCTTGCCAGCATCGTAGGCGTATGACCAGTTCGCTTGGATCGAGAGTGCATCTACTTGCCATTCACTACCCTTTGCTGCTTCGTTAGGTGCTGGCTGGTCCAGACGCACACAGGCCGGGTTCGAAGTGTAACATCCGTGCTTGGCCATGATCTTTCCATGGCAGTCTTTCGAGTACCCCCTGAATACTTACGTGAAAACAACCAACGGCCACTAGAGAGACCAAAAGCCACAACCCATGGAACAATCACGACGTTCTATTTCTATTTCTACTTCTGGTTCTGGTGCTTCATGAACTGCTTCGACCACTTCTCATACCCGTCCAGCATCTGCTGCGTGATGCCCTTTGGCACAGACTTGATGGCCTCGACGATGTCTTGCATGCACACCCGCACCTGGTCCTGTGCCATCTCGCCGCCGTCCAGCCTGGCGCCGCCGTCCGCCGCTCCCTGCCCCGACGTCTTGTTCAGCGTCTTATTCAACGCCGGCTCCGTCGCGACGTTGACGATTTGCTTGATCTCGGCGCCCGAGAAGCCCTCAGACAACCGCGAGAGCTCCGCCACGTCCACGTCGGCCGCGAGCGGCAGCTTCCGCAGGTAAAGGTTGAAGACCGCCTCGCGCCCCGCGGCGTCTGGCGGACCGACGTACACGATGCGGTCGAAGCGGCCGGGGCGAAGTAGCGCCGGGTCCATAGCCTCCGGTCGGTTCGTCGCCGCGAGGATCAGCACCCCGGACAGCGCCTCGAAGCCGTCCATCTCGGTGAGCAGCGTCGTAAGCATGTTGACGGACCCCTGGCTCTTGGCGGCTGCGCCGCCGCCGGCGCGCTGCCCGCCGATGGAGTCGATCTCGTCGAAGAAGATAATGCTGGGGCTTGCGGCGCGCGCCCGCTCGAACAGCTGCCGCACCGCCCGCTCCGACTCGCCCACGTACATGTTGAGCAGCTCCGCGCCCTTGACGGCGAAGAAGTTAAACCCCGACTCGGTCGCCATGGCCTGCGCCGACAGAGTCTTGGAGCAGCCCGGTGGGCCGTAGAGGAGGAGACCCTTGGGCGGTGTCAGGATGAGCTTCTGGACCGTCGGGTCATTTGTCGTCGTGAGAGTGATCATGTTGCGCAGGGCTTTCTTGAGGCTCTCCTGGCCGCCGACGTCCTGCCAGTGGATCGTTGGGGGCTTGAGGTTCACGTCGTGCATGGCTGTTGGTCTTGTAGAGCGCAGTGCCTGCTCCAGGTCCTCGCGCGAGAGGTACGGCGTCCCCATCGTCTCCTCGTCGTACCCCGTCTCGTCTGGGTCCAGCCGCTCCGCCGAGATGATCATTGAGTTCTCAATGAGCCTGTCGAGATCGCTTGCGTTGAAAGCGTGCGTCTGTTGTGACAACTTGACCAGCATGACGTCCTTGACCTCTGGCTGCACGGGTATGTCAAACGATTTGAGGATCTCTAACCTGCCCTCTGCATTGGGTATAGAGAGGGGGATGTTTCGCTCGAACCTCGTCCTCTTCTGGAGCTCAGGCGGCACGTCGGTCATGTAGTCCAGGCAAGTGGCGACAACGACGACCTTGGGGAGGGTGCCGTTGTTCACCGCATCCTCGGCCAGCTGGTCGAGCTGCTGTCCCAATCTCTGGATGATGGCCGTGGAATTCGCCCTGTCTTTTCCGATCAAGGCCTGCAGGCCATCGATAAGAATAATGCTGGGCTGCATCGTCCGCGCCTGCTTGAAGACCTCCTCCACCGTGGACGACTTGTCGTTCTCCTCTATGCGGAAGACCCTGCCCCAGCCCGTCGCCGCTATACGGCTCAGGATGTACGACTTACCGGTGCCCCGACCGCCGTGGATGACGATGCCGCAGGACTTCTGCTGGCCCTTGTAGACGAAGTTCGTGTTAAAGCCGCGGAGGAAGCTCCTCAGCCTCTTCTCTTCGGCGTGCAGACCTGGAATGTTGGAGACGACGAGACGTGTCACGTCCCGGACGACCTCTTGAACAGGCTCTTCTTCTTCCTCGCTGGAGACGATGCTCGGTATTGTTGAAACGACGTAGCGGGCGACGTTGTCTGTTTGACCGTCGACGGTTGTAATCCTGAACATCTGCTTGGCCCCTGGCGCCACACACTCAAACTTCATGCCGGGGAACACATGTTCGGCGCGCCCTGGACGGGGTCAGCGTTCTTCAACATGAGTTTTGGGGTGGAAGAAATGTCACAGATGTCCATGATGGATGAGCACGGAGTTGATAGTACTGACCGAGATAGAACCGAATCACCCCAATCCAGGCACCTTCCCACGCACTAATCTCGGCTCTTTCTCTCTCCGACGTAGTCACGGGTAGGATGTTCACGGCCTCGGCGTCGGGGATGACGGTCTTCTCGCACATGGTGATTGTGATTTGGTCGCCCAGCTCGAACCCGCAGGCCTCGCGGTACGCCTCGCTCATGAGGATGATGTTGGGGCTGATGTTCTTGTCGGACAAAGTCCACAGAGCCGCCTCGCGATGCAACGGCTCCGTTATGGACGTGGACTTGGCCGCATCCTGAGCGACGTTTCTCGACACAATGCAGCGCCGTCCGTTGTCGACGCTGCCAGTGAGCTGGATGAGGGAGTCCCGGTTGACATAGATCCGGGACGCGCCTTTTAGCGTCGACTTTTCGAGTGTCTTGTCAAATGGCGCGAGGGGGCGGACCTTGCCATCGATGGTCTTGGCCATCTTATCCCGTGCCGGAGTGATTTGTCGGAGTCGTCGCTACCGTTGTCGATGTCTTCACTATGGCGAGTGGGTATCTCACTGAAGGCAAAGTGAGAGGTTGGGACTGATCAATCGTACTGATGAACGAGACACAGAAAAGGGACTTCGGACTGAAGAAGAAAATAGAAGAAAATTCGTCCGCGACCTCGAGTTTCTCATCGCCTTGTCGTACGGATTGGAATTCTTCGGTTGATGCTATTCTTTAGCACCCGTCGTCGTTGCCCACATGAGTGGCCGTTCCTTGCTAATGGTGTAGGGCCGGACCGGGGTATGACATGAAGAAAACCCTGCTGTAAGAGATCGGGGATGAATGAGTTTTCTCAGGGCAGACACAAGCAACCACGACAGCCTTGCATCAGTAGTTTTCTTCCCCCAGAGATCGTTTCTTTATGGAGAGCCACCCAATTTGGAGTTTTCTTCAGTTTTGTAGAGTTCCTTCGACCCTGTTGGTTGAAAATATCGTCCACAAGCGAATCAACTAAGACGCAAATCCAGGTTCGTGTAAGTGCCCGCCTATCCAGAGACCCCGTGAAAAATTCAAAGTCCCCTAACAATTTTCATCCCAAGACCGGCCCCACGTCAGCTCAGGTACGGGGGTACCTCCCCTGCAAGCGTCCAACGTCACATTCCCGGGGCCGCCAGCGAAGAAAGCCCGTTGAAGCCCAGCTCCGACCTCGTTCCTTGCGCTACCTAGGTTGGTACTTCTTTTTTACCACAAACCTTTTTCCCACCTCTTTCATCCCGAATCTCCAACGACACGCCAAATTCCCTTTGAGGAATCACGCACACGACGCGTCGCCCACCCGTCGCGCTGATAGATTCCATCTGGGCCCCATGCAATGGGCTGACCTCCGAGGGCTGAGCAGCTCGATCGGAAGAGGAGCTGCCCGAATGACCACGACCGCCGCCCGACAACGGCTCCCGTTGTTGCCCTTGCCACGCGCCTCCGCCTCCGTCTTGACACCGCGATGGAGCCCTAGACCCTACGCCGGCTGGATACGGCCCTTCTCCGTCGGAGCCCAGCGCAGCGCAGACGACAATCCCTCGTGGAAACAGTCCAAGCCGAGACCCCCTACCTTATTTGAGGAGCTCTTCCCCGATGGGGACATCACGACACCGCGTCGGGGGGGCGGCCGGCACCACGGGGGTGCCTCGACCGCATCGCAAAAGGACGATGGGGACGGGAAAGTCAAGGTCCGCTTCCTGACGTCCACGACCGACGGGAAGCCCGATTCGGCAGAATACAAGCAGAAGTCCAGACTTGCCGAACGCGAGGCGCCAGCCAAGATCGCTAGCATCCTGGAGTCACGATCGCCGGCGACAAAGGCCCAGGCTGGGACAGCTGGAGATGAACGCTCTTCTATCTTTACCGAGCTCTTCTCGGCACCAGAGCCAACACCGGGAGCAGCGGCAGAAGGGCGTTCAAAGGCCGAGCAACAACTCTACGAAGACAGACACATCAACCACGACGACCTCCAATCCTGGCTTGACTCTCTCCCGAAAAGCGACCCCGCCGGCGCCGACAACGGCAACGCAACCACTGCCACATCTTCATCCTCCCCCTCCTCGTCATCCTCCACGGCAATGGTCGACCGCTCTGCCATGCTCGTCCTCTCCAATGCCAGCCCGAACCTCCAGGAGAGCGACTTCTACCGCATCGGCCCTCAGGGCCACCACCTCGACGGCTGGTCCTCTTCCATCCGCAAAGTGATGCAGGCCTACGACTACAGTACCCTTGAGCCCATGGGCCGTTACTTCATCCTATTCGACTCGTACGCCGCCGCGGCGTCCTATCAAAAGGAGGCCCAGCGCCGCCATGCCGGCGTGCGCCGCTCCCTTCTGTCCCCCGCAGCCCCCCTGACCTCCATCTCGGCCTCTCACGCCGAAGCGGGCGGCTCGGCCTCCTCCATCTTCACCCTTGCGCCCCCGTCCAGGGCCCCCTTGAGCCTGCACATCTACAAGCTAGACCGCGCCACTGAAGCCCGCCTCGGCACTTTCAGCATCCAAGGCCTGCTGAGCATGACGCCCGAGCCCCCTCCGCGCGCAAACTCCCACGTCATCCTCTCGGTCGACGGCGGCACCATCGACCAGCGCATGCTGACCTACTGGCTTCGCCGCGACGCGCGCGAGCGGAACCTGGGCTGGCCCGTGCAACACATGCGTCCTTACTTCGCGCCCAAGGTCGACAGCCGGGCCATCGCGCCGGGCGATAACCTCGATGCCGACGAATCCGAGTGGAGGTATGGCGACGACGACGACGCACCGCCGCCGTTAGTGGATTCTGAGGGACAGCAGAGGGGCGGCGGCGTGCCCGACGAGAATGCTTCGTCGGCTCGCTTCGTGCTGTCGTTCCCTGATGTGCACGAGGCCAGACGTTTCGTCCGCGCGTGGCACAGGAAGGAGTTTGTATTATCAAACGGCTCGACCGTTACCTTGAACACCCACGTTGTATGGTGATTGAAAGGCGGCTAAACCGGTTCAAACTGTACTATATTGGATGTTGGCAAATGTGCCTCATAGAGCCAATCTCTGACCCAATCATATGTGACAACATGTAGGATTGGAAGACCCTTATCAGGACCGGGTTTGTTGATGTAAGCTTCATGCCAGGTCTCGCGACGAGCCTCATGATCGGCCCCCGGACTGTATTGCGAGAGAGAGAAAAAAACGGATGTATTATAAGACCCAGAAATAGAAACCGAAACTCCAGACCAGATATTTGCTCTCTAGGGGATGAAAGCGCGTTATCGGCAAGAAACCACATGAAAATAACCACACAGTACTCTTCTCTTTGGGGTCCAAAGGTAGGTGAGTGGGCAGGTTGGTGGGCGCCGCCGTGTACCGTTCTCTCCCAGCCTGGCCAACACATCCCGCCACGAAGCCGCCATACTTGCGACTCCACCCAAGGCCCCTCCCTCGCCGATACCCCCGGGCCTGTTCCTTGGTTTCCCTGCACATTTCTTCCTCTCTCCGAGATCGTCACTCTCCTGACGACCAGGTCTACTACGAGACCCGTAATGCCGGAAACCCCTCCTTTCTTTGCATGTCTTTCTGCCTTTCGTGGAAAAGCGCTGTGCCCCCGGCGGCAGCGCCAAATCGACCCAAAACCCCACCCCAAACATAAGTCAAGTCTTGCTTTCTTCCTTTAGAAAAACAGGGGAAAGTCGAGCATCTCTTCTCGTCTCTATCCCACTTTAACAGCACTTTCCGCCGGCTCCACCCTGTTCGCCGACGTTGACGCCCGAGGCAGCGGGCTGCTCATTCTTCTGGTTGTCGATTAAGCGCTTCTTGATGTCGGCGGCGAGTGAGTAAAAGGCCTTATCGATGTTGATGTTGCTCTTGGCAGAGACCTCGAGGAAGGGGATGCCAAGCTCGTCGGCGAGCTGCTGGCCGCGCTCGGTCGAGACGACGCGCTTCTCTTCCCAGTCGCACTTGTTGCCGATGAGGATCTTGTTGACGCCCTCGGTGGCGTGTTGCTCGACGTTGGCGAACCAGGTGCGAATGTCTGTATTGGGAAGAGTGGTCAGCCTTTTCTCACATGTGTGGCTGAAGTGCTTCGGCCGAGTCGGAGTGAAGATGGACTGGGAGGCGCAAGGGAGAGACCGTACTGTTAAAAGACCGCTCGTCGGTGACGTCGTAGACGAGGAGAATACCCATGGCGCCGCGGTAGTATGCGGTGGTGATGGTGCGGAAGCGCTCCTGGCCGGCAGTATCCCAGATCTGGAGCTTGACACGCTTGCCGTCCAACTCGATGGTGCGAATTTTGAAGTCGATGCCGATAGTCGTGATGAATGACGGCGTGAACGAGTCCTCGCTGAAGCGCAACAGGCAGCAGGACTTGCCTACGCCCGAGTCGCCGATCAGCAGCAGCTTGATCTGGGGTGCTTGTCAGCCACATGTGAACACGATGTTGTATTTTGTTCAGCTCATGATCCTGTTGCAAGGGAAGGACAGCGCCTTCCCAAACTAGAGGGGATGCATTCAGGGAACGAAAATCGACCATCTCGAGCCAAAGGGTGGGACGAAGTGTAGGGAGGGGCAGCAGCATTCGACACGTACAAGGAAGTCGTAGTTGCGGTTGTTCGACATTTTGGCGGCGGCGGATGGTCAGGGACTGAGAACCAAGGGGGTCGATCTTTAGGGGAAAGTGATGCTTCTCCGGGACGACGTAAGGGTGCCGAGCGAGTTGTTGTAATCGAGATGACGGGGATTTAGAAGGGGAGAGAGTTGTCGCGATGTTCGCCGTCGGATTCGGAGGTACGGGGGGGTGGGATGGAATCGGTTTTGGGATGTGTTAAGGAAATCGGCCTGCTTGTCTGCCGTAAGGTAGGAGAAGGTAGGAATAGGCAAGGTAGGTACAGAGTATAGGTACGTATGCAGCCAGTTCCGGGCTGCAGGCGAGAGGCGGGCACTGTACAAGTCCACTTTACTGAGGAGGGAGGAGGGAGAAAGGAGGAGGTACGTAGCGCCAGGCAGTGTAGCGTCCCCGTCCCCGTCGAATCGCTGGGCGAGAGTGGCGCCTTCGTCTGGGGTAAGACACGACCCGGCCATTCTTGCTTGACCGACCCGACCTGAACTGGCACTTGTGCTGGTCCTGCTGGGACAGGGCCTAAGGGATTTGGTGCTGGTGGTGGGCGGTCTAGCACACTGTCCGCAACGTACCTAGCCCGCTGCTGACTCTCCCAGAGAACACCACTACACTACCTACCTCACCAACTCTCTGTCCGCAACGTCACTTTATTTCTGCAACGAGGCGCTTGGATCTACCAAGGAGGTTGGTTTGCTTTCCTCCATTTAACCTTTCGCTGCCCTCCGCCGTAGATCCGACGTAGTTACCTCTCCCTGGCGAGCACCGCAATCTGTCCTGTTGACCGTCCTTATCACGGAAGCAAGGGCACCAGGGTCAACACCATCAGTAATCACCGGCTCGTTGTAACAAAGCCCGGTTTGACCGACTAACCAGCGGACTCTTTTTTTTTGGGGGGGGGGGGGGGGCGTTATTTTTACTGTCTACCTCGAGTTGCAGCTGCACTTACTGCCCCCTCCCCTCTCGTCTCTCTAGTCAACAGTGTTAAATGCGCTCGCTCGGTTTCCCGCCTTCGTCAGGCTTGCCCAGGTTGCAAAGCCACCCCAAAGTCATCGCACTGTCTCACCTCAGGGCCCAGGTTCCAACCTGGGTCACGGGTCCCTAATCTGAGCAGCCCGAGCCGGGCAACTGGGGTTCACGAGGCGCAACCATCACACATAGCGAGCCGGGAAATCGTCTACCTATCCTGCGCCTCAGGTCATCAACGCCGCAGGTTGGTGATAATCATGCTCAATTGCGCCAAGAAACCGACTTTTTGATTCAACCGCCGTCCATAGTGACAAATGCCGCCTGCTAAGCTCCGGTGCTAGTTTGCAATGCTCCTTTGACAATTCATGATGCCTCCAGCGAATACACAGATGTGGTACAAATCCCACTGCATAGACAGTTCCCGCTGTGCGTAATAAAAGTGACCTGAATGCTGAAACCTGTAAGACCGTGTATCCATGCGAATCGTTATTGCGCCCAAGTCTCTTTCTCTTCCTCCTCACCCTCCTCCTCCTCCTCTCTGCCTTCACTGTAGCCATCTGGCGTAGGCCCAGCGAATGCGATCCAATGCCCTAATCTGCACCTGAATGCCTTTCAGGTTGGCAAGGTCATCCAAGTCCTCTCGGAATTCCCTTTGCCTGTCGCGGGGCAGCGCTCTCTGCATCAGGTTACGCAGCACGTGCACCTCGCACAGAAGCAGGCCGTGATCCTTGTAGGAAAGAAGATTGTTCTGCGATGGCGTCGCCTCCGAGAAGATCCGGTCAATGTTGCGCAACACTCGAATGCTCTTTCCAGCCTTGTGGCTGTGACGGGCTCCCCTGCGGGCGCCGAAGATGCCGCGAAGATATTGGACAATGCCGATCGAGACGAGCACACCTGGAGTGAGGCCCACGAAGCCAAAGACCAGTTCCTGGCTCTTGAGCAACGAGTCGATGCCGCTAATGGCTACCTCTAGGTCGACCTTGGTCTTTTGCACCTGAATGAGAAGAGATCGAACGAGGTCGCCCTTGATTGCGCCTACGAATGGGGTTCTCAGGTCCTTTTCGAATGCGCGTAGGACCGGCGTGACGTCTCCTTCGCTGACCTTGGTCCTGAGATCGGCAATCTGAACATCGGTAAGCGAGGCGCCATCGCCCACAAAATGAGGCTTGTCCAAGGCAAAATCCACAACCATGCGTTCCAGGCTTTCGCGGTCGGCTTTCAGGCTGTCTCGGCTCATGATGGCAATCTCGCTGCTCGAGTCGTGCCGGATAGTTCCCACAATCTTGCGTGTCGGCTCGACGACCCAGTTGAACCAAAAGTCGCGAGCCGTGGCCCCAATGTCCTGGACCCAGCCGAGGATCTCGGCACGACGGTTGGCGAGAAGTTGGAGAATGGTCGTCGATGACAGCAGAGCGGCAGTTGCGGGCAACCAGTACCGAATGAGTCTTGACGGGCGACCGTTGTTGCGAACAAGAATCTGCGCAGCGGCGACGTGATTGGGAAGCCCGGTGTCGAGAATGTTGAGGAGGCGTCTGGCGAGAACAGAAGGCTTTTCCACGGCGTTGGCGTCCTCGATATGGATACTAAGTTCTGGATCTTCCTCGACTCCGGCAAAGACCTTGTCCTCGAACTCGCTGACCCCATACTCGAGAACCAACGCTTCCTTTAAGACCATGTCCATGAGAGCCACACTTCTCTCTACCACGCCTTTCCAGTCATGGCTGTTGACGCCTGCCTCGCTCTTGTCGTCGTCATCTTCGTCTCCGCCGAATGTCAGCCCTTCGTCGACAAGGACGCCGAGACCGCTTGCTATCATGTCTCGCAGACGCTTAAGATGGGCCAGTTTTCTCCTGGCTTCACCGCGGCTGAGGGCCACAGGCGAAAGAACCTTGCGCTGAAGGGTCGTAATCGAGGAGTCTCTAATGCTGTCCCGCACAATGCCGTAAAACTGTTTCCATTGCTGAGATAGCCCGGTCCGCGTCGACTCAACGAGGTCTCCTGGTGCGTGGCTGATGTTTTGTATCCGATGTTTGCTCTCGTGGTAGACGTCTTTGGTCAGTGCCCATAAGCGTAACGGCGAGGTCTGTACGGTATAGAGGCTACTGTAAGTATATGAACTCAAAACCTCATCCCAGTACCACATCTCATCACTCAGGGGAATGATCTGGTCCAGGAGGGTGTTTAAGATGATTCCGTAGGTTTGCACGGTGGCCTTGCTTATGAGGAGCCATTCGATTTCTGATTGATAATGACCTCGCCCAGCCCCCCGGCTTTTCTCGGCCTGAAAGTCCCACTCTGCCAGCTTTGACTGATGCAGTAGAGCGCGGATCCTCTGGGAAGGGAGCAGCGAGAGCGAGGACGAGGTGGTGGACAGAGCTCTCGCGATGCGCAGAAGCTCGTCGATTCTCGGCGACGACAAGGCGTCTACCGTGGCAGAGTTAAAAATGCCATGCTCCTCGGCAGAAAGTTCGCCGTCTTCTTGGGAGAGGCTCAGGCCCAGAGGAATCCGATCCAGCTGCGCGTCTAAGCGACGGACTTGACTGTGCGCAGGGAACCGCGGATGTCAACAACGGAATGTTTGGGGTTGACGTAAAACCAAGGGAGAGGGGAAGATGGGACGGAATATACTGACTCGGCCACAACAGACATTATTGCTTCTCATTCAGAGAGCACTCCTCCTGCACATTCATGAGTTGGACGTGAGTCTCCAAAGTCGGGGGCAGTGAAGATTAGGAGTCGCGTGAGGTTGGACTCGGCGAGACAGAATCGAGTGGAAGTTTGGGTTTAGACGTCATCAGGTAAGCGAATGCCCCGGGCAACACTTGGACAAGGGGGCGGCCGCCTACGCGGTGAAGGGTCGGATGCGTCTTAGTCATCAGTGTGAGCTGGCGCCGCTGACGGGGCCGCCAGACCGCCGGAGCTGCATCGGTGTGCAGGGGCTTGAGGCTTAACGCCCACAACAGTGTCGTTAAGATCAATGAGCAACGGGCAGAGAACGCATTACCAGTGTCTTCAAAGTGGCATGCTGGACAGGACTCGAGGTCGTTATCAAGGGAAGACGGTGACTTGCAACTCTTACACGATTCGGCCCGTAGAGAAAGGCTCACCGTTGCTGAGCATTGTGTTGCTTAGGACCCTGAACCCCCACACAGCTTCAGATACATAAAACAAGACACCATGACATGGTACTGCTCAAAGCGACTCCACGAGAGCTTCGCGGGTTTCTAGAATTGAACAGCAGCCAAAGCGGAAGCGCCATGACAGCCGCCAGCTCTCAGGCTCCATACCCACCTCAGGTACGGATTACGGACTAACAATATGTTACAAGCTGGCGAAGGCCTGGCATTAAGCTGGAATATTCCGAGCCATGGTCGGGGCGGATCAGACACAACCGCAACACGCCTTCTTGCCATGTGCCCCCATGCCCATGTCCATGTCCAAAGATGTCGATGAAAGCATTGCATTTGCAACAGTGGCAGGGTGGATAGAGCCGGGCCGTTTCCACCGGCAACACAGGCGGCGCAGCGGAGACAGTGGTCAGATGGATCTCATCGGCAATCGGATGTTGGGTGATGTGAGAAGCTCGGGGGGACGGATTCTCAAACAGGTATCTACCTTACCATACTTTAGGATGTCACCAGCTTTGAGCAAGCCTGACCAATTCGAACTTGCTAGGGACAGAACCGTAGCGCCAAGCCCGGTACACAAGGCGTGAGATTGTGCAACGCGCGCCCCTCCATGTTCGTATTCGTGTAGGGTACGTGCCCAAACACGCCTCCAAGTACAGATAGCTCTAACCCAATTAGGCTCCGCAGTCCACGCAAATTTCGAGGCGTAGCGGCGAAAAAGTCGAGGTGTGAGGTGCTGCTGCATCATGCATGTGAGGCGATAAGATAGGGCAGGCCCACCATCGATGTCTGGTTGCTGTAATGGGGCGAAGTACCTACAGCTAATTACCTACGCAACAATATGCCCTTCGATGACCCTCAATTGGCCACTATGGACTTGGATCACGACTCGAAGTGGACGAATACGTACCAATGTTTTGCTTGGGCATCGAATCAAACTGCCGCCACTTCCAACCTACGTTCCTAAGGAGCTTGGACCGGAGGAGAGGAGCTAGGTTCCAGCCCCTGCAATCCGCGGCACCGGCCCAGCAGGACGCTCAATTTGTGCACCCTTTTGCCTCCCGAGATCTTTTTGGCCTTCGCACACCGCCCGACCCACTCGCCAGGGCACGTCTGCTCCTTACTGGTTGGGGCCCATCACGGAAGACGGATAGACCCATACTACACATGGACTGATGTCCAGGCTCGGCCTGCCATTGGCTTGCTAACACTTCTACGACTCCATCAATGCTCCAGCAGTGCACAGTACAAACACCAAAGGGGGGGCGTTTTGATAGCATAACTCATTCCCACCCGAGCCAGAGTCGCAAAGGAGGGAAAAAATACCTTTGCCTTTTAGCTGCAGGTGCCATTTCCCTTCCCCGTCAACCGAAATGATCCATGGGATAAAACCTCAACAAGACCCGGTCCTGGACCATTTGCCTTGCCGCTCGCTGTCTTTTTCATCCCCTAACCTGCACCTGACATACCTACACCTCGGCGCGCATTGTTGAAGGAGAGAGTGTGTGCCAGCCATCCTTCCCTCACTCATTCTTCGCCAGCTTTGGCTTTCTCCCATCTCATCTTCCTCTTCGACACCTTGCGATAGTGCGTGCACCTGTCTTCGAAGCACCAGTTGCGATATTGCGCTGCCCCCTCCCCCCGCCAACATGGCCGCCTTTGTGTGAGTCCGCCCCCAGTCGACCCTTGAGCCCGATCTTGAAGTGCCAGTCAAGTCAGTCACTGATACTTTGGTTTCCAAACAGCAACTCGACCGTGATCAACACGGCCTTCAACCACACCCAGCCCTACTTCAGCGTCCTCGAGGAGGTCTCCAAGTACAATGTCCAACTAAACTATTTCGAGCGCCTCTGGGCTGTATGTCAACACCTCGGCGCACCCAGTTCCCATCTTCCATGTGACTAACATTTTATCCCATCCAGGCTTGGTATCTCTGGATGCAAAACGATATCCTCGCTACCGGCATCATGAGCTTCGTTATGCACGAAACTGTCTACTTTGGCCGTAGTCTGCCCTTCATCATCTGCGATCTCATTCCCTGGTTCCACAAGTACAAGATTCAACCCGTAAGCACCGATGCGCCCGCGGATTCGAAAATATAATCCATATTAACATTCTGTCTAGCAAAAAATGCCGACACTCAAGGAGCAGTGGGACTGCGCCATGGTCGTCCTCATTAGTCACTTCACCGTTGAACTGCCCCAGATCTGGCTCTTCCACCCCGTCGCCACGTGGTGCGGCATGGAATACGGCGTTCCCTTCCCGCCTCTCTGGAAGATGGCTATGCAGATCTCCATCTTCTTCGTCATGGAGGATACCTGGCACTACTGGTTCCACCGTGCCCTGCACTACGGACCCCTCTACAAGGCTATCCACAAGCTTCACCACTACTACTCGGCCCCCTTCGGTCTTGCTGCGGAATACGCCTCGCCTATTGAGGTCATGCTCCTCGGCATCGGCATCGTTGGCTCGCCTATCTTCTGGGTCACCCTCACTGGTGACCTCCATCTCCTGACCATGTACAGCTGGATCGTTCTCCGCCTCTTCCAGGCCATCGACGCTCACAGCGGCTACGACTTCCCTTGGAGTTTGCGTCACTTTCTTCCCTTTTGGGCCGGCGCCGACCACCACGACCTCCACCACGAGAAGTTTATTGGCAACTACGCCTCCAGTTTCCGCTGGTGGGACTACTGCCTTGACACCGAGGCCGGTCTCGAGGCCCACAAGAAGCGCCGCGAGAAGAAGCTCAAGGCTATCAAGGCCCAGAAGGCCCAGTAAACGCGCCGTTTGCTTGTTGGCTCTTGGCCTCCCGAGACGCTGTGTTGGCTGCGTTGACGGAGAACGGCGCGCTCACGTGCATGCGCTTCGAGCGTGGCTCTGGACACCGGTTGGCTGTCTCATGATACGATGTATAGAAGCGGCGGGACCGGACACCGCAAGGACGCGAAATGATACAGGCCCGACACCGAGGCCTCGAAGTCTACGTAATTATTCATTGGGGCGGCGTTTGAAGAGGGATTGACGGTTGTGCACCAAGAAAAGGGCAACCGCTGCGGAATCTTGTCGCACATCATGGGAAGGCCGCCCAGGAAAATGGCATTGTAGTAGATTACTTAATTACGGTACAACATTCAGTCTTTATTTTCACTTTAAGCGATTCGTTCCTTGTGGGTATGTGTACAGTATGTTACATGAATATTGTGTCCCAACCTGGGCCTTTGGCTCCGATTATTCACATCCACACTCTTGACTCTAAGAAGACCAGACGAACTTCGGCCCTGAAGTCAGACACGGCCTCGCGAGGCGGCAACCGGAGCCTCTCACCTCTCACCTCACTTCTTGGGCGCACAGCAGTCTCCCGCCGTCCCCGCGGCCTTGTCGGCCAAGCCCCGGATGCCACAGCTCACGGCCGCGTCCCCTTCGGCGGCCTCGGCGGCCGGGGGCGCTTCGACCTCGCCGAAGTCTTTGGCTAAGGCGTCGCAGATCATGGCAAGCTTGAGATCCTTGTCCGACAAGCCCTTCGGATTGTGGGTCGTCCAACGGATGAAGGTTGTATTGTAGACCTATCGGCCATGTTCTCGTCAGCTGCATGGGGAGAAAGTGCGGTGTCTTGCGTCCTACCCGAGCCGGCCTGTTCAAGGGAGGCGAATCTCACGGATGACTTACGTTGGACCACTCGGGGTGGTGGTTGTGAGTTTTGCACTGCAGGCTCACGGCCGTCATGAAGTCCTTTTTTCCCCCAAGCATGCGTCAGCCAGTCCCGACACGTCTCACTCATTATTCAGACGCCGAGCCCGTATGAGAACCCGATAGCCTGGGAGCCAAGCATAGAGGAAGCAAGAGGTGGTTGTTTTTTATTACGTACCCACGTCTTTGCAAAGTTCTTAAACTTGAAACTCCTCTCTACTGCCTCCCCATCGTTCACCAGCGCCCAACGACCGCCTCCCAGCAACGTCTCCAGCGTCGAGGACAGCGAGGCCTCGTCGGAGCCCTTGGAGAACCGGGCTACGGCCCGTGCCGGAGCGGCGGACGTCGTCGACATGGTTCGCTGATGGCGGCGACGTTGTTGCTGCTGAATGGGCCTGGGAAGTGCTGCTAGCCCCGACGACGATGCTCTAAGGAACAGGGATGATGCGGTGAAGGATCGCGGCGTCTGGTGTGGGAGGCGACGGAGGAGGACCGGGGTGTTCATCTCCGAAGGCTTGGTGAGGGTGAGAGAGTGCGGCTCCCGCGACAGTGTTGTGAGGTATGGTCGGTTGTGAGATGCGGTGTAAGTTCTGCGGAGCGTCTGCGATGGGGTGGAAGGGAGCCGCAGACTTGGGTGTTGGGAGGGTGCCATGTTAGGGATGTACCCCCTGTTGGGCTTGCTTGTGGCCGAACCTCAGGTGGGGTTCTGGTGAGATCAGCCGGTCACCTGGTAACCGACCGCCATGCCTTGGGTACTCTTTACATAGGTAGGTATGTAGGTATCACAGTAGATGCTTTCCGTTTCTTCTATACTATACTGTGGTTGCAGGCCAAAGTTTTAGCCACCCTGCCAGGTAGATTTTGGGGATGTAGCCACACTCAGCTTCGCAGGAGTACAAGCAACTAAGGCATGTACACACGCATTTACGTGTCAACAGGGGCCAGGTTTGCTAGCCTAACCTTGCCGGCTACACAGCACAACAATTGGACTTACCACAGACCATAGTAGATAGCAGACAGTCTCATGCAACCATTTCCCCTCATCTCTCGTGCGGCAGCTCGCGTGATAGCCTGCCACGAGCAACCCCAGAGCGGTGGAGCCAACCCAGCCTCTCCGCGAAGGTCCACATCCAGTTTCCGGTATTGAGCTAACCTGCGTTCCTGTGTTTGGCAGGTCGTTTCCTCTGACTGTATCTGCTCACCTTATCAAAAAGGGGGATGGATGGATGGTTGAATCCTAAAGTGCCGGGGTAAGCTACCCCGCGTTGCCAAAGAGTGCATGACGGACGATGCGCTCTAAAGTGCGACGACGGCATACAAATGAGCTGCGTGCAATATCGTTCTGGGCTCATCCGATGTCGTTTTCACCGTTCATGGACTAAACCCACGTGAGTATGCTCAACTCCTGGCAACTAGCCTGAATAGCAGCCTACTTACGGCCCGTGGTCCTAGTCGTGCAAGGTCAGGAAGATCATCAACTATGCGCATCCCGGGTAGTAGGCCATTGGCGGCGGATGTATCAGCGCGATGTCCCATCGCCACCACTTCAAGGATATCCCGACTTCCTGTAATGTCCTCACCTGCATCGGAGCCGGTAGTGGAGTCAGCCGTCACTGTCATCATCGCTGACCTCCTCATCCCGGGCCGCGGCTCTCCCGCCAGAAATGCTGCCGTTGCTTTGGAGGACGGCAAGATCGCCCATGTCGGCGAGCATGACGAGCTCCCCGAAAAGTTCCGCGCAGTCAGGGCGGTCCACGTCCCAGTTCTCATGCCCGGCCTCTGGGATGTGCACACCCACTTCATCGGACTCGACGTGGTGACTGGCTTCGATACCGGTCTCTTTAACGTCCTGCCGGGGTCCAATGCCCTTGTTGGCGCCATCACCGTCGAAGACCTGGAAGAAACGCTGATGGCAGGATACACCTCTGTTCGAGAGCTTGGCGGGTACGCTGGCGACCTGGTCCCCGCCATTGAGAAAGGACGCCTCATAGGGCCGAACGTGTATTCGTCGATCGCTGCCATGTCCATCACCGGAGGACACGGAGACCAGCACTCTCTCCCTATCGAGTCGATGCTGAGATTTGCCGAATGTGGCGGCCCCTGCTCCATCGTCGACGGCGCAGACGACTGCACCAAGACCGTGAGGCTACTGGTCCGCCGAGGAGCGCGCTGCATCAAGGTCTGCTCCAGCGGCGGCGTCCTGAGTCTCTTGGACGATCCAGAGGATAGACAGTTCTCGGACGAGGAGCTCAAGGCCATCGTCGAAGAGGCGAGCCGCAGCCGACGCGCTGTTGGCGCTCATGCCATCGGGAAGGCTGGTATCATGGCCGCCCTCAAGGCCGGCGTCAAGAGCATCGAGCACGGCATGTACCTCGACGACGAGGTTGCCGATCTAATGATTGAGAAGGGGGCCATTTTCGTCCCTACCCACCATATTGTGACCACCATAAGCAAGGATACGTCGCAGCTACCGCCCCCTATCGCGCGCAAGGTCGAGAAGCTCGTCCAAAAGGCCAAGGACTCGTATAGGTTGGCCATCAGGAGAGGCGTCAAGATCGCTCTTGGCACGGACAGCGCCAGTAGCGACCGCACAAAGGGCATCTCACACGGTAACAACGCCATAGAGCTGTACTGGGCGGTGGAGAACGGCATGACGCCGCTGCAGGCCATCGAGGCGGGCACCGCGAATGGGCCGGGTGTTCTCGGCGGGATGGCGCCTCTGAGCGGCCAACTCAAGGAGGGATATGATGCGGACTTGATCGCTGTCGCAAAGAACCCCCTCAATGACATCGAGGTTCTGGTGAAGAAGGAGAACATTACCCATGTCTGGAAAGGGGGCAGGTTATTCAAGTCTCCCCCAGGGCACATGCCGGCGGTTGTGCTTTGAATGGGTGTGTGGCCCTGGGGCTGGCCAGTATTCCAAATTGGTGCTGCACGAACATGTAGCAGGTTCAACAAGAAAAGAAACACAGGCTTGTCTGCACGGCGGTAGTCCGCCTGCCATCAGTCAGCAACGAGCCTATCGGTGAATAACCAAACCTACGATGGTTTCCATATCCAACGTTGGCTCCCAGCCAGTCGCCGAAATGCCTCCGTCTGTGGACTATGGCTTAATGCAGGCCGACTGTTTAAAACAGTGCCGACGGAGTTCCTGGCGATGCAAGTGTGCCATCCGCAGTCACATTTGGCCTCGCCCCCCAATAGTTGTCGTGTTAAGTTGGCGCCCTGTCCCAGGATGGGGGAAGCCTACATACCAGGAACAACTGTTGACGACACAGCTCTGGCCATCTCCGCCTGCTGTTCTATCAATGAGGATACATCAGTATCTTGCCGTTCAATCAGGGCGAGTTGGAGTAGTTGACACGGTCAAAAGTTGAGGGCAGACTGAGAAAGGCAGATGCAGACCCGGGCTAGACAACCTCTTCAAGGGGATTCCTCAGCAGGGGCATTGGACTCCGCTGGTCAGGTCAGCGGTGAACAGATCTCCAGAACATTGTCAGTGACCTGAAGCTGATGTCTTGCGTCCGCAACGATGAGCGTCGTTGGAAATACCAAATGACTGGCATCGTCGTCGTATTCGTTCTTTGAAGGGATACGTGATGCTCCGGAGGCATAGTGCTGCGAATAACATGTCATTGGCTGCAGAGTGTGTGTGCCAGAACGCCAGCGCACAGACCCTGCATTCAACAACACCAGGTCCTTATGATTATATAAGTAAGTTGAGCATCGGGTGGGACAGGTCTTGTTGGCCGAGGAAAGTCCGTGCACCCAAAATCGCCGTCCTACCTTAGTGTGGCAGGTGTCTTTAGGGCCACCCGTTAGAGGAGAGAGGGGTTGGTTTCCTGGCAGCCGGGCAGCTGGAAACTTGACAGGCCTAGCAAGTTTCTGCCAAAAAACAGGCTCCTTGGTGAGGCACCTCACCACCGGAGTTTGGTGCATCGGGGCGATTGTTCAGCCATAAGGTGCGGAGGACCTCTCGGCATGGATCCCTAAAGCGCCGTGGCTGCCCTTGCCTTCGTCGGCCCTTTCGTAAAGCCCGTCGGCTCGCTTTACTGAATGTCGCTTGCTCGCCATTGGCAAATGTAGGTGTCGGCAAGTGTTCCAGTGGAGACTGGCTTGGATGAGGTAATTTATTGTCGGGCTTTCGCTCTGCGCTACCGCAACTCAAATGAACCAGTGCCTGGGTCGCATGGCTGACAAACCGGTTTTGCTGATTGTCTCGGCGATAGCGACATCATTCCCAATAAGTAATTGTAGACAGATGGGAGTAGCGCAAGCAGTACATCATTGATTGCTCGTTTTCTTGACCGCTCAAACAGCTTCGTTAGCGAAGCAAGTAGCATATAATTCCCGGCGAGAGTCACGTGGCAAAGCCATGCTGCCTGCCACAGCATATTCGCCGCCGTTCAAAGAGAGAGACCAATCCAGGTACGTCGCCGTCTCGTTCGTTGATCTGCACCTCGCATCTCAAAATCCACGCTTCAGCGAGCAATGAGAAGGTGAGAAAAATAGGAACACATAGCATTGAACTCTGTAAAGTACTTTGGACAATGCTCGCCTGAAAGCCTTGGATACGTACATCTATGTTGCCTGTCAAGGACAGGCCGACTCGAACCTCTCCTAAAAAAAAGCCTTTCATCCTTCTACCAACCAACTTATCGTGGCTTCTTGTAATGCCTGGCATCTCCCGTACGGTCCAGGGCCGTGAGTGTCTTCTTCGTCAACAAAGTCATCAACTTTTCGTGTCGTGCGACACAAAACGCGCCGCGTCGAGGCAGGAGACGATACAAAGATGGTGACAGGCGAGGTACTTCGCGAGCTGAGGCAGGCACAGGCCAAAGTACCTCTTCCATGCCTTCCCCTCCCTGCTCCTCTCTTCCTCTCTCTCTCTCTCTCTCTCTCCTCAACTTCATTAAATCAGTCGACCAACCAGCCAATCCTCCACTCCCAGCCACGCATTTCCCGCCTTTTCCCCTTTTCCCAAGCAAGAAATCATACCCATCGATTCTTTCGACCTCTTGTTATCACAAAACTGGGACGGCCGTTGGCATTCAAAACAGGACGACACGACACACTCAACGCGTCAAAACCCAGCGCTTGAGCTATTCCGCACATTTTCAATCACCGAGAGCTCGAGCTTCTCCCACACCTGGAAAGAAATAACTGAGGGAGTTGCATACTTCTGCCGCGGATCATCACAAAAAGAGGTCCAAGCTACGCGACCTGACCATTGCCTTGCCTTGCCTTGTACCTCACCTTTCTTACCTCATCTTCCACCTTGGCCCTTACCTCTCTGGAACAGGCACGGTACCTACGGATACCTTGCTGCACACCTTACGTTACCGCGTAAAGATACCCACACCCCCATCAGGTTTCCCCTCCTCGACGACGCGCTAAGGTCCCATTCGATTACCTAAACATTCGCTGAGCTGCCGCATCGGTCCTCCGCCTCATCCATTCTGCTCGTCCGGGCCCTCTTTATAAGTCGTGGCCGGGTGCCTGTAGTAATCAATTCTCCCGTCCACTTCATGCTGAGTCAGAACCGGAGCTTGAAGATGCAGAGCGCTTCGCCCTCGCCTTCTGCGAATACCACCACTAACACAGGTGAGTATTGAATGTCTTTTGCCTTTCTCCTTTCTCTCTCTTCTGTTCCCTGGTTCCCTTTCCTGAATCATCTTACCTTCGCGTCGTTCTACGGTTAGCAAGCCCTCTGCCAATTCCCGTCGATCCCGTACCATCCCTCCTCTCTGCCACCACCCTCTTCCTCTCTCTCTCTACCTCTCTCACTCTCTCACCTCTACCTCAATCCGTCCTCCAGGCCCAGTTGCTGGCCTGGCTCTCCGCCTTACCTCGGATTTCAATCGCTGCTTGCATTGTACCTTGCGCGGATCTCATGTACTCTGCGCAAGGGGAAGCTTTCCTCACCTTAAATTGCGTTGCAATCATCAATACCTGCTCTGTCGTAGGAGTGGTCGCGCTCCCACACCACCGCTGATATGTAATCACCCCCCCTTATCATCTTCCCCATCCATCAGCAGACTTCCCAAAACTACCTAGCAGTTGTCTGAGCTGCGCCTTTCCCTCTTTGTCTTCGCGATGTGTCGCTGGAAGCAAAACGAGACGAGGCGGAACACCGCGAAGACTCAGCTACGGCTCAGTCGGCTAGTTCTTGCACCTACTACACATCACGGCGCATCTTCCAGACCCTCCCAGACCCCTGCTACTACGGTCACTTCACAACTCCCTGGAATTCCATCGAGCTGCAATTCCCTATACTACATCAACCAGAAACAGCTCCGTATTTCACTTCCCCTCAGGCCATCCGCTTTTGACAAGTCTTGGCTTCGCACAGAGCTTCGACATTCGTTGCTGACATGACATGTCCTATCCACAGACGCCCACTTGCACGCGCAGCTTGAGCTACTAAGCAAGCACACCACGCCTAACTCGTCAGACAACGCGACGGTCCCATCCCGCGGAGCTCGTTCTCAATCTTCCAACCCATCGAGCGCGTCGCCTGCTCATGGCTATAGTAACGGCTCGACCTCGCCACCCGTCTTGCCGCCGATAGCCAACAACCACGCCGACTCCGAAGCGCATATCCATCCTGATCTCCGAGCTCGAGCTGCCCACGCGCCAGCCGTCAACATGATGCCCGCTGGCGTATCTTCTCAACCGCAACAGCAGCAGCAGCAACCGCCGCCGCCGCCGCAGCCTCAACAGCCGCAGCAACAGCAACAGATTGCACCGCCTCCGACGACTGCCGGACCATCTACAGCGCCTCCGATCCACTCCCCCCCGTCAGGCATGGCGCTGGACGAGACCGCCGAGGGCCGCAAAGCCAAGCGCGAGCTGTCGCAATCTAAGCGCGCCGCACAAAACCGAGCTGCCCAGGTATGTACACACAATGAGAGACGACTCGGGATCAATGGCGCTTGGTCACCTCGCGCATGATGCAGAGTCACGTCAGCCAGACTGCCCGGCCACCCACTGCTGCCAAGCCCGCAATACCCAGCTTCGTTTACTACTTGCCAAAGGGCTCGCGCTGACCTGATGCACTACAGAGGGCTTTCCGCCAGCGCAAGGAGGGGTACATCAAGAAGCTCGAGCAGCAAGTCCGAGACTATATGGAGATGGAGCAGCAGTACAAGGCGACGCAGTCGGAGAATTACGCCTTGCGCGAGTACGTGATTCACCTTCAGTCACGCTTGCTTGATGTCCAGGGCGAAGTTCCTCAACCTCCCCCCAACGTCAACCTTCAGCACCCGCCCATGCCGCCTCCTGCCGCGGTTCCTACAAGTGGTCCAGAGGTCGCGCCCAGCAATGGGGGCGCCGGTCCTCTGGAAGCTGTTGCGCAAGCAGTGGCGGGGCTGCAGGCTCAAGAGCAGCTAGCAGAGAGACAACAGTTCACAAGCAAAGGCTTCCAGGCCGAGCAGGTTAAGGACGAAGCGCGGCGGGAGAGCGAGGAGATTGATCCCCAGCTGCCTGACGGCCTCCCAGCCCCAACTGCCTCCATGTGAATGCGCTTGAGGAACAAAGGCGCGTCGCATTACAATCTCATTGGTTTTCACGTCGCTGGCGTTGCGGTACAATGGTTTGTCAAGATATTACTAGTGGACTGGCGTTACCGGCATGGTTTCTTCTACCCACATTTTGCAGGTGTTTCGTTACGATGCCCTCGGGCTGTGGTTCTTCATCAAAAGGGAGAGGACGGGGAGCGGTAGTTGTTGTGGTTGTCGCGATGTTGGCACGAGAGCGAGCGTGTCAAGTGAGGGATTTGGAGGAGGGCTTGATGAAAACCGCTCGGCAGCAACCCTGATCATTGTTTGTATGTGACGGTTCCTACGCCGGTGGCCCCATATGGCATGGGAAGAGGTCTTGCGTTGGCCGGCTTTCACCAGCACGACCTGGTTGGCCTCGGCTAGACCCGGTTCCCCGTCGCAGATAGTCTTCGCTGAATCACTTTGCCTTCTCACTCACTACCTGATAGATGCTGCCCACGTGGTGACGCGACTTGATCCAGAATCAGGAGGGTGCAGGTTTGGAGTGGAACGGCACGCAGATCGTACAAAGAAAGGCAATGAAGCCTGCTTTTTTTTTCTTTTCTCGTCGATTTGAAAATAAACGGATAAACGAAAACCCCACAGCATTGATGTCTTCCCCGCGTCCCACTCATGTTCCTCTGCCCTTAGACCTGCCGTGCTACGAAGCGCCTCTGTTTCCGATTGACTGATCATACATACGACATGTTGCCGAGGTCGTGTTCCTGTGGAACAGAAAGTTAGCTTTTAACCCGGGGGGAGGAGGGTGGGGCGAACGAGAAAAATGCTGAGGGATACGACAGGGTTCAAGGACCATGACTAACCTTGATATACTCGGAGCCCTTCTCCTGGTACTCCTCCCGCGTGATGGTGGCGGCCTTCCACGCGGATGAGCCCGCCCACCCAGCAGCGCCCTTCCAGGCGTCATTGAGAGCGTCCTGGGCGCGGCGGATGGCGAGGGGCGCGCCGGCCGGGAGCAGCGGCGTCAGGCCCTGGCGGAGGCGGTCGTCGAAGCCGCGGAATAGGCTGTTACCGCCCGTGAGGAAGACGTCCCTCAGGAAGTCGTCGCGGTTGGGGACGCCGCCGAGGCGCTGGTTGAGGATGTCGCCGACGATCTCGACGAGACCTCCCTGATCGACGCCGGCGATGGATGGCTGAAACACAACCTCGGGCACGCGGATGCGCTCAACGTTGAGGTGAATCTGGTTTAACTCGGCCTGTGAGCCGGCGTCGAACGGCCGCGGGCCGCGCGTGAAAGCGTGCAGCATCGACTTGGACCAGTCTGTCTGCGCTTCGTGGGTGTGCTCGTACGTGAAGTCGGGGTCGTAGCGGAGCAGGTCCTCCTCGTACGTCTTGAGGTTCGCCTCGAGGTTCTCCTCCTCCTGCTCGTCGTCGCTGTTGTCGCCGACGGTGATCTGGCGGTACACGCCCCAGTCGTCGTCGTTGGCGCCAAAGTTGTCGTCGTCGCCGCCGCGGCGGCGCTTCTTGGTCGGGTTGTCCGAGGCGAGATTGGCGATGCTCTTCATGCGGATCTGCGACGCGAGCGACTTGCGGTTGCCGAGGTCCTGCTTGAGACGCTCGCGCTCCTTCATCTTCTGGAGCGTGACGGCACGGGCCTGGCGCCTCTCTTCGAGCCAACCCTCGAGGTCGTTCTCGCGGCGCTCCTCGTCCAGCCGCTTCTCCTCCTCAATGCGAGCCTTCTCGGCCTCCTTCTCGGCCTTGGCGCGCGCGCGCGCGTCGTGGTTCGACTTCATGAGCTTCTGCTGGCGCTTGGCCTTGAGGCCGGCGTCGTCCAGCTCCTCGTCCGGCACATCCAAGAGGTCGAACACGGGCTCCTGCTGCTCCTCCGTCGGGTCACCGCCGACATCCTTGGTCCGCGCCTTTTTGACCGCCTTCTCCAAGGTTGCGATGGCCCTTTCCAGGGCCGCTTCGTCCTTGAGATCGTTACTGTCCAGCAGCCGCCTGATATCTTTCTTATTGGTCTGCTGCTCCAGCTTGGCTTGAAGCTTCTTGAGTGATTCGAGCTCGTTCTCCTTCCGCATGAGCTTCTCCAGGCGCATCTTTGCCGCTTGCTCCTGTAGGCGTCTGCCGCTCTCCTTCTTCCGCTCGGCGATGCGTGCCAGCTCCTCCTCGGTTTTCTGCACAATCACCTCCTCCGTGAAGGGGTACTGAATGACGATATCCCGGTCCTCAAGTCCGGTCCAGTCCAGATATCCCCGCAGCTCGTTGTCGTAGTCCTTCGAGACGTATGCGTGGTCACGAAGCATATGCTCGGCCTGCGATACGTTGAGCTTCCCAGTGAAGGCAGGGTATTTCAGTCGGATCAGCCGCAGCAGGTACTCTGCGGCGTGCCACCCTCCCCAGTTCAGCCTCGTTGCCTGATTCAACATCGCCTTGTGGTTGTAGACGGGTATTACATGCGTGGAGGTGTAAGACGACGAAACGACTATGCCCGTGTTCCCCTTGTTGTGTGCGTACGAGAAGAGCGAATCGATACCGTATGCCAGTGACGGCGCGCCGTAGCATTCAAAGACGATTTCCGTCATTGCTGTGCGGGTGTCAGTTGCGCAGCAGTGGAGGTTTCCACAAGACCAGCTTACATTTTCGGGAGTAAGGTAGGTTGGCCACTGTCTCCGTCATGACGATGGGCATGTCGATGGACGCATCGTCGCCGTTCAACCCAAGCTTGAGGAAGATGTAGTCTAGGACGTGTTCCATGACATCCCAGTTGCTGATTATTCCCGTCCCTTGCTCGTGTGCATACCGGATATGGCTTCTTGCCGTCGTGTCGGCGTAGCAATCGCTGCCGGCGAAGGAGTACGTCTTGCCAGCTTTTCGATCGCGGTACTTGGACATGATGGGGGGGATGTTCAACCTCGGATTATCCTCGAAGGACCATCCTGCGCGTACCGCAGAAGAGCCTGGTGGTGATGGCTAGTTAGCTAGGAAAGAACTCCCAATGGCCCCGCCGGGTTGCTGGGGAGCTTACCGTTGTCGATGACGATGGCTGCGCCCCCGGAGGGCTGCGCCATTGCCTTCTCCCGTCCATCGTGCTGCACCGGAATTGGCTTCTCGAACTTGGCCTCCTTCACGGGGAAAACCTTCGCAGATGGGTACGTTCTCTGGGGAGGTGCCGGCAGAGGGGGGATTTCGCCTGTTGCTGAGGGTGCCATCGCGACGTTCGTTCGTGGTCAGGTCCTAGGATGTCGCGGCGCGACAGACCATGCTCGGGTAACGGACAGTTGTCGTTCGGTTCGAATTCGTTCGTGCCTGTTTGCTTTGTTCGAAGGAGTTTTGCAAGAGACGTCTACGCCACGTGTGGCGGGTTCAATGTGCCTTTCGATTACGGTTATTAGAGTTGCGATGCGCCTATGATGCGAGGCTGCGAGGCTGTAAATTTCAGTGGACCCTTACCTCGCTCGTGCTGCTCGTGACGCAGTGCAGCTTTGTGATCCTAGCGCAGTTCAGTGAGAATGCGTCTCGATCCGTACCCAAGTTGCCCCGGATCAACGCTTTCGTGAATGTTGCAAATTAAGATGACCAATTACGTCTGTATTTTGAGGACATTCACGTTGGTTCGAATTTATTTGCTTCTATCTATGAATTGAAATCCTCTATGGCGAGGGTAGCAACTTCTCGTTGGGGGTATTTGTGCTACAACTTCTTGGTTGCAACTGCACCTGAATCACTCTCATCAGTCTTGTCTCATTCCTCGTCCAGATCGCCGGCCATACAGCGATCGCCCTCAAGGGGTTCACGAAGGCGGCTTCAAATTGTCGGTCGCTGGCATAAGGTTAACAATTGGTCGACGCTGTTGTGCTTACAGACCTACCCTCAAGATGGAACAAAACGTTGGATTGGTAGTTCTTAAACATCTGAGCAACGAGCTCGACGTTCATGTTCTGGATGTTGATCTCCTTGAAGTTTCATCAGGCAGTGCTCCCATATATCACCAAATAGTTAAACCAACCTGTAAAGCTTTGTTCATGACCACAACAGCCTCGTTGAGTTTTTCCTAAACGCCATGTAAGTCGCATCGACCTCGAATGGCTTCGAGGTAAGAGACCTTCCTTACCACGTTGGTGATGATGCGAGAAAGCAGCAAGTTCTGCTGATGCTCATGAGGACTTTCCTACAAGTGAGTCAGCATCTTTGGTCTAGAGCTTCAAGTCAATCTGGTCGAATGATTTGCCATCGTACCATCTTGTCGGGGATTGTGTGTATGCGATGGTGGTGTGTTTGTTTACTTAATGAACTATCCCACACAAGTCACTGCCTTAGTGAGATACCTAGGTACAAGCAGCCTTCGAGGATCTTTCACCGAACTCACCGAGCTGGCTAACTCAGGCGGTCAGCATTGGCAGAATAAGCTCCCCTGTCACTGCTTCAATCACTGTGCTTGACAAGCCATCCGTCCTCAATCCGGCCAGCAAAGGACCTCGAGACCCTGTTCAAGAAGCAACATCCGCGCGACATACCGAGAACGAAGACATGGCGGCCCCGAAAGAAGCGACAGAGGCGCAAATTGCCCACCAGGCGCTCCTCGACGAGCTCGATATCCACTCCATTCACAAGAGCTTCCGCAACGCGTCCTGGAGACCTAACCAGCGCCGCAACAAGAACATCAAGACCATCCTTGGCGACGCTTCCCGCCGCGAGGCCTCAGCTTTGGCGACCCCGCAACAAGAGGAAGCGAGCGCTGCGGCCACGCCAACGGCAGACAAGCACGGCGGCGGCGGCGACGACGGCCTCTCGACGAGCGGCACCTCGACGCCCGCAAACGCCACCGGCAACGACAACGACAATCCCAACCTGGCACAGGCCTCGCGCAGTCTGTCGAAGCTCGTCTTGGAAAAGAGCCTGCGATCCAACGGTGGCAGCGGCGGCCCTGGCCCGAGCGTGACGTATACCAACATTGAGTCGGCGCCGTCACTGGCGCACACGAGGCGGTACTGCGACATCACGGGCCTGCCGGCGCCATACGTGGACCCCAAGACCCGGTTGCGGTACCACGACAAGGAGGTGTTTGGATTGATCCGGACCCTGCCGCAGGGCGCGGCCGAGCAGTACCTTGAAGCGCGCGGCGCGCATACCGTCCTCAAATAGGCACGCCAGGCCATGGCTATGCGCATTACGGGGACTAGTGGTTGGCGTGATACGACATCACAAGGAGTGCTGCAATCCTGCAGTTATTGCGGTGCAGGCGTTTTAGGGGTTGCTTCTTCACTACTACTACTGCTACTACCAAGACACGGCGTCATTGGGGAATGGGGGGACAAGCATGCGTCAAGGCGGGTTTTCGAATTGTCATTCACACTGGTATTCGCAGCTAACGGGCTGGAGACTGGAATTGTATGTGCGACCAACAAAGTCAAATCTCAACTATACAGCCCTGCGCCTTTCGGCATAGGGTGCTAGATGACACTCCGGCTTAATCGTGATAAACGGTTGTTCTCCGCCTGTGAATCGACAGATTACCGAGAACGTATGGGGAGACGATACTCAGTTGCCATAGCTTAGAAGCTACGGCCGCCGCGGCAGAACTGCAATAGCAGTTTGGTGTGTTGTCACCTACCATGTGTTGATTGACCAGATGCTTGCCAATCCTGATGCTGGCCGGGTAGGGGCCGGCCACACGAAGTGTCTGCTTGTGATCGACAAGAGCCGTTGTTTCGGATGCCATCATCATCTGATGGCAGACCACAAGAACAATCAAATCCTTGAAAGAATGTACCGTAGGCTCGAATAAGAGGTACTGCGGTATTCGGGAAGAATGATACCTCTCATCCACAGCCAAGTCCGTCATCCAGTGGAACTTCGGACGAGGCGCCAGTGCAGAAGAGAATGCGCAGACAGCGCTCTGCCGAGCGAATCGACATTGACTTTCAGTACAGAACGTTGATTTGGCGTGCTAGAATAAGTTGCGACCTTGCCGGCTAACGACTCTTCAAGCGTGCATCGCCGAGAACTCGATCGCAAAGTGAGGAAAGGCTTGATGGGAATGGGAGGAAAAACGACTACAGAAATTTTCCAATTGCTGAGCGGGTTAAATCCGTCCACTGGAAGAAGCCACGGCCTCATCTGATTGGTCAAGTTACGTAGTGCACACCCGCACGACCAAAGATATCTGTGACGGCGCGGCAGTAGCAACAGCGTGGTTCACAACAGCAGCAGCAAGGACCCCTGCTCGCGTGCCAGAAACCGATGTCTGCTTACCCCTGGTGATCTGTTCTTTGTTAAACCAAAAATTACAGATACTTGGTCGCCCAACAATAAGCCAATACCTATCAATCCGGCGAGTCTCTCACACACTCTCTACCCCTAATCTTCAATCCTCAGTACCGCGTCGAAGTCGAATACGGCCAGAGAAGAAAACATAATTCTTGACGACACGAGTTGAAAGTTGCCCTCGAAGTCCTATACGCCCACCCGGCCCAAAGTAATCCGAAATGTCGTCGATGTGGATGTCCGATACCCAAAGTACGTGCATGCGCTGCGGAGCTCTATAACAGCAGCGTCCGGCCACTTCCAATATTCTTTCTTCCCGTGAGCGATCACGGCTGACCTGTGTTATAGAAATCGGAGTGATTTTTTGCTCCGGAGGTAGGTTTGCGCCCGTCCCAAGCTGTGGCGCATAGAAGAGCACACGGCAGGACAAGAGTCCGCCGGAGCTGACGCCGGCTTTCGCACTCGACCAGGCGGTTTCTTCCTCATCGGCGGAGTGATGCTCTTCTTCGACCGGGCCATGTAAGTCTTTCTGCCGCTCCCCGTCCCCCTTGCGACGGCGCAGCTAACTGGGTCCCTACGCAGGCTTGCCATGGGAAACGTACGAAGCCCACCCTCTTTTCCGTGAAACGATGAACAACCCATCCACCAACCCAATCGTCCTGATGCAGAACACGATTAGCTGACCTCCGTTTGCACACCTGTCAGATCCTATTCCTCATTGGCCTTACAATCATCATCGGACCCCAAAAGACGCTCCTCTTCTTCGCGCGGAAACAAAAGGCAAAGGGCACGGCGGCCTTCTTCGCGGGGCTCGCCTTGATCCTGCTGCGGTGGCCCCTGATCGGCTTCTGCGTCGAGCTCTACGGCATCATGGTTCTGTTTGGCGACTTCCTCGGCACCATCGCCGCGTTCGCACGCAACATTCCGGTTATCGGGCCGTACATCGGGGTCGCCGTCGACCGGTCCGGGGTCGGACGGAGGAATGCCGAGCTGCCTGTATAGATGCCGGTTGGCATGGTCAGATTGGATATCGGCCTGGCTGAAGCTTTGAGCTACAGCCGCAGCGTCTCCAAAACTTTCGGGCACTCAGTAACGGGATCTTAGAAAAGCGTATAAGAGGGGTTCAATACCACAACGGCGCACTTTGACGAACCCGAAGGGATAGTAGGATGTGTGCCGTATCCAGTTGTGCACTAGACAAAGTTAGACGGTCGGCCATAACAGCAGTACGAAGTCATCCCACACATAACGACTGAATGAAAGACGCTTGAACATGCTCGATCCGAAGATGCACTGAGGCATTGAGGCACACGCGACATGCTCGGTCCGGTGTCTTTGGGACGCGGCCGCGACTAAGCGAAGATTCCGCCATTGGTAACTCTTGCTAATCTAGTGTTCGTCGAATTCATGTGTCAAATCCTCGTGTGTGGCTATGTGCGGGAGCGAGCTGCCCAGCCTGCCTCGCACACATCACAGCTCTTCAGGGATGCCTTAAAAAACAACCCCACCCCCACCCCGCCTCCCTTTGCGCCAATCCACTCCACGATGGTTGTTTAGTAGCCCACACTAACGAGGTAGTCCGCCAGCTTCTGCACCGCCTGTGTAGCGTTACCGGCCTGCTGGACCTCGCTGTGGTGACCGAGAAGAACGGCCTGGGTGGATTTGGCGACGGCGATGCCCTCCTTGCCCTGTTCGATCTTGTCAGAGTTGTATGCATTGTGGCGTGGATGCCGTATCGACCAACCTTGCGCGCGTAGATAGCTCCATCCTCGGCACGGGCCATGACGTATCTTTCGCCGCCAATGAAGAGACCGTCGGCGAAGGCCTTGTCCGTCACGGTCTTGTCGCCCTTGACAATATCTGCGATGACCTTCATTTCGGTAGCGGAGAGCTGCAATGCGCGAAGCAAAACGTCAGTAAGGCGAAGGTGAGTAAGGTGTTGGAGACGACGAAGCTTGACGTACGGTGAAACCGGCAGTGGACGCCCACGCGCTGTCGCCAGCGATGCTGATGATGGCGGCCTTGTCAACATGGCCGGTGCCAACCAAGCTACAAATCCCACACACATCAGTCTTCTGTCCAGATATAGTCCATCGAGTCCTCCTCGGAATGCAAATGCCGAGGATGGAGCTTGTTCTGGTGGTGCAAGTCTACCTGGTATCAACGTAAGCTGTGACGAGACGGTTAGCTGTCTGATTTCTTAAGGTGGGGGGTTTCCTTGAGAGTGGCCTCTTCAGGAAGAGGGAGGGGGAGCTGCCACCGCCGCATCGACCTCTTTGTCGGGGGACTGCACTGCGCACTGAGCTATGAGGGGCTTACCTTGCCACGACATTGTGAAGAAAGAAGAGGAACAAGAGACTAGTGCTCGCTGGTGCAAATCAAAGAGAAAGAGACAAGAAGCTTCTGTGTGTCGAAGGGTGTGTGTAAAAGCTCAAGCTTTGACGCGGTGTGGAATATGGGGGAGAGAGAGGAACTCGGTTTGTGACTGTTGATGTTTCTTGTTCCTCTTTCCTGCCTGACGTGCCCCTCCCAGGGATACATCAATTTTTGGGTCCAGCGGGCCGGGCGGGGTATTTCGCTACCTGCTGAGAGGTCGTCAATGGTGCCAAAGTAGCGGTGCAGGATACTTCCTTCAGCGTCCGCGCCGACTAGGCGAGTACCTGGGTTTCTCGGTGCTTCCACTCCCGGCATCTCTGCTTTGTCCCCAGCAGCAGCAGCTCGATTACCAAAAGCCACTTATCCAAACATCTCATCAGTTTCAATTTTCTTATATTTGGGGTTCTCCCGCCTTTTTGCTCTTCTCTTTCTTCCTTGAGTTGAGTCTCATCCATTCCGGACTTCTGCCATAATGCCATTCCGACCTAATCCACCCGAAGAGTCGCTCCCGCCATTCTCCATGATCAGCCGGGTCTTCCCATCACCGCCCTTGGAGCCCGTATCTTACCCTCCGACCAATACTATGCTGTGCCGTTAGCGTCCGCCAGCAAGGAAGAGCATCGTCCAACTTTAGCAACTATTTCTGCCCCGCCAAACATGAGTACCTATCACGTGATGGCGGGGTGACTGTGCGAGACTTTTCGGTTGAGGCACAGTGTGGAAGCAATTGATCCGATCCGGGACCGACCCTTGTCACGCCACATGCCTTTTGCGCCTCAGCCACGACGGCCCACAGCTCCAGCATCGGCTTCGCCAAGCCTGCAGACTCTCGAGCTCTGCATCTGCTTGAACTCCACTTGAGTTCGGGAGTGGTGCATGTAACGAACCTGCAGAAGAGGCAAGCATCGAATACGGTCAACCTGCGGTTTCCGAGCCCATGCAGCTCGGTCACTTGTCTGTTTACCCAGCTGGCCGGCCCTTGGGAACTCTTGTCTCATGCTAGGGTGAATCTCACTCGAAAGGATATCTCTCTAAGGCTTGGACCTCTCCTCATCAGATGTACGGTGGTGACCATTGTGTACCTCCCATCAACCCGTCCAGAGTCGTTTCTACACAAGCTTCTCGCGGGCTTCTGCACCATTAGTTGATCGTCTTCCGGGACGCCCACCACTTCGCGACTCACCGTTGGTGTCTCAGCTTTACTCCGTCACCCTAGTCCTCATGTCGTCCCATTAGTTTATCCCCCAGGTCTTCGTCTTTAAATGATCGAACTATCAGCCCATCCGCTGGGAATTACGTACATCAGAGTAACTTCGCGGGGATGCTCGGAGGTATAAGAGGAGGAATGAAAAGGGAGGGAAGAGGACTCATGCGACACCGGTGGTCTCTTCGCCCTGGCCGCCTTATGTCTAGCACACTCCAAGTCTGGAATTAAGGATATTAATTCGACCTCCAAGCAAGCAAACCAAGCCAACAGCGAACTGTTTCTGCAAGCGAGCGTCTTGAAGAATGGTTGGAAGCCATCAATGATCAAAGGCCGAAGCGAAAATAATTCGAGTAGTCACTTCGGACGAACTCTCTGGCAGCGGCTTGCTGTTCATCAAACCAATCTACTATCTGAGGTCATTTTGCTTACCTCCTGGCGCTAAGTAAGGGGATGCTACATTCCAGAACATGGGCCTGTCTGGCCACGGGAGTTCAGGGGCAGCATCTTGGCATTTCCCGAGAAACGATATCATCACTGGGCAGCAAATTATGGGAACGGCAGACCTCACCTGCGCTCTGGCCACTTGAGATTTGCCGGTGGATTTGCAATCTTGAGACGATCAGTCGGCTTATTAACCCTGGACGAGACAGTGGAAACCCGGTCGCTGAGCAGCCTTGCCAGTTCTCTACCGGCTCCTGTCCAAGTCTCGACCTGGTCGGCCTTGTCACAGACGACTTCTCGATACACAGACGATCCGGCCCAGACCATGAAACCGAATGGGGCTACCTTTGATCGAGAGAAACTCCATTTGCTTGCTTGTCAGCGTCAAGGGCCCGAGCTTAGCAGCACAGAACCAAACACCAGAGAGTCTGGTTCCGAAGAAAAAAAAAACGGAAGGGAAAAAAAAAGGCCCCAATATTCGGCGACGCCTCGCGACGGCGCTTCGTGTCCCGGCAACTCTGTTTCAATACGACACCTTGTTATTGATGCGCCAGCCGGTGTGTGCGTACTTTTTCTTGGACGGTTAGGCAACAAGTCAACTCGGAGCAGCAGGTCGCTTATGGAGCATTACGGAGATGATATCTCAGGCGATGACACCTTGGGCGGGATGCTCATTCAGCAGTTAGCTCTACAAACCGTCAATCTCACGCAACCGAGAACGTGCTCAATCGCATGGCAACATGCACGGGTTGCGAGCGGTGCGCGTCTTATTCGCAGCAGGATTGCATGGTTGTATGAGGGGACTCAGTGAGTTATTATGCCCGCCTTACCTCACCAGACCAAGACTACCCGCGAGACGACGTGGTCCACAAGCAGGGGGGGGGGGGGGGGGGGGGGGGCAGCCTGCAAAGTGCCAGGAAATATCGGTACGGAAGTCCACACACGCAAGAGATTCGAGAAAATCACTCTGTACAGTTGCCAGCGTTGGCGTCACGCACGGCTGGCAGAGCTTAGGCGAGAAGGTTATTTCCCTGATTGCGGACCATGTCCCATGGTTGGTGGGATGCTGGATGAGCAACAACGTCTCTGATCCTTTCATTTAAAACAAGAGACCCGTTTGATGTCAGAGTGGGGGATAGGGATGCGTGCAGGCAAGGCGTTGTTAGCTACGCTGCGGGGAGGATCCGCGACTGCAACGCCGTGTCACGCTCATTCGCTGGCTGCATCGGCTGGGAGATTGAACTGCAAATGAAGCAAATTTCAGCTTGTTGTTGGCCGTTGGGCAAAAACCTGGCCAGCACTGGGCGGACAAAGCGGACGGCTCTAAGCTAACTCATCTTTCAGTTCTGGGTCAGTCCCATCTTTCGAGATCGGTTCGGGATCCCGGGATGCAACTTTTGTCATTGGGGAGCCATTGGACCACTCTCCGACTAACGGCCCAAGTTGTATCAAGAGTTGTGGCGCTCTTCCCCCGGTGTTGCTGCGGATCGATTTGCATCGAAGGCGAGGAGGCTTGGGCGGCTCACAGGTACACCAAGTAAACCCACCCACGGCGAGAGCATACGATGTACAGGTAGAAGACGTGCGGTACAACAGGGCCGACCCCAGGCTTGTTCACCCCAGGCCGGGGTAACCTAACCATCCAAGGATGTCCCGCAGACCGAGTACGGGTGCGACCCTCCCTCATCTTCCACCCTTCTCGAATTCCCCTCCCTTTCTAGGCTCTTTAGCTCTCTCTCCGGCGGCAAGGTACGGCACGATACGACGGGGCGGCGGGCACATCAATGATCAGGGCATGTGGGCGTCGTCAATTTGAAGTCAAATTGCTTCTGATGAGCTCTGTGATGAGCAGCTCCAGACTGGATATTGCCGGGAGCCGCCCTGACGATGGAGTCATTCGAGACTACTCGCTCCATATGAAGCACTACATCAGTTCCTGGTCTCTAGCCCCTTCGTCTCTGCCCTGATCATCTTCTCCAGCAGCCAGGCCGGAAGCGCACGCCGTACGGCAGTGTCAAAACCAATTCGGACCATCCAAAGTTCCTGGGTCTCTCGGACAAGACATGCAGCTGACGACTCCGTTAATCATGCTTCGCCGCCGGCCTTCCCTACAGTTCTCGCTAGTCTGACACACGAAACCGCAAGACCTCCACTCAACCACAAAAGATACGCGACTTATCGCTCACAAACGACCGGGACCCTTGATCCACAGACCACCCCATGGAAAGGATGTCGAGGTTCGTCATCCTTGCGTGGATCAGCCCCCCCAAAATATCCGTCCTATCAATCTCAAACAGGCGACAAAGTGCGAGTCGCGTGCTGGGCGTGGGAAAACGAGGGCTTCTAGGCTCTGGGTTGGCCCTGCGGAGGCAAAATCAGAAAGAATGATATCAAAGTAGAGTTAAGTCAGAGAGTCCCCTCCCCCCCCCATATCTGGGTCCTCTCCTGTTCTCTGCATATGGGGTTTAGAGGTTCTCTTGTTTTCGTCGCGTCTTCGGTCTCTTTTCGTTCAAGCCACTGACTGACTGACAGTCCCTCTCTTCTCTCTTCCTCTCTCTCTCTCTCTCTCTCTCTCTCTCTCTTACTTTTGCCCGGACAGCCGTATGATCGACGGCTTTCTTCTCTTCCTTCGATCTCACTAGTCCTGCAACCATCTCCTTTCTTTATTCTTTTCTTTTCGAAACCGATCACCCCGCTCTGCGTCCTGGGCCGTCAGCCCAGTTCCTGCTTCCCGGCCCCGTCAGCAAGGATCGACCAGGCGCTAGCATTTCAAAGACCTCCTCTTTGCCATTAGAGGAGCATGTTCAAATTGGTCAACCGTTCCAGATCTATGAAGAGCATGAGGAGTGGTGGAGGGGCCCCCGGTGGTACGCAGACGCACGGCCCAGAGTCGCCCGTCCTGGGGTCGCCGGGTCTTGTGTCAAGTTTCCAACAGACCAAGGAAGACTCGAGCGTTTCTCAAAACGTGGTCGTGCCCTTCGCAGAGGACGCTGCCACCGCCGCCGCCGCCGCCGCCGCCGTTGCTGCCGTTGAAACTCGCAACACATACCGCCATCGCCCTCTACCCACACCTCCTCGTTCCAAGGCATCTTCGACCATGGCTGAGCGGCCCAGCACTAGTGGAGGTCTCTCGCCTCATAACTACAGCACCACCAGCTTCAGGACCTTTGATAGACGCATGTCCAAGGATGACATGTATATCAGGCCTCACTCTTCGGCTCGAGGAGGTTACAAGTCGTACCACATCCCCATACGGGACAACCCAGCGTCTCCGTTAGAGAGTCCCGGCGACTTCTCAAACGACTTCTCATCAGCGCGTACATTCACTGTCAGGACACAGACACCAGACTCCATGGACAGCAACATGGGAACCATTGCAATAGGCATGGCAATAGGGAGCCCGACGCACCCCCCGCCCGAGTTCACTGCGTCCCGCGAGTTCCTCGCAACACCGATCCCCGCACCAAGAAACGAGTGGCAACCGCAGGCATCCAGCATGAGCACCAGCATGGTCGTCAGGGCCTCGCCAGAACCGCCGCAAGAAGCCCCGGAACCTGTGCCGCCACCGAAGCAGAAATCGGGTAGATGGAAATTGTTTGGGCGTTCCAAGAGCAAAAGACTTGCGTCGTCCCCGGTTGCCATCTCCCAGCCCATGAACCTCCAACAGTCTGCAGCCAACAGGACAGAATTTGATATTTCGCAGACGAACAAACAGTCCGGTGACTTGGGAAGACGGAACACAGAAAGGAAGCCGGCAGACAGCAAGCCGGCAATGATGCGCTCACAGACAGCAGGCCCGGTGGCGCCGCCAAGTCCAAGAGACTCCAAGGCTCCCAAACTATTAAGCCGGATGGCATCCACGCGATCAACACGGAGTGTCAAGAAATCCGACATCTCAGCACCGGTGCACGTGTCGATGGGGGTGCCGGCGTTGCCGCCAAAGCCTTCGGGTGGGTTTTTGGATGTCGAGATCCCTAGTATCACAATGGAGCGTTACAGTGTCATGTTCGGCAACGTCTTGGGGCAGCCGCAAGGGTCGGAAGATTCCATGTTCGGACAGCAGCCATCGCAGCCGTCATCATCTCTTTTGGCGAGGCGGCAGGCCACGCTGGACAGGTTGAAGACGATCAACGCCAAGGCCACGAAGGAAGATGAGGAAAGGGAGCGCACCAGGAGCCGCAGAGCAACATCACCACAGCCGCTCAAGTCGCCGGCGTTTTCGCTGTCATTATTCCCAGCAACTCCTTCGGAGTCGGCGAACAATCCTCCTCAGTCGCCCCGATACCGCTCGAACACCTCGCCCGCCTTCCTCGCGTCCCCGCAAAAGGCAAGCTTCGAACACGCAGAAACGCACGGAGAGGCCACACGGAGGAAGACACCATCGCCTGAGATTGTAGGCCATCTCAGACCCCATCGACCGCAGGAGCCCCCCGCGCCCGACTTCGTCTTCGGCCCCGAGCAGTCGGGCCTCGTGCTCGAGTCGCCTGCAGGCGACGACGAATCCGAGGAGATCCATTTGACAGAGCAGCTGAAGCCGACCATCTACGAGCCCGCGTGGCAGATGATGACGCCGGCCGACTCGACCGCCCCATCGAGCACCGCGCCCAGCGCAAAGGACCACTCGCCCGCGTCGGCGTCATCGGTCCAGACACACGTGACAAAGCCGTCTTTCGATGGATCAGAACCCGACGACGCCCTCCGCGCCGCCGTCGAGATCTCCATCGCGAGGCAGATCAGCATCTCGCGGCAGCAGCGCCGGATGCTCCGTCCCCTGAAAACCAACGCCATCCGAGTCGGTGGTGGCGGCGGAGGCAGTCCCGGCGCCAGGAGCCCCGTCGCGACCATCACCGTCGGCAAAAACGAACGGCTGTCATCGACCAAGAGCGCCACGCCGACGCTCATCAGTCCCGGCGAGACATTCGAGCAGCAGATTGCGCAGAACCGCAAGAGCGAGCGCATCATTCTCGAGGGCGAGTACGCGTAACTGCACCACCGGCTTTCTCCCCTTATCTTGCGACGTTCACGACACTTGCTACCTCGTCCCTACGTCACCCTTGTTGGACAGTCTTTCTCTCCCTATTTGTCTTCGTCCACTCCCGTTAGGTGGCGGCCCGGCTTCATCATCAATTTTTCAACATGTCCATCTTTGTCACTTGACTAAATTCTCAAAAACCATCCGCCTTATTCCATTACTCCGACTTATTTTTGATATTTACTCTACCATTCTGGAGGACCACTATTTAACGACTATGATTGGAGTAGGAGACGATACGGTTTCGGAGGGAGGAATGTCGTGTGTATGAACCCGTGTTCGAATCCACACGTTGGAAGAGAGCGTCATGTGTGTAAGAGAGAGAGAGAGAGAGAGAGAGAGAGAGAGAGAGAGAGCGTATGTGCGAGCGGTTGTGTCGTTGACTGGTTGGCTGTCAGACAAAAATCGGAAAAGATTCTCTCTCTCTCTACTATGCAAGCGAAACAGCAAATCCTGTTACTCTGGGGGGTTCTCTGGAGAGGGACCGTCTCGATCCGTCTCAGTTCTCGTTGTCTTTTAGTACTGCCTACACCACAAACCCTCCTAAAAGGAAAAGGGTCGGGGAGATTCCCCGTATCGATACCACTGTTGGAAGGGGAAACGGGAGCGTCGAACAGCCATTCATGTTTTGCGTTTTCTTTTGGTCAGTTCACCAATGCCAGTCTACTCCGAGGGAGGGTGTGCAAACGTGAAAGTGCCATTTGCTTCTTCTGTTTATTTTATTTTATTTTCTATAAGGGAGGATTCCTTTCTTTGGATAATCCTAAAGCTTAAGTCACATAAATCACGTAAACATCACTCTGCTTTCTCCACATGATGTGGCCGCCCGGGGGGGGGGGGGGGGGGGGGCGCGTGGAATGGGTTTGTGTGTACAAAGTTGGTGAACGCGTCAGATGGAACATCGTCGCTCACTCAGCGACGGCTGTTCTGAAGAAGTTAGGCCGGGACGACGAGCAAGCATGCCTCGTAGGCCCACGCTTGGCTTTACAAACTCGAGCGGGACGTGTCTACCTGTCCTGCCCCTAAGTATCCATATCTGGTCTACCGCAGACAAGGCCGATGCTGTCGTGCCCAGGGCGGTTCTTATGAAGAGAGGCCCTGCAACGCCGAGACAGCCAACCATACTCGTCTCTGTCACACTGATCGCATCTTCCAGCAGTACCAACCGACATCCTCGCAGTGGTTGGCGAGCTGGGTGGTTCGCGATGGAGCATTACAGACAGAGACAGTAGTCTTCATCATAGCTGGTTCTGGAGGTGCAAGTCAACAACTGCCGTTTATTTTCTCATGCTAGGGAAAGCCTATGTCTCAAATGGGGACGACCGTTGTGATTTCTGCAATGCAGGAGTTGTATTAAATCCCGAATCATCGTCCCTTTCCCACTACCAGAAACCACTGCTGCGCGTTTGGGGTGGAAGATATGAACACGCCCTTCCTCATCCACGGAAGGGTACTCATTGCACAAAGAAAAACAAGAAGAAAACAAGAGAGATACGATGCCGTTCTTGCTTGCGAAGAACCCTAGCGAGCGTGACCAGAACGAGCGTTTATGCCGAAACGAGTCCAAACGGGGTCCAACGCCAGACATGAAATGACCAAAATAAGGACATGTAGAAGTGTTTCAGAGGGCTGGCTGGGTTTACATGACGCTGCAGCACGAGTTTTGCTTCTTTGCCTGTTCTGCGAGGGGAGTCAGCTTCTTGGCCATGCGAAACAGTGTGTCTGAGATGTGCCATACGATAGAACATCTTGCTCTGGGAGCTCAGGCCGTCACTTTTGGCCACCAGGTCATCAATCTTCTCGCCACGCTCCAGGACGCTTTGAATGGTCTTGTGCAACACGATCTTGGTCTCGTCAAGTTCCTTCTGGATCTTGAGGATGGAGTCGGCCTGCTGAGGGTCTTGGTATTTGGTGAGGTACTCCTTCAGCTCGGGGAGGACGAGCTTGGGCTCGCCCGTCGCCCACGTGGAGCGGGGGTGCTTGGTGAGGAATTCGTCAACGCTGGAGGAGATGGGTCAGTACATGGCCCTACTCCGGTTGGAAAGAATGCTTGGCGGCTGGCCAGCGGTTGGACGTACATCTTGGAGAGCAGCTGATGAGCGACTAGGCTCGGGTACTGGTGGTCCGAGATGATACTGCGCAGCAAATGTCAACACTGTCCTCTCTTCCGCCGTTCCGCAGATACGCCCCTTGGGGCCATATTCGGAGAGGAGAGCGCCGTCGACTTACACGCCACAGATGCCTTCACTCCGTCCCACGCAGTGGAATGTGTTGTCGCCCTCCTCGATATCCTGCCGTTGACCAGGGCGTGTCGACTCTGCGACCTTCTTAGAGAAGAGAGTCATGAACTCGGCGTAGCTCCCTAGAGCACCGTCAGTCCAATTCGATCGTGCGGCGGTTGTGAGCTCGGGGGCGGGCGCTCCGCTCGTGGCAAAGACGCCTCCCTCGCGCATTGCTGTGCACTAACCCCTCGTGAATCTCGAGTATGCCGACAGCTCCATCTCGCTGCACAGCTCGACAGCGGGCTTGCTGTCATTGCGAAGGATCTACGCGGCGCGCAAACCGTTAGCAAGATCCAGACGAAAGCGCCGCCTCGGTAAGCGGTCTCGTTCGCAACGGTTCTGCCGGAAAGATAATGACAAACGAGGGGGTTCAAGGGACATACTCCAATGTAGTGCAACTTCATTGTCTTGACGAGGTATGAGTGTCAGTCGTCGTGGTCGTTGGCCGCTATCGAAGCGGTCTGGGTGGGGGAAGATCCGACTGCGACTTACGGCGGATTTTCAGGGGGGTGGGAGGGGTAGGAGTGGCGTATTTGGTCGATTTGATCGATTTGGTCCTGGGTTGTCGTTGCGGTCCGGAGGATGTCGAGATGTTGGGGCTCGCAAGGGATCTCGCTTTGTCGTGGTAGACGGTGGATAGGTCGTGTGGTATTCGCAGGAAGTGGGATGAGTGATGGAGAAAGGGGATGTTCAAGTTGGAGCAGGACGATGGATGGGGAACGCTTCGTCTCAGCGACGTCAAGGTTTACGGGTACCCGTTGTGCAAGTTGGCCCGGGGGGCGGCGACACATCACATGCACCCACCACCCACCCACGACCTAGGTAGGTAAGGTAGGTAGGTACTCAAGACACTTCGCTTAGTGCAATGCCCCTCCAGGCTGCAGAATGATCCCTAAGGTGCCTAATCCGGCTGTCTAGGTACTCCTCAAGGCATAAAAGTGCCTCTGCGCCTCCCGGGCACCGCATCACCTTAGAAAAAAGGCAAATCATGTATACATGTTATGGGTGATCCGGGTCTGCCAATAGGCAGCATTGCAGCGGTTTCGGAGGAGCCTCGGTCGAGCCCCTTCTCCGTCCTCAGCTGTGGCTGTGGCGGTTAGTACCTAGTGCAGCACCGTACCTGTTCAAAGAGTGCCCGGTTGACGAGCGACAATGCCGCCAGGGCGAACCCCCCGTACGTCATTGGATGCTAACATTCCACAACGCCAGCGCTGACCGCTGAACATGGCAGCTGCAGGAACACTACACACTGTATCCGTACTTACCTAGGTAGTAGGTGTGTATGTAAGTGGTACCTAGGAAGATGGGCCCCACCAACCAACCCGTGGCGACTCGGCGAATGACTCCTCCTCCAAGACCTCAACTGCAGCGCTAGTGAGCTTGATATTTCAACGTCTCTGACGGGTTTTTACGAGCGCCGATGAGAGGAAGCTTCATTCAACTGCATGCCGACCGTACTAAACTCGTTCCCAATTTGGAAAAGATTAAAAAAACATCCGAAGCTTTCCGATTCTCATCGACAATCACACAATGGCGTCTGCCAATCTTGACGATGCAGAAGCCCAGTGGCGAGCTCAGTTCGAAGCCATGAAGTCCGCCCTGGCCGGCTTGAAGCTCCCCTCAGAGCCACCCTCTGATGTTGACTTTGACGATGAATACGAAGGATACTCGTCCGGAAGCGGCGCGCAGGACGTCTGGGACTTCATTTCGGACGACGAAGACGACGACTACAGCAGTGACCAGCTCGACGGTCATGGTGTTACCAGCGGAGACGCACCCTACGGCGCTGCATGGTTCGCTGGCAAGTGCTCGGCCATAGCTGCGAAAAGCGGCCTGGCCGACGACGTATTCCAGAACCAGATCTTGAGCGTCTTGACGTCCGGCCAGGGCGATGAGGAGCTCCAGTCCCAGCTCGCCGATCTTATCGGTTTCGACGACTTTGACTTCATCATCGAGCTGCTCGGCCACCGCAACGACGTTGTGACGGCTGCCACGTCCGAGGTGCCTCAGGAGTCCAAGGGGAGACTTCTCACCAAGGCACAGCGTGAAGAGGCATTGCGACAACAGGACCATCAGCACAAGAACGCTTCTCTTGCACCCGCCATGACGAGAGAGGTCCAATATCCCCATGTGTACAAAGCATACAACGCAGGGAATTCTCTTAGCCATTCCGGAAAGAAGTATGCCCTTCCGAACGGCAGTGAGAGACTTCTCTTCGACAAGTACGAAGAATATGCCATTCCTGCAGGGAAGAAGGGCGTCTTGGGCCCCGGCCAAAAGCTGGTCAAGATTTCAGACATGGACGGCCTCTGTCGCGGCACTTTCAAGGGGTATCGGACTCTCAACCGCATGCAAAGTCTGGTGCACCCGGTGGCCTACAGGACAAACGAGAACATGCTCATCTGTGCTCCTACCGGTGCTGTAAGTCGCTGCCCGCCGCGATGCTTGCCACAAGACACTGATGCGCCGCTGTAGGGTAAAACGGATGCTGCCATGCTTACCGTCCTGCAAACTATTGGTCACTACTGCACGCCCAACCCCATCGAAGACCCAACTGTTACCGATTTCGCCGTCGAAGCGCAGGATTTCAAAATCGTCTATGTCGCTCCGATGAAGGCTCTGGCCGCTGAAATCACCGAGAAGCTCGGCAAGCGACTGGCATGGCTCGGCATCAAGTGCCGAGAGTTCACGGGAGATATGCACCTCACCAAGGCCGAGATCGTCCAGACCCAGATCATCGTCACCACCCCTGAAAAATGGGATGTTGTGACGAGGAAGGGGACGGGCGACACCGAGTTGGTGCAGAAGGTCCGCCTTCTCATCATTGACGAAGTTCACATGCTTCATGATGAGCGCGGCGCCGTCCTGGAGTCGCTCGTCGCCAGAACGGAACGTCAGGTCGAGAGTACCCAATCCTTGATTCGTATTGTCGGCCTCAGTGCTACGCTTCCGAACTACGTTGATGTTGCCGACTTCCTCAAAGTCAACCGACACGCCGGCATGTTCTACTTCGACGCCTCGTTCCGCCCCGTCCCGTTGGAGCAGCACTTCATCGGCGTCAAGGGCAAAGCCGGGTCGAAGCAGTCCAAGGAAAACCTGGATCAAGTGGCTTTCGAAAAAGTCAGGGACATGCTCCAGAGAGGTCATCAGGTCATGGTCTTTGTCCACTCGAGAAGAGACACTCTTCTGACCGCCAAGATGCTCCACGAAAAAGCCATCGAAGACTTCTGCGTCGACTTGTTCGATCCCACTGGCCACCCCAACTACGAGAATGCCGTCCGCGACATGAAGCAGTCCAGGGCGCGTGATCTGCGAGAACTGATACCCAAAGGATTGGGGGTTCATCACGCTGGTATGGCCCGCTCCGACAGAAACCTCATGGAGCGGCTCTTTGGAGAAGGTGTCATCAAAGTTCTTTGCTGTACGGCAACTCTTGCTTGGGGTGTGAACTTGCCCGCAGCCGCTGTAGTTATCAAGGGAACCCAGGTGTACAGCGCACAGGAAGGTAAGTTCGTTGATCTCGGCATCCTCGATGTGCTGCAGATCTTCGGTCGTGCTGGTCGTCCCCAGTTCGAAGACACCGGTATTGGTATGATTTGCACCACGCAGGACAGACTTCACCACTACCTGACGACTGTCACGGAGCAACAGCCGATCGAATCCAAGTTCTCCACGAAGCTTGTTGATAATCTGAACGCTGAGATCGCTCTGGGAACGGTCACGTCGATTCCCGAGGCCGTCCAATGGATTGGCTACTCGTATCTCTTCGTACGTATGCAGAGAAGCCCCATGAGCTACGGCATCGAGTGGGCCGAGATCAGAGATGACCCTACGCTTGTTCAGAGACGGCGTCAGTTGGCCATCCAGGCAGCCCGCACTCTTCAGCAAAGTCAAATGATCATCTTCAACGAGGTCACCGAGGAGCTTCGCAGCAAGGACATTGGCCGTATTGCCAGCCAGTACTACATCTTGCACACTAGCATCCAGATCTTCAACACCATGATGCGACCTATGGCCACGGAAGCTGATATCCTTAAGATGATCAGCATGAGCGGAGAGTTTGACAACATCCAGTCGAGAGACTCGGAAGAAAAGGAGCTCTCCCGTCTGAGGCACGATGTCGTGCCGTGTGACGTGGATGGCGGCGTCGACACGCCCCAGGCGAAGACGAACATCCTGCTGCAAGCGTACATCTCGAGGGCTCAACCGGAAGATTTTGCACTTGGGAACGATTTGAACTATGTCGCTCAGCAGGCCGGCCGTATCTGCAGAGCTCTGTTCATGATCGCCTTGAATAGGAGATGGGGTCACCAGTGCTTGGTTCTGCTCACCCTCGCCAAGTCTATTGAGAAGCGCATCTGGCCCTTCCAGCACCCACTGCACCAATTCGATTTCCCCAAGTCGGTTTTCAACCAGCTTGACGCCAAGGAAAATCTGTCCATCGAAGCCATGAGAGACATGGAGCCAGCAGAAATCGGCGCTCTTATTCATAACCAGAGCGCCGGTAAGAAAATTGCCCACATCCTCAACAACTTTCCGACGGTCAGTGTCGAGGCCGAAATCGCCCCTCTCAACCGCGACGTCCTTCGTATCAAGCTGTTCATCGAGCCTGACTTTAGGTGGAATGATCACACCAACGGAACGTCCGAATCCTACTACATATGGGTCGAGAACTCCGAGACGTCAGAGATCTACCACCACGAGTTCTTTATCCTCAACAGGCGGAAACTCTACGACGATCACGAACTCAACTTCACCATCCCGCTTTCGGACCCCTTGCCGACTCAGATCTATGTGCGAGCGGTTTCTGACCGATGGCTCGGTGCTGAGACGGTGGCACCCGTCTCCTTCCAGCATCTCATCCGCCCTGATACGGAGAGCGTGTACACCGACCTCCTGAACCTGCAACCGCTGCCCGTTAGCGCGCTGAAGAACCCGGCTCTCGAGGAGATCTACGCCCAGCGGTTCCAATTCTTCAACCCCATGCAGACGCAAATCTTCCACACCCTGTACCACACGCCTGCCAACGTTCTCCTTGGCTCTCCCACGGGCAGTGGCAAGACCGTCGCGGCAGAGCTGGCTATGTGGTGGGCTTTCAGGGAGAGGCCAGGGTCCAAGGTCGTTTACATCGCGCCCATGAAGGCCCTCGTGCGCGAGCGTGTGAAGGACTGGGGAGCCAGGCTTGCCCGGCCTCTGGGATTGAAGCTGGTTGAACTTACAGGTGAGATTTGCATGGTGCTGTGACCTGGGTTCGCCGCTGACAACACATACTTCCTAGGTGACAATACTCCCGACACTCGCACGATTAAGGATGCCGACGTCATCATCACCACGCCTGAGAAGTGGGACGGTATCTCCCGCAGCTGGCAGACGAGAGGCTATGTTCGCCAAGTGAGTCTCGTCATCATTGACGAGATTCATCTGCTGGCCGGCGATCGTGGTCCCATCCTGGAAATCATCGTCTCTCGTAAGTGCCAACCGCCAACCCCTCCCCCCCTAGTCGTCTATCAAGAACTCCTCTGACGATACTTCAGGCATGAATTACATCGCAGCGTCCATCAAGAACTCTGTGCGCCTGCTCGGCATGTCGACGGCTTGCGCCAATGCCACGGATCTCGGCAACTGGCTCGGCGTCAAGGAGGGTCTGTTCAACTTCAGGCACTCAGTCCGCCCCGTCCCTTTGGAGCTTTATATCGATGGTTTTCCGGAGACTCGAGGCTTCTGCCCGTTGATGCAATCCATGAACCGCCCGACCTTCCTGGCGGTCAAGACACACAGCCCCGACAAGCCCGTCATCGTCTTCGTCCCCTCTCGAAGACAGACACGTCTGACTGCCAAAGACCTGATCAACTACTGCGGTATGGAGGACAACCCCCGCCGCTTTCTCCACATGGACGAAGACGACTTGCAGCTCAACCTTGCGAGAGTCAAGGACGACGCTCTCAAGGAAGCCATCAGTTTCGGCATCGGGCTCCACCACGCCGGTCTCGTCGAATCCGACCGCCAGCTGGCCGAGGAGCTCTTCCTGAACAACAAGATCCAGATTCTGGTGGCCACCAGTACTCTCGCTTGGGGCGTCAACTTGCCCGCCCACCTCGTCGTCGTCAAGGGCACGCAGTTCTACGATGCCAAGATCGAAGGCTACAAGGACATGGACCTAACCGACGTCCTCCAGATGCTGGGACGAGCCGGGCGTCCGCAGTTCGACAACTCGGGCGTGGCGCGCATCTTCACTAAGGACGCCAAGAAGGACTTTTACAAGCACTTCCTCCACACGGGCTTCCCTGTCGAGTCGTCCCTACACACGGTGCTGGACAACCATTTGTGCGCCGAGGTCTCGGCCGAGACCATCGTGACGAAGCAGGACGCTCTCGACTACCTGACGTGGACCTTCTTCTTCCGCCGCCTGCACAAGAACCCGTCCTACTACGGCCTTGAGGTCTCGGCCGAGGAGCACAACAGCATTGCCGCCCAGACGCTCGCCAACGACTACATGATCGACATGATCGACAAGTCGCTCGACGAACTCGCGCAGTCCAGCTGCGTCGAGGTCTTCCCCAACGGTGACGTCGACCCCACCCCGATGGGCAAGATCATGAGTTACTACTACCTCTCCCACATCACAATCCGCCACCTCGTCAAGCACATCAAGGCGCAGGCCTCGTTCCTCGACGTGCTCTCGTGGATGTCCCGCGCCACCGAGTACGACGAGCTCCCCGTCCGCCACAATGAGGACCTCATTAACGAGGAGCTCTCACGCAACCTACTCTTCCCAGGCAGCTCCTTCGGCCTGCCCATGTGGGACCCCCACGTCAAGGCTTTCCTCCTGCTGCAGGCGCACATGTCGCGCATCACGCTTCCCATCACCGACTACGTCGGCGACCAGACCAGCGTCCTTGATCAGGCCATCCGTATCATCCAGGCCTCCATCGACGTCACCACCGAGCTTGGCCACCTGACTACCTGTCTTGAGTTCATCAAGCTCTTGCAGTGTATCAAGTCGGCCCGCTGGCCCACCGACCACCCGGCCTCCATCCTCCCAGGTGTCGGCGTCGACACCCTCAAGTCGGACAAGTCCAACCTCACCCTCGCCAAGGTCGCCGCCCTCGCCTCCCCGGGTAAGGTCTCCAACCTCGCGAGGCAGCTCTCCGTCCCCGCCCACCAGCAGCCCCGCTTCGCAAAGGCCGTCGCCCAGCTCCCCAACCTCGCCGTCTCCGTCCCCGAGGCCACGGCGCTGTCCGTGTCCGTCGACCTCCGCCGCCTGAACCCGTTGACGGAGCGCGACGCGCACGTCTACGCGCCTCGCTTCCCGAAGCCCCAGAACGAGGGCTGGTTCGTCGTCCTCGCCGACCCGGCCCACGACGAGGTTATCGCTGTCAAACGCGCCGGCTGGTCCCAGGGCCCAGGGAGGAGCATCGCCGTCGGCTCCAAGCCGTCGACTCGCGCCAACATCAAGGTGCCCGAGGCCGCGCAAGGCAGGAAGCTCGAGGTCATGGTCATCAGCGACGCGTACATCGGGCTCGAGTACCGTGTTGGCGTCGACATTCCCGCGGCACCCGTCGTGGACAACGACGTGGACAAGTCCAAGAAGGTGCAGACGCGGCAGCAAGAAGCCGGCGGCAGCGGCGGCGGGGCTTCTCAGGCGTGAAGTGCGAATGCGAAGCACAAGTCATGGGAGATGCGGCAAGCAGAAGCGTAAACGACTCTGGTATTAGATGCAGGCTACGATGGAGATGGATGCTGAATGATTATGGCGTTGATGCCGATTGAGGAAAAACAATGCTGCTGCCGCCGCCGCCTAAAGAAATGCCTCGAGTTGGAAAGATGTGGTCACAAGAATCAAACGAAGGAGAGAGAGAGAAGAAACCCTCCACGCCTGTAAACCAAGAAAAGCCTCAGCAAGGCGCACCAGAAACAAGGAATAACGGCCTCTTGCGAGGGACCATGTCCCCTCCTCTCCCTTCCTCACCTTTTTGTGTAAAAAAGTGAGCTTCAAATACTGGCGAACGCGTTTATAACAGAATCTCGTCCTCCCCCCACCCTCTCTTCCCCCTTCTCAACATCCGTACATGCGTGCGAACATGAATGTATATATATATATATATTGTGTGTGTGTGTGTGTGTGTGTGTGTGTGTGTGTGTGTGTGTGTGTGTGTGTGTGTGTGTGTGTGTGTGTGTGTGTGTGTGTGTGTGTGTGTCTGTGTGTGTGTGTGTGTGTGTGTGTGTGTGTATGTGTGTGTGTGTGTGTGTGTGTGTGTCTGTGTGTGTGTGTGCCTGTGTGTGAAAGAACAACCCCAGGCCAAACCCGCCAAAAGCAAAACATAAATCCTCTCCATGTGCCGTGAACCCCAGGTGAGCGGGGGAAGGAGCATGCCCTGTCTGTAACTGAAATTTCTCCCGAAAAACGCCTCGCACCAATGCTTACTTGGCTCCCCTCTCCCGCCTGCTTTCCTTCTTTCCAACCAAAAACAAAAAAACAAAAAAACAAAAACCCCGTTCGTGTTTCATGCTCGTGTTCCGTGTTCGTCGATAGGTGTTGGTTGATTAGGTGTCTCGGTGCCAGTCCGGATCTGCTGTTGTCGTAGTCGTGTGGCCCCTCCTCCCTTTTTTCCCTCTCTTTCCAACTGCGTGTCCAGCTGTAAAGAGGGAAGAGGGCGCAAAAGTGAAAACATGTGCTTGATCGTTGTTCGTCGGGGTATCCCATCGGTCGTTTCGAAGAAATTGTTCGAAGAAAAAGAAGGCGAGAAAAAATCTCGCATCCATCAGTTCCGTCTGCTCATATGCCATGTCGGATGCAAAAGAAGATGTTGGTGAAGTTTCCTTCCTGCCAATAATCCACGACCTCTTTTCCTCCTCTTTCTTCTTCTTTCTCCCCCGCCTCCTTTTCTCTCTCTTTCTGTTTCTCTTCCTGATGTTTTATGCTGAAGATGGGGAAACGTAATTCCCTGTTCCCGAGTCACCTGCGTTGGGACTGGGAAGGACAAGGCTGTCTCGTGGTGCTATCAAGCTCTTAACAGCACTTCCTCCTCGCCTTGGCGGCGGCCTCGTCGGCATCCTGCTCCGTGCCGCCCTGCTCGACCGTGACAGCAGGCGAGAAGTTTGGTGAGAATAGCCAGCTCCGCCTGTCGCGACCGACGCGGAAGCTGCCGCGCGGGTTCATGCCGTCAAAATAGCCGCCGTCCATACCGGTCTCGTAGCCCGGGGTGCCTGGCGTGGCCGTAGCCAAGAGCAGGGCCTGCTGCATCTTGCGGTTCTGCTCGACCAGCTTCCTCGTCACGACGCGGAAAACCTCCTCAACGCCCTCGCCGCTCTCGGCGCTGATCTCGTGGCACGCGTCCCATCCGACCTCTTGGCCCCAGAAGCCGGACGACCTCTTGGAGCTCGGGCTCCGCGGCTCGCCGCCGCCGCCACCGAAGGTGCTCGTGCTCTGGTGAACCTGGGATGACGACTGGCGCGGGTCGGAGGAGGAGAGGATAGATGGCATACCGCTGGGGGTGGCGGTGGGCGGCGGGGTTGAGGCCAGGCCGGGGGCGAGGTTCTCGGCGACGTAGGCTATACAGCGCTCGAAAGGGACCTCGCGGCGCGATGGATCGCGGGCGACGATGTCTGCTTTGGTGCCGACGACGTGCAGGACGACGTCGCCGGGGAGGTTGCGGCGGAGCTCGGTAAGCCAGACGCCCATCTCAGTGAAGGACTGGGCGTCGGTGATGGAGTAACAGAGGATGCAGGCGTTGGCGCCGCGGTAGTAGAGGCGGGAGATGGAGCGGAAACGTTCTTGACCGGCTGAAGAAGGCAAGGGGACAGCGGATGTTAGTCAACGGTTTTTCTTTTGTTGTTACTTTTTTGCGATTGCGAGAACGAGAGAAGGTGCTAGGGAGGCAACATACCGGTATCCCAGATTTGCAGGCGCACGACGGTGTCCGTGTCTGTATCGACGACGCGCTTGGTCATGAAGCTCGCGCCGACGGTTGACGTGGTCTGGGCCGGGTTGAAGGAGCCTTTGCAGTAACGCATGACCAGGCTCGTCTTGCCGACATTCTGGGAGCCGAGGACAACGATCTTGGCCTCGAGAGACGACATTCTTCGTCTGTGCCTTGGCGTCTCCCTCCTTCTTCCTCTTTTCCTCTTTTCCCTGCTCTCTCTCTTTCTCTTTCTCAGGGGGGGATTGATGGGAGAAGAGAGAAGAGAGCGCGAGCTGCGCTTCCTCTCCGGGGTGGTCGGTCAATCGGGAGGGGGGGGTTCGGTCGGACAGGTTTCGGTCGTTTCGAGGGTTCCGGTGGTGATGCGGCTGAGGTGGGCGGTGGTAACCTGCAGGGGGGGTGGGCTCTATTTTTTTTCTCTTTTGGAATTCGGTGAGGGAGATAAGGGGAAAAGGAATGTTGGTGAGAATGGGATTTTGTTGGAGAAAATGGGGGAGAGGGAGGAGCACACTCGGAGCGGGAGTGGCTTTCGTGCTAATCCTCGACGGTGGGGGAAGACACACACACAGAGAGAGAGAGAGAGAGAGAGGGACGTGTATGTCTTTGCGATAATGTGGTTCCGGGGTCGAGGTAAGATGACGGGCTTGGTGGTCGGGGACCCAAAAGGTACGTAGGGTACGTCGGCGAAGTACCCCTGTACATGGACAACAGACAATAAACAGCCTTTTTCTTTGTGCGGGCGGATCTTTCTTGAGTTTTTTTCTTGCTTTTCTTCCTCTCCTTCTACTGCTTCTTCCTCTCCCAATCGCGACGGCTATTTAGGATATGCGTGGGTCTAAGCGCAAGTAGTCACGCCGGCGTCAATTTGAAAACGCAGGCAACCACGAGGTCAGTGATCGACCGATGGAGGGGGGGTGCGCGTGGCTGGTTTATGGTGGTGGTGTAACAGTGATGGTGCTGTTTTGGTAAGCGGGAGGAAGCGTTGGGGCGGATGGAGAAGACCGGACTCTGAGAAGCGAAAGATGCTAAGAATAGGCCGTGGAAGCTATTGAAAGCTGTTTTGGAAGGGGAAGAGAAAAAGTACGGCCGACGGCACCGAGAGAACAAGTGAGTAGCAAGAGCCGAGGGTGTGGGCGGTTTTTGTGTGTTTTTGTTGATGTTTTGATGTTGTTTTTGTTTTTTTCTCGTTTGGCTGTCTTGTTGCTTGCCGCTCTACGTAAACATGGGGAGGGGTCAATCACGGATGGGGGAAATGATATGGAATCGGCTTTATTTTGCGGGCCAGTGAACAGCCTCTCTCTTTCTTTATCTCCCTGTCTCTTTCACTCGCTCGCAGGGGAGGGGGGTTGGGGGGGTTCAGAGTTGCGTGCTCTTGCTTTCCATTCTCTCCATTCCTCGTCTTATTTTCGAGACTCGAGTGCCGTCAGTGGTGGTATGGGCTTTAGTGGTCAACGTGGGGGGGGGGGGGGCAGGTATTACGAGGATCATGGCTGTTCTGTTATCTGAGGGAGAGGGAGACGGACTACACATACGGCGGTGGTGTTTGGTCAACCTGACGGTCCCCAACGGTCCCCAGAGAATGCGGGGTGCCCGCTCAAAGGATGGGACGAAATCTGGGAAGGATGTTTGTTGATGCACGACATCGACCTACTACCTTGGAGGAAAGAAGTCGACACAGTATTGAAGGTGAGAGAGAAAGCAAGAAGCTCGACGGTCGCATAGCACCATCCTCCCCGCTGAAACAAACGCTGTATCTCTGGCGCAACGGCATTATTGGGGGGGCCTCTCCCTCGGCTCTCCCCTTTCGGTGTCTCGTGGCGCGGATTTCAGATATGGTCGCGTGGCAGTTCTGTAAGGCCCCCTTTCTCCACCCTATCCAGACCCGCAGATGCATCATGTCAGATGCATCATGTCGTCATTGTCCATCAAGGCAAGCCCTCTTGCGCGTCCTGCCGCGACGACCGCCTGAAACCTTCGCTGTTGACCATTAAGACGAACAGAACTGAAAAGGTGCGGTCCTTTTACTGAGACGCGGCTAACGGGCAAGCGGGGTGGGGCCGATTGCGCCGCCCTCGGCACCGAGTCCGATCAAGTCGCTAACGTCCTCTCCTTATCTCCATAACCGGCCGCTTTGTCTCTGCCGTCGAAAAGCTGAATCGGGACAAACCATACAGCTCCCAGTTTCTTCCACCGGATTACAAACTCAATAGATGCCCGGAACTGCCGAGAAATTTATTGTGCTTGGACGCATGCACATTGGAGCTTCTATACCGAGGACATCAACCATTTCGGCCCCCATTGCAACCTTACGTTGTCCCTCAAACTCTTGGCCGGGCACTCAGCCTCACCTTCGTAGTCGTGTGTGCCTATTGCAACATCACCACTCCGGTTTAGCGTCACTGACCATAGTAAACCGTCACAAGCCAGAACTTACAAGTGAACCTCTTCATAGGTGAAGAAGGAGAGAATTGCAGATAGCGCCTCGATTATAGACGGTAGGATTCTTGTCTTCTTTTCTAATTAGGTATTTTGTCTAAAGTCTGCCATGCTGGTTTTTTTCTTCTTCCCTTTTCTCTCACTTCTTCTTCTGTCTTCCTCTTTCTTCTACTTCCTTCCTCTCCCCCCCTCCCCCCCCCCCCCCCCCTCCTTCCCCCAAAAAGTGAGCAAACTAATGATGGAATTGACGCTGATGCTTTTCGCATGTTATTATCTACAAGATGACGTGCACAGTTTTTGCAATGCTGGGTGTGCCCCGCGGCGTCGAGACGAAGAGGTAGTAATATCCCGGGAGCAGAATGCCGTAGTCCTCGGGCAGTTTGGCAGAGTATTCCTGCCCGTTGACCTGGACGTCGTTGAGCGGGATGCGGCGTTGGTCGCTGTTGACGCTGTGGGTAACGGACCCCGTCCGGATGAGGGTAACCCGGCCCTGGCCTTCGACGCCCTCAACCGTGAACTTGAGCGTCGCGCCGGCTTTGACAGGCTCCTCGCCGATGGCCGCGATGACGGGTCGCGCCGCGTGGCTGCCGTCCTCGTTGAACAGGTAGGGGGGCTCGAAGATCTCGCCGTCGGCATGATCGACAGTCTTGTCGCAGCCGGCTGACGATGCGCCGATGGTCGCGACATAGCACAGCCCTCCGCCGCCCGTGAAGACGGTCGCGTCCGGCATGAGAATCGACACCGAGTGGTAATTGCGCGGCACCGCCATGGCTGCCATCTGCTTCCACTCCTTGGTCTCCGGGTTGAAGAGCTCCGCCACAAGGATGCCATCCGTGTTGGTGAAGACCATGGACTTGCGCTGGCCGCCCGTGACGAGCACCTGCCCGTCGGGGAGAACTACGGCATTGGCGAACCCGCGCGGGAACGCCATGTCGGCGACCCGCTCCACCTCGGATGGCGTGTTGGGGTCGCCGATGGTGGTCACGTGCGCGCGCTGCGTGGCGACGCTGTCCGTGTAGTCAGGGCTGCCGCCCGCTGAGAGGATCTTGCCGGCCACGGCGTCGTACATGACCCAGGTGCCGCACATGGCGTCGTCGTCGTCGCGCGTCGCCGCCTTACTGACGGACCCGGTGCCTGCACTGCCGAACCAGTGCTGGTCCTTGCCCGGGCCTGCATGGAAGACGCTGCCGTTCTTCCACCCGAAGAGCCAGGCGTGGTTGTCCTCGCGCCAGATGCCCTCGTGATCGTTGGTCAGGATCGGCGTGACGTCGGCGTCCGGGAGGTAGGTCCACTCGTTGGCGACTGGGTCGTACACCTCGCCATTCTTGCCCTCGCGCTTGCCCGAGTAGGCGCCGCCGATGGTGAAGACGTTGCCGTTTGAGAGCGTGCACGACGTCTGATAGCCGCGCGCGACCTTCATGTCGGGACCGCGCGTGAACTCGTTGGTGGCGGGGTCGTAGATGCTGACGGCCTCGGCGTCCGAGCCGCCCTGAATGATGATGCGGCCGTCCTGGAGCTGGCTAATGCCGGGGCAGAACATGTCGTGGCGGGTGTTGGCGACGGTGCGGTTGGAGATCTGGCCCGTGGCGAAGTTGTAGTCGCCGTACTGCGTCAGGCCCGAGGCGCCGCCAAAGGCATCCTTGCCCCAGGAGGAGAAGAACAGCAGCCTGCTGGGCTCGGGGTACGATGGGACAATGTATGCGGCCACGGGGATCACGGGCAGGCGGATGAGATCGCCCCATCTCCCTTGGACGGCCGGGTTGATGCGCTCGGGAACATGGATGGTGCTGAACTGCTTGTTCTGGACCCAGAAGAGGGACGCCTCGGGCTCGGCGGCCTTGATGTGGCAGACGTTATTGACGTGGTCAAAGACGGACTTCTTGCAGCCCTGCGTGTTTGAGCAGAGCTCCGCGCAAGCCTGGATGGTCGTCACGTCGTTGACCATCTTGACGCTGTCACCCGTGTAGTCAGTATTGAGGCAGACGCGGTAGTCGACGTTGGTGTTGGGCACGCGGTAGGCCGCCTCGTCAAAGGGGCACGTGGCGAGGAAGGTGCCCTCGGCGAAGTCGTTGGTCATGCGGATGGCGTCGAAACGACCATCGGCGGCCCAGGAAAACTCGGCTTTGCTGTTCTTGACGTGGCAGATCTTGCCCTCCTTGTCGTAGACGGCCCTGTCGCATCGGGCATCCGTGTCGCAGACCTGGACGCACTCGAGCGTCGACTGGACGTCTCTGACGACCTGGAGACTGCCGCCTCCGAACTGATAGTCGGAACCGGGGCAGACGGTGTACTTGACGCCGATGGGCGTCTCCCAAACGACCTCATCGTTCGGGCAGGCTGTGATGGCGGCGGACGAGAGTTGTGAAAGGAAAGAGGCGGTCGTGATGACCTTGTATGCGGTTGAACGAGCCATATTTGGTTCGTTTTTGAGAACGTACAAAGCGAGTCGCTCGTTGTATAAAGAATGTTGTTGCTCGGTGAGAGCGAGTATGAGCGAGTGCGGGTACCAGACACGTAGAATGTAAGAAACGAGAGACGTGTGTCTAGAACTAGGAATGTCACATGAGGACAAAAAAACAAAGAGATAAACAAACAAGAAGATGACCGTGAAGCTGACGATGAGAAACGAAGGTTAGGGAGGAAAAGAGGTCTCAAGTGGGCAGGCATACGATGAAAGGTCGGCGATATGTATGTATTTCCACAACCGCCTTACTAGGCTCGGCGGCACATGGCCTCCACCGCGGCACTTCCACAGGGGGGGGGGGAGAAAAGCCAACAAAGATCCATCATCAGAAAGGTGGAAACGCTAAGGCTCCCTGGTGTCGACTGCTCCATCCCGCAGGTACGGTGATGGCTCGACAGATACAGGGTCTGCTGAGAGGGGCCCAAGCAAAAATAATCTGTAATGTGGGAAGCGATTGGGCAGACGAATTATCTGTGGAGGCCGCGGACCGACTCTCTCGCTGCGCTGGCTGGTTGCTTGTGGCGGAGACTCGCACCCAGTGCACTCACGTCGACTCACGTCTCGACGAGCCGGCCCGGTTCGAGAGCCCACGAGCAATGAAGACGCTGGCCGCTTGCCGATGATGGCAGCAGGGCACGAGCGTCAACCTGAACCCCCTCGAGGCTCTCCCTAGTCATGGCGCGCGCTTCAAGCGTATCCATACGTAGCTGCCACCCCTAGGTGTTCGTTACCTCGTTGCGATAGCAGTCGCTCTCCTCCCAGGTACCCTTGCATAAACCCGCAGAGAGGCGAGAGTCCTCCCGTTGGCTCTCTAGTCCAGCCAGGGTAACCCCCTCGGACTCCAACCGTTAACGGCACGGGGGCATGATGATCGTCAACACACTGCCATTAACGACGTGGTTCGTGAGAAAACCCCTCCAAAAAAAAATTTAATAATCCAAAAAGTTTGAACATTCGCGGCCGTCCGAGCTTCCCGTTTCCGAATAAAGCTATCAGATAAGGTTACCCGTCATCTGATGGTCTGGGGGAACGGCAGATTGATGTAAGCAACTGTGCAACCTGTTGGCATCATCCTGTTAGCGTCGTTCGTGTTGCCGTGTGCTGGGCCTGCCACGACCCTTGCAAACGAGAGAGTGCTTTTGGCCAGCCAAGAAACCAGAGACGAGGGAGGAAGACCGAGCATTCCACCGACCGACCGACTGACTGACTGACTACGCAGGGCGTCCGTAATTGTGCGTGCTACTGGAAACAGACAGGTGTTCGCGTCACAGTATGAGAATCGCGTTTCGTCGATCATGGGCAGATGAGATGCGAGAGCGAGAGAGCGAGAGAGCGAGAGAGAGGGAGAGAAAGCCTAAAGGGCATCCGATTAGCTGCTTCCAGGCCAGATCGTCTAGAAACACGCGATGCGATGGCCTGGGGGAGGGGGCCCGGGAAGGTTGGTGACGCTGGTAACCGGGACAGCCCTACAAGTTCTAGCCGCCGGTAATCTGCGTTTGGGTAGCAGTGTGCGATTTGCACTAGCAGAGCCGACAAGAAATATACAAGCCGTATTGGCTGGCGAGGGATGGAGGAGTCGCCGAGTGGAGAAAGAAGTAAGAAAGTCGACCTTGGACTTGGAGAAGAGAAAATTCAGGAAAGGATGGATGACCCCCGTTGACCGGATTCTGAAACGAGACATACAAGGTGTCGATCGCTCCCAACTTGGCAGCCCCACCCTTGCTTGTTCGGGACGACGCTAAGCCGCTCCAGGACCGCTGGCCAAGAAATCGTGGGGCATCCCGGTTCCCCTTATTCACGAACCGCAATGTCCTTTTAATTGTATCGGAGCCGTTTATGACTCGTACCCATCCGTGGTCCACAGAGGCTGAGTCGTTACAGTCTCGCTGCTGTCCGCTATACTATGTGCAGTCTGTACGATGTATAACAACGTACCTTCGTCCTCTCACATCTCTCTGTGCGTGCTCTCCGGGTCACCCATGCAGCTCTTCAATGCACAACTTCGTGTCATAGGAGTGTGGTGCCGCTCACCGGATGCCGAGCCGGCGTCTACATTCTGATAGCCTAAGACACGCACGACTCGGCCAGAACTCCGGTCACCGTGAGGAATGGAGGCTCTGTCAGTCAGTCTCCTTCCCCGCCGTTGATCGCATCACGCACGAGCCTGTCGGATAACTAATCTAGGCTGTTGGCTACAGTCTAGGTTTTACGTCGAAGAGGACTCGCCCACCAAAAAGGGGTTATCCAGGCAAGAGCTGCCCGTCACCACACGAGAGCAGATGGTTCTGGACCTGCGACCTCATGACATGTGTTCGGCCGCCGGGGGTCTCGCTTGCGTTTGCGGTCAAGATGAGTAGGTTGCCCGTGGCAGTCCGTGAATCCATCCCCCTTTTTGAAAAAGAAAAAAAAAAGATGAAAAAAAGGGCTACAGACTAGGGTTGCGCGTGCGAGTAGGCTGCCGGATTCTGGGACGTCAACCACGCCGTCGCCTTCGTGAGGGTGTCCGCGGTTCCCGCCATCAATCAAATGTCGATCATTTCTATTGAGAGGCTGGAGGCATCATCCCCAGGCTTCAAGGGAAACGGGCTGTAAGCAGAGACGTAGGTGGCTGTATTGTCACCTTCTCTCCACCACCGGCCACGTGCCTGCCAGATCAACCTGTCCTTGCTTCGATACCGACTTGTTGAATTTCCTCTCGTCCAACTAGCGCAATGGTACAGATTGTGTTTCTATCGTTATATTTTGATGCTTGTCCTCCCCGGACCAAGACATCCTAACTTGACGGTGTGTGAAAGGTACATTCCGCTATCAAAGACGAGTAAGAGGCATACCTGTAGAGGCCAGAGGAACACGTACAAAGTCCCCAGAGCGAGGCGCTGGCAAGCCTTGATATTGCAATATTGCGAGTGCGGCATACGCCCGGCGAACGAAAAGAAAGGCAAAAAGAGGTACTAGGAAGAATCAGGTGAGACGGCGCAATCGCAACAAGCAATCTGCTGCCAGGTGTTCGACAATGAATACAGAGCGCCTAGAAGATATTACCTTGGGATGGCCCCATTACAGAAACCGGTTCGAAACGTGGCCGTTGGTTGCACGTTGTTCGCCAACGCCGGCGGCATTCTCTCGGCTTGGGCATGTATGATGGTGTTTCGAGCTATAGCAAGGGGACATTAATTTTGCAATGCTGATTCGAGGGTGCAGTAGGGCTTGGATAACTGCAAGTCCAGTCGCCGACACAAGAACCACATGTATAAAACAAGATCATGTAGGCCAATTCATGGCCGTACCAGGGAAAAGGCCACACAAGCAACGATACCATCCAATCCTGCAGAGTATATTGCCATGTTCGTAGTGTATTGTATCATACATCTGATGCGTAGATCAAGTCTCGTAATATTTCATGCTTGCTTTCCCCCTTTGAAAAGAAAAAAAAAGGTATGTGGCTACTCCCAAGAACCTCTACGTTTGTTCACCATACATGCACGCCAGCCTCACCGAAAGCCGGTTTACAGCTTGGAAGATTTGGGCGCCTTGGGCCTTTGCACCGGTGTGGCCAGCGGGTCATACACGGCCAGACCCAGGTTGTCTGCCGGCGTCGAGCCGTGGTTGAAGAGGCTCCGGGTATCGACGAGGGATGGGTTGAGCTGATCGATGCTCGTGCAGCCGATGAGGCGCATGTTCATCTCCATCTCGTCGCGGAGCAATTGCATCGCGCGGTCGACACCGTCGAAGCCGTAGCCGGACATGGCGTACAGGAACGGCCTGCCGATACCAACCCCCTTGGCACCGAGGCACAGGGCCTTGATGATGTCGGTGGCACGGCGCACACCTCCGTCGATGTAGATCTCAATGGCGTTCTCCAGGCCCATGCGGCGCAGCACGGGCATCGTCTCGGCCAGGACCTCGATGCCGGACCGCGCAAAGTCGAGCTGGCGGCCCCCGTGGTTGGATAGCACGACGCCCTGGACGCCGGCCTCGATAGCCTTGATGACGTCCTCGACGCGCTGTACGCCCTTGAGGATGATGGGCATGTTGGTGATGGACTGGAACCAGGGTATGTCCTTCCACGACAGCGCGGGGTCGATGAAGGACGAGATGGCGCGCGCGGCACCCTGGCTCTGGTCCGTCGCCTGGCCCGACTGCACGTTGGCGCCGGGGTCGGTGAATTTGGAGCGCATGTCCTTCTCGCGACGGCCCAGCTGCGGCGCGTCGACGGTGATGAAGAGGCCCTTGCACCCGCGCTTCTCGGCGTACTGCACAATCTTCTTGGTGATCTCGCGGTCCTTGTTGACGTACAGCTGCAGCCATTGGACCTGGTCGCCCTCGGCCGCGTCCATGAGCTCGTCAAAGGAGCACGAGGCCAGGGTCGGGATCATCTGGATGACGTTGTGCTTGCGGGCGGCGCGTGTGAGCAGGACCTCGCCCTCGGGGTGGCCCAGCTTGCCGAGGGCCGTGGCTGTGACATAGAAGGGCATATCGACCTTTGCGCCGAGCATGGTGGTGGTGAAGTCAACCTTTTCGACGTCGACGAGGATCTGCGGGCGGAACCAAATTCTGTGGAAGGCACCGTGGTTTTCGCGCAGCGTCTGCATGCGTCAGGCCTGGGTCAGCCGCCACTCCCGAATGCTCTGCCACGCGGGGCTCAAGGGTAACGGGGGCTGGGGCTGGGGCTGGGGCGGGGGCGAGGGCACAAAACTCACGATCTCGTCGTCTGCGGCACTCGAGTAGTATCCCCAGGCCGTCTTCTTCATGATTCTGCGGGCGACAGCCTCAAAGTCCATCAAGTTGTAGCATTGGGACAGCAGCGGCTTCTGCTCGACCCTCTCTAGCCGCTCCAGCTCTTCCGGGTCCTCGTCCTTCGTCTCTACCACCACGGAGGCCATGTCAACGGGGCCCAGGTGCTTGGACTGGTCGAGGTACTTGTCGAGGGTGTCGGGCGGGTGAATGGGGTCGAATTCTTCCGTCGCATCTTTGCCGGCATACTTGAGGATGATCTTGGAGCCGCCGGGGTGCTCTGGAAGCTGCTGTTAACAAAAGTTGAACCGTGAGCTGTGGCTCAAGGCCTACTTACCCGGCAGAAAGTCCGTCACATCATATGCTTTGCCCTGTCGAGCGGCCAGACGTCAATCGAGAGTCCTTTTAGTGATCGAGCAGTGCCCGTCGGTGGTAGCTTACGTGGACGATGACCCAGCAAGAGTCGGCACTGTTGTGCTTCGCGATATCGTCGCCCTTCAAGCCCATTTTGCCTGCTGTGGACTGTGGTTTTCGGTGTTCCGGACGAACGGAAGACGTGAGGTTGGAGGTTGTCGAAGAGGAGTGTAGGGGAATCCGGGGTAGATGCCGACAATTGGCAGATCTGTTCTCCACGGGGTAGCGTAGGTAGTTTTATGGGCGGCCCGTCCTCTGTTCGGATACAAGGTATTTCAAAGCAGACCGGCCGGGAATAGCACGCCTAAAGCACGACACAGGTCTACGGGCTTGAAGTGTGGAACTAGATGGGAGAAAAGTCGCAACTCGAAAGGCTAACTCAAGAAGTAAGTAGGTGTCGTCTCGCTAGTTAGTCCGAGAATCGGTCCCCCAAAAATGAAAAAGAAGAGGAAAAAAAACTAAAAAAAACTCTCGGCGTGTGTCTCTCCCCTAACCTATGCTGGAAACGTTGGGGAAGGCATCGTCTCGAGGGGCGGGATTGGGGGTTGGAGATGGGTAGCCAGGGGGCGAAACCCATTAAAGGTCATCAACTCGCTCTTCATTGTACCGTCCAACACTGCCGCGCCCCACAGTGGCTCCCGTGTCGCGCAAGACGTCGGCCTCGGGTCAATGGGATGCGGGGTAGTCAATCATTGATGTGTCGGTGACGTCCTCCACAGCTAATGCCAGTGTCCTCTCTCGGTGTAAAATGCTACCGGCCGCCCCCCCGGTCCCGGCCTCTCCCTGGTGGGCATACCGTGGTCACCCACCCGTTCGTCCAGCTGGCAGCAAACCATCACATCTCTTCTACCCATCTCTGCGAAACCTTCTCGCCATCCTTCGGGTTGTGTACCGTTGTCGGCACCGGTACGCGCGGTAACGTCCCCGATGAACAACGCCGAGCAGTTGGCGGCCTTTTCACATATATCATCAGCCCGCTGCGGCTGTGGCACATCGATTGTAGCCTCTAGTTCAGGAGCGTAGTCGAAAGTTGGAGCACCGGCCAGCTAACTTCCTGCATGTCTTTCATGCAAACCAATAAACGTGGAATCTGTTGCAGACATGGCGCAACGAACTCAGAACATCGTCTTGCTGGGATTCGTACTCGTCTGGCTTTCTCGATAATCACTGGGTATTAAAAAACTCCAAATCACCCATCAAAAAGCAGCTCCACATCCCATTCCGCAAATGCCATTTCATGAATTACAACTCGTAAACGTGCGTCCCCTAGTCCTCCTCTCTAAAATACCGACGGCCGTGGTCCCGAAGAGACTACGACCTCGGCCACGCTGGATGTCCTCTGTGACGACATCTTGCGGTTGCTCGCGAGCCTCCCAAAGAAGCCCTCGGCACGCCTCCGCCGCTCGCCGCTCGACACGCTCGACCCATCCGATGTCTCGCGCATGGTGTTACCGTCCACGTGCGTTTGCGGGAAGATGCCCCAGACGCCCTTGGCGTTGGTGCCGGACCAGCACCAATGGTCTTGCCAGGCCCCTATGATGCCGTGTTAGCCTTTCCGATTTGTGTCCGCACACATGACGTGCCTAGGCTTGGATGGAAGGGACAAAATGGGAGATCAGGCATTGACTCACAGCTGATGTTGGTGATCCTCTCTCCCCGGTCGAACCGCAACCAATCCCCGCCGTCCTTCGGCCGCGGCGCAAATCTCCACCTCGCCACAGCCGAGATGTTGCTCGTTGTGTCCATTCGGACCTCGCTCTTGGGCGGCGGCTCCAGCTTCAACACGTCCAGCGGCGCTGACCCGAATTTGCCCTCGTGCCACCCCATCACCCACTCACCATTGTATTTCTCCGGGAACTCGATCCCCGAGATCCTCGCCCCGTTCGCGAGCTCAAACGCCGGCGTGTTGTCGTACAGCAGCCGCATCCCGTACATGCGCTTCACCGTCTGCTTCGCCGTTGCCGTGGGTCGCTGCGCAATCTCCGTCTGCTTACCTGCCAGGGGGCTCTCCTGCGGCGGTGCCCGGAAATGCAGGTCGTAGTTGTTGCGCAAGCTGGGCGGGATCTCGGCCTCCTCGATGGCAATGATGCCTGGCACCTGCGGCAACGGGCGAGGGTGCCGGGCCAAGTGGTCGAAGAGCTTCCTCTGGCTGAAGAAGACGGTGGCGTCGCACTCTTCGAGAGTCCGCTGTGCTTGGACGCAGAAGACGCAGCCGTAGAGAAGCTCGTCGCCGCGTTTGGTGGCGACATGGCTCTTTTGGAGGAAGCGTGGACGGAAGGCGATCTTGTGTGAGACGAAATTTGCTTCTTCTGGCAGGGCGTGTAAGCATGGAGTAAAGTTTTGGGGATGTAGGAGAAAAGAGGAGGAGAGGGAAAGGGTTTGTATGCGTACCTGTATTGTTGACATCCAGCTCAACTTGTCTGAAATCGAGCTCGTAGGAACAACTGGTGCACCTGGCAATGTCGTGGCCGCCGGCGAATCCCTAGATGCAACTACAGTCAGTCGAACGTCTGGTAGTGAGCAGAGACTTCTCACAGGCTTCGTGATCTTCTTGATCCCAAGACTCCCCCGAGCCACCTCTTTCGCACCCTCACAGAACCCCTTGTACAGGTAAAAGGAGCTGCTCAGACCAATCCTGCAATCTGCCGGTCTGCTCGACACCCTTGATGGAGGAATGATAATCTCCGACGACTCCGACTCGACGGGAATCAGCCCTTCGCCATCGTTCACAACCAACGGCACCCTTTCGATGCCGTCATGGATACCGGGCGGGAAGTTTGGGGGCACGATAGGGCCCCGGGAAATCTGGCCAGGCTGCGCGTCATGACCAGAAGCCGAGGAGATACGATGCTCCGTCATCGCTGGACTGTTAGATCCATCGTTCCTCCTGCCGTCAAAAACAGAACTTTGTAGCGACTCTTGAGAACGCTGCCTCGAGAGATGAGAGTAGATTGAGCTTGCTTGAGAGTAGCGGTGTGACAACGGCGCATTTCCAGGCTGTACCGGTTGGTCTTCGGACACCACGCCAAGGGCGGTCGAGGACGACGCTTGCCCCCGCACAACGAGAGAGTTTCTGTCCGTGGGCGAAATAGGGGAACGTGAGATATCCTGGGGACTCATTTGGTGATAGCGCTCTTCTTCGGGTAGCATACGGTCAACAGGGATGTCCAGCCGCCGACTGGAACTGTGAGACAGTCTTTTCATATCCACCGGACTAGCTGGCTCGGAGACCGGGGAGCTCATAGTAGAGACGGGCGGCCGGCGCTCGATATGCTCGTCCATCGATACCTCCAACCCTGATTCAATGGCCAGGCTTGCTCCGAGATCCCACGGGTTCGTCGGTGGCGGCGGCGGCGGCGGCGGCGACGGCTCCGCTACTTCCTCCTCTAACATGGGGCTCGCCTGAAGGGCTTTCCCTTCGCCATGGAGCTGTTTCTCGGAGAGATTTTCGTTTTCCAGGCCCCGGTCCAAGGCGACTATCAACATTGCAACAGTCAGCACGTAGTCAAGAGGCATTGCCTCGGGGATACCTACCAGTCACGGCCGGAGGCGACGTCGCAATGACCGGGACGAGTGACAGCTCCTGTGGTGCTGCCTCAAGTTTCATCCTCTTCAATATCTCTCCGGTCCCAAGCCCGGCCTTTTTACATAGCTCCCGCAGTTCAACGTATTTCTCCTTGTCGAATGTTTCCTCCCCGACGACTTCTTCGTCAAAGTCCCACAGCATGTCAGTCATCTGCGACCTGTACTCGGCGATCTCGTCTACCCCACAGTCAGTCAAATGCTCCAGAAGCCTGGGCCCGTCGGTGCTCCTACTGTCATCTTTGAGCGCGTTGGTAAAGTTCACGCCATGCTCCTCCAAGTGCCGAGCGCAAAGCGGCTCGATGATTTTGAGGATGCGTTCGGCGCCCTTGATCAGCTTCTGGCTCTCGGAGACCATCTCCTTGTTGTCGCCCGCATTATCTAGCGCGACAGTGCCCTTTTCGACGATTTCCTTGAAAGGTCCGGTCACCAAGTTGACCACGACGTCCATGGTTCTCGGTCCAGCGCGGCGGCGCTCGTGTCTATTGCAGAGAGAAATCGACGGTTGCACGAGGAGGGGGCCACGACGGCGCGATGAGCCGGCAAAGGGTCATTCAAATGGTAAAAGACTCGACACCAGCAAGCGCCTAGGTTCCGGTCGTACGTAGTCACAGATCGCTTCGAGACGATGGCAGAGAAAGAACGGAGAGAGAAGCCACAAGGAGATCTCGAGGGGACATGTCCACATGCGGCTGAGCTGAGCAACTAGCTCAGAGCAGAGTCAGCCTTCGGCCACCGAAGACAGCTTTAGGTCGCAGGTTGGCCAAGCATGGGCGAACATGGTGGGCAGACGCAGGGCGCACTGCATGTCAGACCCCTCCCTCCCCAAGACGTACTCTCACTGGAGGACCAGCAGGCATTACAAAGCCACGGCTGCATGTCGACAAGGAAGCAGACAAGGTGCCGCCTAGGTAGTTTACAGTCGGATGCGGGTGATGGCGGTGCCCGGAAGACAGCTAGTCTCTGGACGAAATCGGCATGGTGGTGTGTTGATGACCGAGAACAAAGTCGACATGGTCTGAACAGGAAGTCGGATCGAGGAGCGTCTTGGATCCGAGGTAGGGCTGTCTAGCTTGGTGTTTGACTATCCAGTGTGCCATATGCTTCGGATAGTGTGCTAGGCGGACTTGTTTGAGTCCATCGCATGGCACATTCCCGAATAGGGTCCTGCGATTGGTGGTTGCTCGCGACAAGAATGTCGCGAGGAAGGCTTTTCAGGAGTTTGGTAGGAGCTGTTGGAGAGGGGAAGGGTTGTAGGTGTTAGGTAGGTACGGTAGGTAGGTAGCTCCAACATGCCAGTGCATGTCTACTTGCTACCGCCTAGGCGTATCTGGTGGAAGATGGCACTATCCACGGAAGTCCAAGGCAGCTAGCGCAGAGGCGCAGTCCAATATTAGGCCCCCGACAGCTTCTCTCGCCTGTTAAGCCTCCTGGTCTGCCCCGTGGCCTTCGCCCGACAGATGGTTGATAAAACGGTCACCTGTCGCCTACTGTAAATCAAGTTTTCTTGCGTTTCTCAACGTGGCCATCGGTCACCAATCTAGGCACCGACGTTGACGACATGCATAACCCACACAACTACACCAGATGAGTTCACCGAGCCCGACTCCATGAACCATTCCATTAGGGGTATTCAAAAAGAAAAACCAGACTGCTCAATTCGTGTTCCGGCCTGAGCGAACGCCGTTTGTTATGTAAGAAACGCCCCTTGTTCCATCCCTGCAATTGAGCAAACATCACAAGCTCAATACGACTGAACGGGCGTAACTCCCATCCTTGTGCATGCCCCTGCTCTATTGCTTTTTTTTTTGCGATCATCAAGGCTTTAATTTAAGCCTCACCTCACGCCTTGGTCGAGTTTCCAGAAATGCTCTGGCAAATCAATCGTTAGCAGGCAGCGTTTGACGTCGAAAAGCGTCAACTAACCTGAGAAATCAAGTTGCGACCGATCTGGATGGTCTCGTTCATGCCTCGCTGGCGCAGCCAGAATCTAGCAAAGCGTTTGTTAGCGTGCGGTCCCGTGTCCATCGTCTTGTAGGTAACCTACGCTTCCTCGGGGCCTCCGTGGCCTTGTGTTGACAGTCTGCGAGCTTCCTCCTCCAGAGCCTTCAACGTGATCATCTCTGTCTTCTCGATACCAGGAGTGGCGGCTTGGTCCGAGACGCCCTGGCCCAAGTTCTCTTCGAGGAGCCTCTTCTTCATCATGAATCGCTCCTTCTTTTCCTTCTGCAACCCGGGGCTGTCCAACTTCTTCATGACGAGGCGGGCACCAAACTGCGCTGCGAAATAAAAGTGTTCGGCCAAGAGGATGCTGAGGAGCAGACCCCATGCCTGAATGCTGCCAGGGGTGCCACGCGCTCCACTGCCCTTGCCGCTGGAGCTGCAAAGGAAGACAATCGATGCGCTGGTGATGCTCCCGAGCCAGGACAGGAAGCCAAGGGCATCGAGCCAAGGGCCAATCGAGTCGGCGCGCCAGGGGATGGGCCTCCTGCTGCTGATGGCAATCTTGACCGCATCGGATCTCATTTCGACCCAGTTGTTGACCAGAAAACAGCAAGCCGTCAGGGGCCAGGCCACGGAGAAGAGCGAAAGGTAGCCGAATTGGATGACCATCTCTCGGTAATCGCCAGTGACGTCGTAGGTTTCCAGCTGGGCTTCTTTTCTCACCCGCTCCAGGAAAGCAGCTTCTTCCGGGTGGTCCTGGACCTTGGCGGCGTTGTCCTCCTTGGCGATCTTTGACTGCACCTCTCTGACTTCCTGAGATACCTGGCGCTTGACGTAAGGCACAATCACCTCAGTAGCGAAGTTGACAACCTGGGCGGTCACGGTGAAGTAGAACATCTGCTTGCTAATCCTTTCGGGGTTGATGACGAATTCTTGCGTCTGGAAATTTACGTCCTTTGGGGTGATCTTCTGTGCAGTTGACCGCCAGAAGTCAAGGTAGGGGGTGAGGCGGTCGCCGAAGGGCAGGTAGACGAAGGTGGTGAAAAACAGGGCCATGTAGGAGGTCAAGAAGTTCAGGACGAACTCCTTCTGGACCAAGGCCGCGTGATGCGCTGCGATTCGTTAGCAACAGCTCGTGGTACTCGTGGCCGTCAGACTCACCATCGATCGTCTCGTAGTTCTCCATGTCAGTGAGTTTTGTCGCGAACTTTGTGAGCACGGTAGAAAAGGTGGGCGTCATGACAACCAGGATGATGGTCGGGAGGAAGGCCAGGTATGACTGGAACGGCCCGTTGTATACCTCGTTGATGAAGATCTCGAGCGAGTTGCACGTCACGATAAGGGTCCCGAGCACCAATATGCAGGCGGCCGCGAAGGGGATCTGCAACAGCTGGGTCTGCAGGCGCTTGATGGGCGAGTAAATCTTGACGGGCTCTCCGGTGATGGGGTCCTCAGCTTGACGCTCGAACTCGAACTGCGGACGGGGGTGCTGGATGTTGGAGACGCCGCGGACGCCCCACTGCACCGCAAGGTCGACCTGCTTCTTCTTCCAAAACTCAAAGAAGACGACGGACCACAGGCAGCTAACGAGGGCGTAGAGCCACGAGAACTGGCCGAGGAGTACCCAGGCGGCGAAGCCGGCGGCGGCGGGGACGGTGAGGAACTTGAAGTAGGTGTGCATGAAGGCAAAGTAGAAGGCGACGCTCTCGCCGAACTTGTCGCGGATTTCGTCGAGGTCGGCCTCGTCGGTCTGGCCCTTTGTGCTCATGCGCTTGATCCACTGCTTATTGAAGGAATGGTTGTGCAGGGGGAAGATACTGTCGACGTGCTTCCAGCGGCCTGACTGGGGTGTGATGCCGGCGCCACCCTCGTTCTTGGGCTTCACCATCAGCAAGTATATGAGACGCAGGCGCTCGGCGTCGGAGACGGGTTCATCGCGGAGGGCCTGAGAAAGGTCCTTGTCCGAGCTCGTGGTCCGGGCGCCCTGAAGCCAATCCTGCAGTCGGGATCGGTAGACTTGGTCGTCGAGGAACTTGTCGGCGATCTTGATGAACACGAGGACGGACTGCTTGTCGCCTCTCCGGACCTCGGTGGTCAGGCCGACATGGGTCAGGGCTTCGATGAGCTGGACGAAGCTCGCTTCGGCACTTGCTCGGTCTGCGCAACATAGATCACACGGGTCAGCCATGATGGGCGGGAAAGGAGGGGGGGGTGGGTGGGTTGGTTAGGGTCGCCTGGATTACCATCTTGCGGAATCTTGTAGTTGATGACAAAGTCAACACCAAAGTTAGAGTCCAGACCTTTGGTCTTTTCATTGCTATACAGGTCTCGAAAGCTCGCCATTGCTGCGGGCCGGGAGTTCGTCCCAAAGCTCCTTGTGGTCGAGGAGCTTGAGCACGGATGGTATGCAGGGCTATGCAGGTTCTATGGAGGTCGGTCGGAAACGATGCAATGCCCTGGGTTGGCTGAGAAGGCTTTGGAGGCTTTTTTTTTCAAAGGTCCCAGAAATGCAAAGATCGTGAGGGCAGACTTGATGTGTTTTAAAGCCAAGTGGCTGAGGTAATGACGGCGATGTGTCTCGCTTGGCAGGTTTTTTGGAGGAAAAGGAGACCAGAGAAAGCTTGGGCGACATTGAGGCAGCCGTCACGTCACCGCGCAGGGCCTCGACCTGGACTGGAGGGGTTTCCAGGGAACAAGCTCCAGGTGGTGTCTAGCCCCTCAGCGCCCCCAGGCCCAGTCACACGGCAGCGCCATTCCGGGTTTGGCGTAGTAGCAGAACGAATAGCGGAGTGGCCTGTGCTACCCCGGCCACTGCAGCGACTGTACATACCCTATCACGGCTGAGCTCCGTGCCAGCTGCCGGCGCCATTGTCAGTTGTCATCCAATTGCACTCTCTGGTAGGATGCTGGTGCTGTCATCGGTGGTGGGGTTTCAGCTCGAAGCTCCCTCTTATCCCATGTGAAGATCCCTCCAGTGAGTCCGTCCAGTGCTTGTGTGTGTCCTCGAGGCTCAACCTCATTTCACCGCATCTCACGACATCTGGCCGCATCTCACTCTCAACCTCTCACAACAGACCATATGGACCTCGTATAACCCTCAGTTGACATCCTCTCGACAAGTAACCCGCCCTCCTAAGGCCAAAACAGCCAACACGCCTCACGCCTCCCGCCTCCCATGGGCCTCCTCACAGCCCTCGGCCTCCGCCGCAAAAACAACTGGGAGCCCCCGACACTCATCGATTCCCTTCTTGCGTCGCCCCTCCACTTCATCGTCACTCTGATCTACAGCATCACCCTCTTCCTCCGCGGCCGTCCCTTCACCCCGCCCCGCGACAAGCCCGCCATCCGCGTCGTCTGCATATCCGACACCCACGACCGCACCGACGTCGCCATCCCTGCCGGCGACCTCCTGATCCACGCCGGCGACCTCACCAACGCCGGCACAGCCTCCGACATCCAGGCTCAACTCGACTGGCTCGCCGCCCAGCCTCATCAGCACAAGATCCTCGTCTGCGGCAACCACGACAGCTACTTCGACCTCAGCGCCCGCCTGCCCTCCGACCGCGGCAAGACCCTTGATTTCAAGGGCATCCGCTACCTGGTTCGCGATGCTGTGACCCTCGAGTTCAAGGCCGGCCGTCACCTCAAGATCTACGGCGCCCCCGACATCCCTGCCTGCGGCGGCTCCGAGATGGCCTTCCAGTATGACCGCGCATCGCCCCCTTGGAAAAACGCCGTGCCCATAGACACGGACATCTTAGTCACTCATACTCCACCTGTCTGTCACCCACCTCTGGGCCCGCATCTGAATCCCGCTGTGCTGTCTCGTCTCACTAACACATGATGCAGAAAAACCACCTGGATCTAGGCTTGGGCTGTCCCGGCCTCCTACAAGAAGTCTGGCGAGTCCGCCCAAAGCTTCACGTCTTCGGCCACGTGCACTGGGGCCATGGCCGCCAGGCCGTCCATTTCGACGAGTGTCAGCGCGCCTACGAGTCCCTTTTGTCCCAACGCCCACGCGGCCCCATCCGCGACTTCTTTCCGCACTCGGGCTGGAAAGACGCGCTTCGCGTGCTGGGCTACGCCGTGCACGGCGTCGTGTGGAAGTGGTTAATGGTCGGACCCGGCGGCAACACCAGCAGTCTCATGGTGAACGCTGCCCAGATGTACGGAAACACGGGACGGTTGGGAAACCCGGTGGAGGTGGTAGATTTGTGACCGACCGATATATGCATCGACGTCATTTATTGTTGTGTAAAAATACTAGTACTGATGTATGCGCCCGTTGCGCTGGTGTGGTATCATGGCGATGGCTATGCTAATGAATGTGTAGAAAACAGAAGGAGAAAGAGAGATAGAAAGAAAAATACAAAAGGAAAAGGGGGTGAAAGGGAGAGAATATCCAAGTGCTCCGCCAAATGCTCCAGGGGAACCCAGCCCACTGATCCGTTTCTGTCCGATTCCCCTCGTCAAAAGAACATCAACACGAACCGCACCATCGCGATAGCGACCCCCAGACCCACGGCCCACACAAGGTTCACGTCCGCCGCGGCACTGACTGAAACCGGCGACGGAGCGGGCGTCCCGGTCGGACCTCCGGGCGGGGCCAAAGTTGCGGACCCACCGGTCGGCCAGTACCCCGTCACCGACCCTGTCAGCGGCACAGCGACGATCCGCAACGGCACCGTCAGAGTGACTTCGTCCGCACCGCCCGCACCACACCCCTCGCACGGGACCACAGTCGTCGTCATCGGCACGCTGATGGCTGCCGGGCCCCCGTCGCCGCAATACCTGTTGCACCCTGGGACCAGGATCGTCGTGCAGTGCTCCGCAGGGACCAGAGACGCGGCGTCGGTCGCGCAGACGGTGGTGTACAAGATGGTCGTCACGAGTGTCAAGGTCGAGGGCGGGTGCGGCTCCGGGTCGCCCAGCGGCGGCGCCGGCACGGGCACTTCGTCCGAGACCTGGCCGTAGAGGGTGAGAAGATAGTTGGCCGGCGCGGCGCGGCGGTGGAGGTGCATGAGACGCGAGGGCGCCGGCGAGATGTGGATGGTGCCGCCGCAGAGTTGCGTGTTGTTGCCGGGACAGGGTACGTCGCAGCGCCCGCGATCCGCCTCGGCTCTGGTGTCCGGGTCGAGGTCTCCCGCACAAAAGCATTCGCTAGAGGTTAAGGAAGTCAGCGAAGGGCCCATTCATTGATTGTGCAGTTATAAAGAGGCAGATGGATTGGAGAGAGAGAGAGAGATGGATCTTACCTTCCGCGGACACCGGCATACTTGCCAGGCCTACACAGACTCACACACTTCTCAAGCGTCATATCCGCCGCCGAGTCCCTGAGCGAGAACGTTTGGAATCCGGTCGCGGAGCCGTAGCAGCCGAGGTACGCGTACTCGCCGATGGTCGCCGGATCGCGCCCCGGGACGATGGGGTCGGTGGACGGACTCGGGGGGGCAGTGGCCGTCGGGCCCGCCGGGTTGATGGTGGTGGTGGAGACGAGCACGGTGCCGTTCTGCGTGATGCTCGTCACGATGGTGGCGGGGTTCGGCACCGTCGTGTAGATTGTGGACGTGACCTTAACCGTCGTCGTCGTCGTGGGCTCTACCGGACCCGGGTTTTGGCCGCCGCCGATCTCGTACACGTCGATGAAGTTGACCTCCCAGTATCTGCTCACTCCGTGTCAGCCAAGAATCCGGCCAGTCTGGGTATGGGGACACCAACGCGTTTTTGAAGGCGCTGGGATTGTTCGCCACGTATTCCACGCAAGTAGGCGCCCGCTGGTTGCAGGTGTCCCCGTCTTTGCCCCATATGTTTGCTGCATAATCACCGCAGAAGTTCTGGTCGTCAAACCCTCGTGTCAGCACACATTGACCTCTTCGACGAACGAGGCAGGCTGGCATAAGTCGAACGGCAGCTCTGTCATTCTGGCACACACAACCTACCGTCTGAATCACGAGACTCATGTCCTTGAAATACCGGTCCACCTCGCACGTCGACGTCCCAAACAGCGCAGACGGCAGGCCCCAGGTTGAAGGGTCAGGCCGTTTGTCGATAATATCGCGCGGGATACTCTGCCGCGGCCAGTGCCAGATGCGGATGGCCTCAGAGGTCCATTCGAGGGCGTAGACGCCGCCGCCGACGGCGTTGAAGGAGTCTCCGTAGGTGTGCGGGTGCGATGCCGGGGGCAGGTAGTTGCAGCCGGCGTTGTTGTTGGTCTATTCAGCGTGTCAGGGGAATCAAGCCTCGGCTCGGGAGGGGAGGGCGGGACTGCGTGATGAGGCCTGCTTACACCTGGGCTTTCACAGTCGCGCAAGAGAGGTTGGCCTGCGGCCTGTGGTGTGTCTGGGATGCGGCATCCTGGAGTGCTGTCTTGAATGTTAACCTGGGTCTCTGCGGGCTGACACGGAGCGGTAGACTTGCGTGTGTCCGGAGATTATGTTCTTGGTGACCTGGTTCGCGCCCTCGATGATGTCAATCTCGCCGTTCCTGGGCCAATCCGGGCCATACATCCAGACTGTTGGCCACCATGTCAGCAAGCAAATTAGAGCACAGCCCAATCCTTCTCGGGGAGGTGCCAAGTAGAGATGAACAATGTCGGCTTACAAGCTGGCCACAGTCCGCAAACCGACGGCGGCATGTGTGCGAAATCGCCAATGAACAGACCGTGGTTGTACTGCCTCTTGCTCTCCAGTCGTACGCTCGGCCGCCCCTCGCCGAGGCCGTAGATGTTGGTGTGGTCGACGCCTAGCGTCACGGCCTGCGTGTCCGGGTTGATCGAGTAGAGACCCTTTGCCAGGGCATCTGGCTGGCTCTGATACCTGTTGCGTCCCGAATTGTCGTCAGTCAGCCCAGATCCCAGCCCCGTACCTTCGCGTGTGCATGTGCCCAATGCCGCAGGAGGTCTCGGACATACCTTACGAAGCCATTGGAGGGGTCGACGTAGTTGATGAAATTGAAGTCGGAAATGAAATTGGCACCAAAGTACGAATGTGACAGGCCGTACGCCATGTTGTTTTCTTCTCCTTTTCCACCTCTTCTCGGCCACCTTCAGTCGTATCAATCAGAGCAAGGGGGCGTGTGTAAATTTTCACCACCCGCGAGTAACAAGAGCAACGATCAGCGAGAGGGAAAAGTTGGTGATCGATGATGGATAGAACAACGAAAGACTATGGATGTCGACTGCGAAGAGACGGAGGAAGGGGGAACGCCACGAGAGACTCACTCGTTGGTAGCCCTGAGACCTCTGACCTTATAACTTTCTCGCCCTCGCCATCTCCCTTACACCAATCGACCCAGGCACCGCATCACCAAAGATCCTGAACGGACGACAGCAAGGAGGTATCTAGCCTGGGCCGGACACAGCACCATCGCTGCCCTCACATACGGCGAGGAATGCCGCGCCAGAGCCGTCTGGCCAAGGGACACAGAGCTCTCACGACTTCTCCCCTTCTTACCCAGCCCCCCCTTCTTCTTTCAAGCCCCCGTCCAGACAAGTGACGTTTGCTTCTCCACAGAGGCGAGATGGAATACGATTCTTGACTGGTCGAAGATGCTAAGAACTACCGGTACTAGATCGCTATGGAGAGAGGAGAGGGGCAAGGGAATTCAATACCGGCACCCCATTCAAGAGGTCTCCCTCCCCCTCCCGAGGACCAGGGAATGATTTCCCCAAGAAGAAGCGGTCCCGGGAGCTGAAGCACAAGAAGGAAAAGATAGGAATGTTGCGCTGCTAGCCCGGGACAAGTTGCCTCTTATTTGAAGGCTCCGAGCGGAAACCGAGACACCCTGACGAGCCGTCTCGTTTGGCAGGCCCGTTCGAGATCAATACAGGAGGTCTCGCCCATTAAGAAGGGAAACGACTTCAAGTCCACGTCTATCATAAAACCGTACGAGACCAATACGTGTTCCCAGAGGCTCGTATCGAAAGCCAACCGGTCAAACTTTTGTGGGGTTGTAGACAAGGGATCGGCTTTCGATGCCTTGGTAGTGAGACATTTGTTCTCAACGCGTGAGATGGAAGGGAAGAAAGAGCTCTCCTCCATTCCGGATGGTGGAGGCGGACCCCCGGGTCCCGCATTCTTCACCTCAACCCTTGCTTCCGCCCGGGGGGGGGGGGGTTGCTTTTTTCTCTCTTTCTATGTTGAAGGGGAAAAGAACAATCCTCTCCAAACCCCAGAGAAAAATAGACACCTAGATTGGAGTGGGTATTATTTATGTAATGTCTCCTTGATATGTGAACGAGGCAAAGGGGAAAGGGGGAGGGGTAGAAAAAAAAACCACTGATCGTGATCCGAACGCCCTGGCCTTTTCCGGTTGATGCCCACCGCCCGTCTCTACCGTCTAAGTGATACATGATGTATGATCCCTTTTCGTGAATGCCGCTCTCTTCTCAAGCCTAGTTTATCCCATGGAGGAGGGGAGGAGGAGGGTGAGAATCGCACCGCCACGATATCTAATCCTACACCATGATCCTTCTCAGCCCTTCCGTACCCCCCAGGACGCGTCGGCCGGTGACCGCACACCGCCCCTGCCCGCTCTCCCACTTGCCCTCCTTATCACCCATGAAATCTTCCTGCATGGGGTGAAGACCCTCCAGCCAGCGGTGGATGCACGTGTAGCAGTACACGATGCCTGTCTGACACGCTGTTGGCGTGACGATGGCATCTTGGCAAATCGGGCACAGCGACGAGTCCTTGGGCGCGGCTACCGTGTAGATGGGCAGCAGCGACGGCGTTGCGATTGGCGCCGTCTCGGCAGCTGGAACAGCGGTGGCGGCCTCGTCGTCGTCATTACCACCACTAGCAGCCTTCTCCTTAGCCTTGCTCTTTTCTTTCTCGGCCCCAGCTCCTCCCTTGCCGCCCCCGAGACCTGAGACCACAGGTGGCGGGAGATCCAGCGTCTCCGTCGCCTTGCGCGAGAGCTGCTTGGCAAAGTCGGACGCGTGCCACCACTCGAGGAACTTGAGCGCGAAGATGCTCATGGGCAGCAGCATCGACAGGCTGGACAGCAGACGTGGGCCCATCTCGCGCGGCGAGAACAGTGACCGCCACCCCGGGGGCGCTCTTGCTCCCGCGCTGCCGGTCGGCTTGCCGCTCGTCAGGGCGTCGATGGCCTGGTAATCGGCGCCCGTCATCCTCCGCATGCGGGTGCCGATGAGCCACAGGAACGGGTTGTGATACTTGCTGTTGTCGAACAGGTAGGCCAGGTTGAAGGACAGCAGCGCAAAGTAGTAGGCCGCGTTAACGCTCGGGTAGACGTTGCGCAGGAACCAGCGGTAGTAGTGCAGGAAGCGCTGCTTCAGCGTCGGGTTCGGCGGCATCTGCGTATAGGCCGCGCCGAGCAGGGCGCGCGGCGCGTTGATCTCGTAGCCCTCGTCGAGCTTCCGCCGCAGGTAAGGAATGCCGACGACGACGGCGAGGTTCATCCACACATCCCGCGTACTGAGCTTCAGCGTGTCCCGGACAACGCCCGGGGCGGAGGCGCTGGCGCGCGGGATCTCGGCGTGCAGGGCCTTTTCGCGTTTGAGACCATAAAAGTTCTCGGTGAAGCTGCCGCCGCGGGTCTTGAGGTAGTGGCGCTCGACCACGAGCATGCACAGGGCGTAGAGCTCGTCGAAAGAGTTGAGGGCACGCAGGAGATATCGAGGGTAGCGCTGGGTCGCGATGGTAAGGAGGTAACGAATTGTCGGCGGGAGGAGCGAGTTGAGCTGCTGCTCGGAGATGAGCTCGAACAGGGACGGTTTCTGGTCGTCGAAGGAACCCCTGAGGGCGGTCATGAACTCCATGGCGGGCGGTCGCGAAGGAGCATCGGAGTGGGCGCGCTCTCCCTTTAACTGTGTGTGTGTGTGTGCGTGCGTGCGTGTATGTATGCGCGCGTCGTTCTAACAAAGAATAGATGCGGGTGGACACCTATCTGGACATGGCGATAGGAGGTGATTGTGGATTGACGATTCGAGGCCTAGCCTTGGGCGGTTTGCTTGGTTTGTCAGAAGTGGGAGGTCAAACATACCGAAGGTGGGAGGGATTTGCCGAGGCACTTCCACTAGCGTGCCGTAGACGGCGACACAGAACCTGGGGAAGCCAGCCGCAGCCTGCGGGGAGGGTCGACCACTTCACTATTACGGGTACATCGGGCCCCCCCGGCTCCAGTGGTAATTGCGATAGATACGGAGAGATCCCGGTTGCTCTGTCACCACCCAGAACTCATCTTGAGTGAACGCCGAATTGACCGTTGTCGCCCTTTTACAAGGGTTTCCGTTGTAGTCTCAGGAAACCGTGCATGAATCCTTTACAAAAGTCGGTATCAGAAAGGACATTCATTGCATCAATTCGCGAGATAGATACCTTGGAGCCGCTCAGCAACATCTCATTCCCAAGACGCATTCTGCCCTTGTCCCTCAGACCCAACCATGCCCAAGGAAGTCCCGACCAAGTTCAAAGGCATATTCGACGCCAAAACGGGCGAAGAACGGATACAGGCATGGCTCGCCCTCGACAAAGATGAAGCGGGCCACTTCGAGTTTGGCGTACGTCTCTCACTCTCTCACTCTGAGATACACACGCACACGCATACACACAACCCTCAAACCGTCACAGATATCACGAGCCCCCTTTGCTAACATCATCAGAACTGGACGGGCGCCCTGATGCCCTCCGTGACTCTCCTCTCCACGACGCTGGCCCCTAACCCCTCCGCCACCTTCTCCTTCACGGTCCTCCCGGACCACTGCAACCGCGGCGGCAACCTCCACGGCGGCGCCGCCGCCACCCTCTTCGACTCCCTCACCAGCCTTCCCTTGGCCCTCGTCAACGACAAGCCGGGCTACTGGCAGTTCCTCGGCGTCTCCCGCACTCTCAACTGCAGCTACCTGCGCCCGGCCCCCGCCGGCGAGGAGTGCCTCGTCGAGTGCGAGATCGTCCAAATCGGCAAGACGCTGTGCCAGCTGAGGGGCACCCTCCGCCGGAAGCGCGACGGCCTCGTGCTGGCCACGTGCGAGCACCACAAGTTCAACACGGACCCGCCGGCGAGCAAGCTGTAAGGAAACATGACGCATCATGCATGCTATCTAGGAAAAGATTCCCCGTGTCATACCTTTTTTTTATATTTTATATATGTATATATACAGAACTGTGAAAAATACATGTTTAAGTTGTAGAATGCTTGGTACAAGAGACTCGAAAAGGAGAAAGGAATGAAGAAAACATACCCCTTGTGGGAACCATTCTTCTGTCCGTCGTCACTGGTCAACCAGGTGATGTCCATGAAACAAGAGGTCAATGAGGTCCGGATCCGGAGCCGTCAACGCCATCAGGTCCCGCATCAGTTCCTCCTCGCTCACATCCTCCTCCTCTTCTTCCTCCTCCACCCCGTCGTCCTCCCCCCACTCGCCCACCACGTAGTCCTCGTCGTCCGAGTCGCCCACCAGCTCCGCGTCAAAGTCCACAATGGGCATAAAATCCTCGAACGTGATCCTTTTGTCGTCATCCTCCTTAGGGCTCGGGGCCCGATCAGATACCTTGAAGAAGGCGCTGGGGCCGCAGGGTCCGTGGGGGTCGTAGTCACTGTTGTTGGTGTAAGCACGGTATGGATGGGGGATGGGGTGTTGTCAAGGAGAGGGCTGAGGGAAAACGTACTTGTCAAACCAGTGTCCCATGACGCCGCGGGCCGATCCGACACCCCCGATCTGAATCCCCTCGCTCCGCCACCGTACGTGGCCGTTGAAGACGGAGAATGTGGTCCACCTCACCTCGCCCTCCTTCGTTAGTCGTACGGTGCCTTTGACTGCTGATCAGATTAAAAAGAATTAACAACAACAACTACCCCAGCACCCCCCTTTCCCCAAAGGACGTATCACAGCAGGGCTGCACACATACCTTGAAGGTTAGAGTTGGCGTTCTCGTCCCATGAGTCATCCACCGACCGCGAGACCCCGTAAAAGTGCACCACCGGCAGTTCCTTGCCGTCGTCCTCGCCAGGCGGCTGTACGTCGGTGACATGAACCTTCATGACGATGATGCGTGTCGCCTCGCCGACGTCGAGCGGGGGTCGTGGGACCTCGCGCGGTATCTGGTCGCCACCGGGGAAGTTGAAGTTGTAGAAGTCGTTGTAGTCGACGAAGCACACCACCTGACGTCCCGGTCCGTCAGCAAACAAAACCAGAAAGAGGAGAGGGAGGTGGCTCCTGCAATGATTGTGCTTTTTGGAGAGAAAAGCAAGAAGAAAATGCTCACTCTCAGCCACGTCCCTGCAACGCCGTACGGATCCTGCAGATCCAGGTCCCGGATTCCCCGGTTCGGCGACGGCACATAGCTCCTCGCCCACGACCCGGCAAACGACCTCTCCCACAAATCCGCAAACACCTTGGCCGTCAGCTTCTGCCCCCGGATGTTTCTCCCCAGTACAATCATCACGGCCTCGACCTTTTCCCAATCCACCCTCCCCGAGCCGTCCTCCAGGAACGGGCCCCACTCGGTCCGGGTCGTGTTCTGCCGTAAATCGTACACCTTGGCCGCGGCGTAGGGGTACACGCGTGTCGATCTCGTGCGGCCGTAGTTGAGGAGTGGCCGCCCAGACAGACAGTGCAGCTTGGCGCTCTGCTGTTGCGTCTCGCTGGGCGTGGACGGGAGCTGCAGCGGCTTCCCCTCGCCGCGAGCGCGCTCGTAGATGAAGGAGCGGGTCATGAAGGTCACGCGCGCGGGCTCCTCGCGGAACATGTCAGCGAGGGCGGCGGCGTTGCGGGACGCCGCGTGGGTGCCGGCGTCGTTCTGCGCCTCGCCCGTCGGCGACGCATGCTTGAGAAGCCTATTGACGGTGTCGCACACAAATGGCAGTTCATGAGCCTAGCACACAGTGTGCGGATGAGTCCTCTGGGCGGAGTCTGATCGGAGCGGTCACTGAGAAAAGGCGTCCGTCTCACCTGTTCGTTCACTTTCTCGTCGGTGCAAAGGAGCCCAAGTCTGACAAAATCATGCAGCTCCCTTTCCCAATCCAAATTCGGGTCACCCTGCGCAGGTTTGTCCTATTGTCGAGATTAGACGACCAGTTCCGACTTCAGAGTGGCAAGCGACGCTGTCTCGTACGAGGGTGTTCAGGTACACATCTTTGTGAAGTTTTTCGTTCCCCTTCACAAAGTCGTGCAGGAATCGACACGTGCGGGGGAGGCGTCCGAGGTCGCGAGCATCGAGCCCCGAGAATATGTGATGTAGAATCTCCGCCGGCAGCAGGACGAGATGCAGCACTCCGCACGATGACGTCCCATCTGCTTCGCCCATCATGTCTTCCTTCCTCGACGGACGACTACAATCAAGAGGGTAAGGCGAGGCAATCACAGACTTGACGAGCGTCTGCTTTAACGAGCGGGGCGTTTCTCGGAGATGTTGCAGCGGGTTGGGGTCGTTGCTGGTGAAAGTGGGAGGGAGTCTGGGTGGCCCATCGGAACGGAAGCTTAAACCTACGTCGTCCACCACCTGGTTGGTCCACGCGCTTGAGTTACACGTGCGGGGGGGGGGGGGGGGGGCACCGGGGAGCGAGTGAAATGTCATGGTGTGGGACACCACTGCGATCCGTGACGGTGGTGAATCCACGGAGCTGGAGGACGCCGCCGGCGGGCTGAGGTAAGCAGCCCCGTATGTCCGTATCAGCGCGATGGGAGCGGACGGCTGCATGAGGCAGGCATACGCGCTTTCACGGATTGCCAGCTGGGATGTACTTTGCATCAACGCAAGATAGTCTCCACTCTAGTGTCCTTTGGACCAAATATTGTCTTTCAGAGAGGAGACTAATTAGTACATTCAGCCCATCTTGAAAATGACCTGGAGATCCTGTACGGATACTGACAACTTAAGAATGACCCCAGACTAGTCATGACGTAAGGTGCCGACCTACCATAAGTAGGTACCTAATGTTCTGCAAGCCAGACGTGCCCCACACCACGCGTCGGGAGCGGCCGGTGGACCCGTTCGGCCCCGGTCAGGGTGGATACTGGGACCGTAGTGCATGGTGGGAGCCTCACAACTACAGGCGACCTACGCGCAGGGAGGGAGGGAGCTCTAGCTTCGGGTAAGACGGCCTTATTTAGTTTCGGTTCGACTCGAATTCAAAGTTGATAATCACAGTCATTCGACGTGCCGAAGGATTCATGGCAGTTCTGGGCATATGACGCCCCGACTAGCCAGTCTTGGTTTCCGACGCACACCAGGCAGGGACCCTGGAGACACCCTTTGTTAGTCTTGCTCGCCACTCCCGAAAGTAGAATCCATGACAACAGAGTTTGCTGTGCCACACGCAAAATAGTACACACGAATGTAAGCGCCAATAAGCCGAGCCACTTGGATACGTCTCATCACCAAGGCGAACGTGGCCGCGAAAGCGGAGAGTAGCTAGGGCACTCATTGCCCGTCCTAATGACAGGCTTCGCATATACACACACCCCCGTCCATCAAGTCCCCCAAGACGAAGCGATATCGCCATACACAAGAGACTAAATTCAAACACTGAATTAGCCAGCAAGTGGCAAGAGGATGTTTGCGGGAACTGGTTGGTGTGTAGGTATCACAAGTAACTTCGGTGCTAGCCCCTCTCCGAAGTTGCTTCCTTCCGATGCCCAGGTACCTGCTTGGACCAGGATAGGTGGGATTTCCCTTCTTCAACCCTCCCACAAGCCACGTCCTGTTCCCTGTCGTGGTCCTGCCTTGTCAGCTCAATGGCCAACGGACCGTTTGACGAGAAAAGGGGAAACTTGACCGTGTCAGCACCAGGTTGACAACCACGAACGGTGAAATTATACAAATGATATGTGACAGATAAATTAAGACGAGTTCATCCAAAAATGTACGCCCTGAGACGCACTGTTCTCCGTCTCAGCACCAATGCTGCTACTATATCACAAGCAAAATAACACGCTACCCGTGAGCAGCGTGTCATGGGGGTATAAATAGGTACAGGAACACAGCATATATGAAAATGTAAGCGCTTCGGCCGCCTAGGCCCCGTTCTCATACTTGTTCCCGATCCTCGTCTCGGTGCCTTGGTATCCTCCCATAAATACGGTGGCAAGAAGTGGTATATTTCGAGGTGGAGTCGTTCTGTCGTAAACGTGCCATCACGATTAAGTACCAAATCTGGCCATTTCCTCACCCCCCCCCCAGTATACAGTTTCGAGAAACAGGAATCGTCAATGCGATGGTGTTGCAGTTTACATCGTGGAAGTTCCAGTGTTCAGCTGAAGACAGTTGTTGAGAAGATTAGCACCCTCGTGTAACAGCTCCCAACGTGTCGTTCCGAAAGAGTCTTTTAAAACTAGTAGCAATGCGGTGTTCGTGTTGACTCCCTTCATCATCTTCAGGTCGTCAGGTGAGGTCGCGCCGCCGTACTTCATCAAGTATTCTCGCATTTGTCGCACCTGCTCCTGTTTCGTCACCGGTACGGGATTTCCGGGGCATGGTCCTTCAAGAGCGAATCCGTAGCACCAAACAACAAGAGCGGCAAAGTACAACACCCAAGGTCTGTTGAGAAGAACGTCGTCCCGCGCCGTGTACGGCTCGTCGTACTTGTAGCTGTTGGATTGCGGTGAGTGCCCACCGTCGGGCATGAGAACGGAGCTGAGAAACTTAAGTGCGTAGAACGTGGCGTCCCGGGCCTTAGCCGATGGCGCCCACAAATCTCTCATTCTTCTCTGCGCGCTGTTAAGGTCCTGTTGCCCAATGGCTCTTCCCAGAAGCCTCTTTGCCCTGGCAAAGATCTGGCAGTCGACAATGTCAACATGCATCGCCATGTGAGCGAGGTGATGCAGCACCATCCGACTTTCGAAGACCACATTGGCATCGTTCTTCTTCGCAGAGTCGTACCGGTAAGGGTCAGAAGAATCCTTTGGCCCTGTCAACGATTGATCGAAATCATCCTTCCAAGCGTCGAAAGCGCGGGTCAGGGTCCCGCGCCACTTGTCTCGGCCACCCAGCGCCTGAGACACGCCACCGCCAAGAACGTTAACCTGGAGATCCCTTTGGTTCATGTGCCAGCTGACACTGAGGAGTCCGGCCATGAGCACCATGCGACCGAAAGGGTTGGTTTGCACTCCTTGCCCGCTGAGTGTCCGTTTCAACCCTTCGAGGAAAGAGATCGGCTTGACACCGTTGGATAGGAGGTTGGACTCGATCCTGCCGACCTCGGCACCACTAGTGGCCTTCCATAAAGCCTCATCGCAAGGCAACGGCAGTCTCATCTCATGAGTGACCATCACCGTAGAGTGGCCAAACATGGTAGCGTGAATGGAATCGATGACAAATGCCGCAAACGCAGCCCGCCGCGTCGATTCGTTGGTGATCCAGTGATTCCACCATTCATCTGGAGTGTGTGCCATGCCCGAAGTCGACGAGTGGCGAGAGCCGTTTGTCTTGTCGTCTCGAGGGTTGGGCGGTGAGTCAAGGGATGACTTGCCAATCAGTGATCTTCCGCGACGCATGAGAGTGATGGTTGTGGCATGGTGGATGTGGGCTCTCTCGTGCAGCTCCCTCGTTGAGTACATCTTCTCGTATAGCTCGAGAAGGAGAAGTGTTTGGAACAGCCACAGCTTGGCCGGCGGCCGGAAGTTCGGGTCCATGAATATCTCCCATCGAAGATGCCAGGCCAAGAAGTTGGACAATTGCGCCCCGGCCTTTGTGACCTTCTGCCCGTGCGTCTTGTCAAGGCAGGCTGCGCCTATCGTCATCATCGCCAGGAGCAGCAAGTTCGGCGTTCTATCGGGGGAGAAGGTTGGCTTGTGAAGGATGGGTATCTGGTCGCTAAAGTGAACCCAGTAGGATCCGATGTATGCCTGCATCATTCGTTTGCTGAGCATGTGGTCGCCGTCGCTACGATCGCCCTCTAAGATACTGTCGCGCTGCCGCAATGCCGGTGCCTGGTCGTTCTCGTGAAACCTCTGGTTGATGAACTCGTAGATCTCCTGGCTTTTCTCCTCGGATATGGTGGCCTCTGGGAGGTTTTGATCCAGCAGGTTGTTGACGGCCATGACCTGATGGGGGCCTGAGGGGAAGTAACCCATGGGCACACCCTCTGTGCCTACATAAGGAACACTGTACGAGTTCTGGACTTCTCCGTAGCTGTAAATGATCAGCAAAGTTCACGTCACGTCTCGAAGAAGATGCGGACTCACTTGTTCACGTACCCGGGAGCCACCATATGGCCTATCGGCGAGCCTTCACCTTGTTGCGTGTTAAATAAATAGGCGACAAAGTCTTCGGGAATCGTAACATATGGCGATTTGCTTAGTATGCTGTCGCTCCCAAAGACGGGGATCGTCCCAGGCATGGACATCTGGTCTAGCAACATCATCTCTCCCGATTGCTGGGGATGACTCTGCTCATTGTATTCTGCGGAGGTTGTCGGTGCATACGTCTGACCCTCGCGAGAGACGTTACTAGCACCGTTGGAAAACTCCGAGGGCGGTAGATTGAAGGGCGGAAAGTTCTGCTGAGTAGTGTAAGTCGCGGACTGAGGGGTGTTGTGCGGTTGGCTGTGGTAGCCGTGTTGGGTAGGGACCGGGGACATGTAAGCTCCGTTGCTTTGTACTGTCGGTCTCGCCCCGCTCGGCGACTGTTGCGGCTGACGATGGGCCTGAACGCCACCAAATCCGTTGTCGTGATGCATGTAGCCGTCCATGCCACCGGGGTGCGAACCCACCGGGTATCCGGGAGGCGTGTTTGTTGCCTGCGCAAACGGACTACCAGAGGTATCTTTGGGTGTCTCATAGTGTATCTGGGGATGCCGCACGTTGGCGAAACCAATGCCCGGCCTACTGATCTCGGGCGAGGTCGATCCCGGAACCGGAAAGGGGGGCCGATCGGTGGTAGGAGAGAGGTGGCTTATCATTGAGTCTTTGCGACTCAAGGCAGACCCCTTGGCTGTGTGGCGGTCCCTATGGCGGTTACACAAGTCCAGTCGAACAAAAGTGCGACTGCAGTCAGGAAAGTCGCATTCATATATCTGCTTGGGCGTGTGGTTCAACTGGTGCCGGTACCTGAGGGGTCGTCAGTCAGGGGCAAGCCATCGAGTGTGCGTGATCAGATGCAGACATACAAATGCTCGGCTCTAGAGTAGCTCTTTCCACAGCCATCTTGGGGGCATTCAAATTTCTTGTCCAGGCCTTTGCGGCTTCTCCGTCTTTTCCTTGCAGGGCCACCGTCCGAGTTGGATGAACCGGCCTTGCCGTCATCTCCATCGTCGTCCATGATGTCGATATCCTTGTCTTCGGAGACTTCCCGCAGCTGGCCTCTCCCTGCGTCATGCTCCTGCTTAATGAAGTGCTGCGGACTCTCTCGTGGTTCATGTTTTGGAGCCATTGTCGCAGGGCTGGTGGGAGACAGGGAAATCGAGACTTTGAAGTTCGTGGGATGCGCGGGCAGAACAGAAGTCATGGTTCCGAGAGTGGCAGCGTCGTTAGCACTAGTCGTCGATAGGACCAAGATAGCAAGCGGCGCGAATCCTGTCTTAACGATACAGATAACTGCAGCAACCGCGCAGAACTACCTACCCGGCGCGCGAAGTGTCTGAGTAGTGAAGGGACTCGAGGATCTGGCGCAAAGTATTGACGAGACACTGGTTGAAAAAAGTGGTGTCTGTCCTGGGCCGAGTGGCGCAACGTTGACGAACACTTTTTGTGTTCTTCGGAGTCGGCAAGGTGCAAAATAGGTGGGCAGAACCGCACTCGTTGTCCTTGCTTTAGGCCTCTCCAAAGCCAATTGGAGAGGATTCTCAAAACATGACGGAGAGGGAGTATCTCTCGCCAGTAAAGTCAACGGCGGCGACGGCAGCGGCGTGGCGAGGTGGTAGGGCGGAATGCGCGAGGAAGAAGTCGGGTTGACGACTGAGGGCGCACAAGTTAGATTCCTCAGTCGAGGTACGCGAGGTACGGATAGGCAACCCTTCGAGGCGAGGCAAGGTCAGGCAAGGCAAGGAAGGCAAGCTGGTAAGGCAATAGCTGCTGGGGTTTGAGTTAGCAAGTGGGTGTCGGTGGAGATAGTGGTAGTATTAATGATGGGCCTGCCGCCTGTTGCGGTAAAATGGACGAGCGCAGGCTGCATAACGGACTGAGCGCGCGAGAGAAGGAGGGGGGGGAGGTGGAGGTGGAGGTGGAGGGGTGGGTGTCAAAAAGAAAATAAAAAGGACGGCAAGGTTGGAGGTTGCGGATGGGAAGTGGTGGCCCTGGACCAGGGGACCATGGGCCAGAGCGTTGCGTCTGGGGGTTGCAGGGGACTTCCAAGCAAGCGACAGCACGGAGCTAGTTCTGTCTCTGCCTCTGGGTCTCTGGGAACGAACGGGTGAGGAGGTAGGCAGTTCAGCGTTCGGGAAGCAAGACAGAGCGAGTGAAAAGCCACAAGTAGGAATATGGCGGTAGACCGGATGAGATGGAACAGCAATGTATCGGATACGTCGGTTCGTCGTCGTATCGTGTGCGCATAGGGGGTCTCGCTATGCGCAGGCCAGGTACTTCAAGCTCCAGGATACTTCGACTGAGACAACGAGATTCCTTGGAGCGAAGCGAACCGAAGCGAACCGTTGATGTCCGCCGGTGGCATTCCCAGCTAGGTCAAGGAAGGTAGTAGGTACCTCGTGTACCCAGGTATGGAGTGTAGAGGCCAGTGACGGAGCGCGCCTCGGGGTGCGCCGCTGAGGTGTCGGTGTCGGTGTCCTCGCGCAGTTCATCCCGTCGGGTTGAAGTGTGCACTCCGGTGAGATCCGGGTCAACCATGATGCAACGTCCTGGTTGATGGTATCCGGTAAGAAGGACACGGTGGCGGCGACCAGACCCAAAGCTCTTCGGCCGAGAGTTGGATGGGGAAATGCAGGGAGACGGGAGAGGGGGGGAGAGACAGAAAGGTAGAAAGAGAGAAGGAGCAACAAGTGAGAGAAAACGGCAATTGTGACCGACATACGGGAGAATGGGGACTTGCCTCACCAGAGGTCTTGATGATTCGCCTTGCCAAGTCGATCGACGGATGCAAGAACAAACAGGACAACCGACGGGCGGACGGCGCAAAACCAGACGATATTGGGACAGACGGTGGTGGTGACGAGCATGCAAACAAAATAAACGGGAAATGTCTCGAAGCCGGGAGGAGCGCCGAGGAAGATGATGTCGGTTGTTGTTGCTGTTGTTGAAGACTGGGCTTTGCGGGGGCTGTGGACGGGGCTGTCTCCTCTCGCAGTGTGTGCCGGTAGTCGAGGTACGCCTGGCAGCGGGCGTGGTGTCAGTACGAACGAATACTACAAAATGTCGTCGTGACGCCGTCAAGGGCACAAAGTCCTGGGGAAGTGGGTTGGAAGAGCATTCGAGCGAGCGCCTGGATGACGGACACGAGTGTGTGGGGGGTTCTCGAGTCTTATGCCCGCTCCCGCTCCCAATCCCACTCTCACTCCCCCTCCCTCTCTCGCCGTCCGTCCTTTTTTCTTGCCCTTGTTTTTCTTCTTCTCTTTCTCTCCGTTCTTCCTTCTCCTCCGCCTCCCACATCCCAGACGAGCCGAATGGGTGTGAGCAGCCCAGGGGGGTCTGGGTCTGGGCGTGAGGCCCGGGGCGTGATGCGATGCGATGCGAATGCCCTGTCTTGGCCTGCCCCTCGACCAAGCAGCTAAGCTCCCATAGGTGCGATGAAGGTTGTTGACTGCTAGAAAGGTGTGGTGGGCCACACGCCATGGGGGTCACCTACACTACCAACCTGGGTACTACTCACTTAGGTAGGCACCTACCCAGGATGATGCATTACCTCTCGAGCAATTTGGCTGAGGCGGCTGGAATGTTGTTCGGACCGCTTCCCTTCGGACTGGCCCTCCTTCAGGCTTCAGCAGCATCGTTTTGGGGATGCAACCGGGGAGGCGATTCGGCCAGGCACCGTTGTTGCGTAAATTGTACCAAGCTGCCTCAAGCGAGAGAGAGAAAGAGAGAGAGACGATGTTGCCGAGGCAGCTTCATCCACCGCCCATCTGCAACAAGGGGTTTCTTTTCGTCTGAATCTGATGGATGATGCACCTTGTCTAAGTCGCAATCTCCCTGTCCCTGTCGGTCTGTCCTCCTCCTCGCGGCAGAGCGCTGCTGCTTGCTGGCGCTCTGGATGCAGGTCAGCCACTACCGGAATATCGACAGACCGTGTAAGCTGGTCCATCTGGGTTTCGGTACCGTTCGCGAGAACCCGACAGAAAAGTTGACAAGTGACCAGCTCTACATGCGCGCACAGCACCTCCGTGGTCTTGCCGTCTTTCTATCTTCTTGGCATTCTCTCCAGCAATTTGATTGCAAGCGCAGGTTTTCGCTGGCTTACTGAGAAGGGGACAGCCCATCATTCTCCATCGCATCCACATCAATTGATCGCCCGGATTATCTTCCGCTCGCAACGTTCCTTTTCTCGTGGTCGGTCCATGTCGTCTCAAGAGATAGCCGTGTTCCAAAGCGGGTCATGCAGAACCCTCTCTCATGGTGATCATCATCCAAATAGCTTTTGGCCGTCTTACGATGCCCGCCAGAGAACGAGAGAAACCCGACGACTGCGTCCACAGAGGAGCCCAGTTGGCTGTGCGTGACTGGCAACACGGACGACAAAAGACCAGGGACCACCTGTCAGCCCACGGATCCTCCTATCATTGAGTCTGTTACCCCCCCAAAAAAAGAACCCTGAGTTCTCCTCCCTCCCTCGCCCTATGACAAGCATGCTCATATTGGCCGTGCAGGGATTGCCTCACTTGAAGAAGACGAGACTGGTGGGGACAAGGGGCACGGTCTGGAGCTTGGACCGCCGTATTAGTCTGGCGTAGTTCATCCATCCGGAACGCCATCCCCAATGTTTGCGTGGATCGGCCGTGCCGATGTCACCGGGGGTTCTAGGGTGGGCTTCTCAAGGACGTTCGTTTCCCCGAGTTGCTGCCAACCGGGATGTGTTTTATGTGCCTTCGTCTTTGCTCACAGACAATGCTGCTTATTTCAACACAGATCGCCCTCGCTAGTCTGCTCTGCCACACAATTTGCTTCGAGGCCCGTTACCTTTCCGAGGTGAGTTCATGTCAATGGTTCGAATACCTAGCCACAGATAGCGGCGCTTGAGAGGTACGAGGGGAATTAACAAGATCCAACGACACAGACGAGAAGGAGATGGAGAGTGACGTGAGGTAAGGTGTTGGGTTCGGGCAAGCGATGTCCAGGTCGTACAGCGCCCTCATCTTCTCCGGGTTGTCCGTCAGACTAGGAATTATACAGTTAGTGACCTATCTATCTAGGTACTTTATTATAAGTCGTCCAAGTCTTAGTCAGCCTTCTCCTCCGTCCTGCTCTCGCGTCTGAACTGCCAAACCAAGGTTGGAGTCTTCGCTTGTAAAGTCAAGACAATCGTGCGTGATACCAAGTTAACCAACGCACTAATTAACTCAACATCTGCCATGACGTTGACGGTTTTCTGTCAACACCCCATGCCTTGAGGCTAAGATGCGTACGGCGTATCAGGAACAAATACCGCGTTCTTGGGCCAGGTGTGGGTGCAACTTCGTCGTTGACAGCCGATGGGGACTGTGTAGGCATAGAGTGGGTTGACTTTTGTCAAAGTATTTTTTCTGCAGTGTCGCGCCCATCTAGTATCGGATGTGTCTCAGCGCGGTGTCAATCACTCAGACGCCTTTCATCTCGTAATGGGTTCCCAATAAGGCTTGGGCGCGGCTTTGGCCAGGAATTGCGGTACACGACTCTCGTTAACCGACCAAGGAAGCACCCCCCACCCGAGTTATTGGCTCCAGGACTGTGAAGTTGGCAGTCTCGAACTCCATCTTCTCACAAGGCCAGAGTGCTTCATGCTCCGTCTTCCTTGAATGGACTGGAAGACCCTCTTGACGATCATACCCCGCGCGCGGGGTGGAGTGTTCAATCTCTCACCCCCAAGGGTGTCCCAAGCGAGTCGCAAAAGCTGGAGCATCTTCGATAACACGTCTTATTATTGCAGCCACCGCATGGCCGGATTGGCGGGAATAGATAGTGCTGGCTGAGCTATGCAACCGACAGAATGTGTGGGTAAGGCTCGGACGAGGTCGGGCAACCACGGGCTGCCTAGTCGTGAACGGTGTGCAATTCCCTATATTCATTTGTGGACAAGAAGCTCGACGTCCAGTGTTCTATACGCGCTTCGCAGCCGCTGTGTATACATAGGACTCGGTGCACTCTTCGGCAGCTGGCTCAGTCGTTGGATTGTGTTGGGCGGGCATAAAGCACAATGCTGCCGCATTGAGAGATCTGGTCCAGCCAAGGGCCGAGGGTGTATCCGTACGGACTGCATCCCATTCTCAAGCAGCTTGATGGCGGAGGCGACAAGGATTATTTCTTGCTGATCGCCAGTCTGCATCTTGTGGACAAATCGCAGACTGCCATCTCCATACCCCACTCATCGAGGGCCCGCCCTCAATCTCAGGGATATGTGTATTGTCAGCTTGGGAGGCCGAATGCTCCCTTGCACGGCCGTCTGCTCGCAACACAGAAGAACAGGAAACAGCACAGCTTTCTTCTCGTCATCTGACCGATATATCGGGCTTTCCCAAGGTGTCGAAAAATCGCCGACGGATAGCGTGCGAAAAAATTAAAAAAAATTAAAGGACCATGAGCACCAGGGGGGTTAAGAGGCCATGTTCAACGGGTCGCTGGACTGCCATGCCTGACCACTTGCAGGATCCTGATGCAGCAGACACCTGACCAATACCGAGACATCGTCCGTCATGATATTGTGGTTGAAAAGCAACGCGCCCAACCACCTGTTGGCTTTGGGGCCTGATCTCCTCTTGACAGACAAGAGGGTGGTGTCGAATTGATGAGTCGGTGACATTGAAAACCACCAAAGTGTTTTTCTCTTTTGCTTCTTTTTAGCGGCGATGCTGGGGAGAAAGAACGAGCTGCTCTTGGTGCACAAGCTTGTGAAATAGAACAGATTCGAGTCGCATCCAAATCCTGGCGTTGAAAGAAAGTTTGGGGGTCTCTTGGTCCACCTGCGTCTGGACGTGGGATGCCCCTCGGTCTGCGTGGGAAATCAATTAGATGCGAGATGGTGACCCAAGCATTCGGGCCACTCCGACTCCAGCGACGAAGCATCTATTCCAGGCATCTCCCGCGCAATTCAGAACGTACTTGAGCGGGAGGCGGCATTGACTTTTCTCGGCGGAGACCTGCAGCGGCCCTGGTGGGTTAATGTCCGGTAGGCGAGACTCACCAGTGGCTTGTCGCGGACGTGGCCAAAGGCAGTCGTTTGCAGCGTCAAGGCCCAACCCTCCTTCGATGCGGGGAAGTTGAGATATGTATCTCTACATGTTGTGGTTGAAACACAGAGACTGCAAGTCGGACCAATTTGTCCTGTTGTGTCGCTGAGTTGCGAATGCTAGGGCTTTGCTGATCCTCGTTCGACAGAACCAGGTGCTCGTGTGCCGCGTGGGGTGCTGTAAGTAGACGCGCTTGGCTGTGGATGCGTACAGATAAGGTAAGCCGGGCAAGTGCTCGGCTGCCTTTATTCTTCTGGAATTAAATTGACTTGAGCAACGGCGAGGCTTGTCTTTCATCGTCTCCGTACCCTGCCGGCGCCGCTGGGGGCGAGTTGCGCATGTTACCGCACATACCTATGTATTGGAACACCACATGACGTCGCCGTTTGACGGCAGAGGCCTGAGGCTATACGATGTGAACAGAGAGAGCTGCTTCATGGCTGCAGGAGTTAGGGCTCGTCTTGACACATTGCCGTGACTAATGATGAAGAACGAGGATCGAGGAAATGGAAATTCTATCGAGGGTAGAGAAGGAAACGGGAGAGCCCAACCTGCAAATAAAGGTAGGAACGAGGGAGTCAGCAATTTTCTGGGGTCGGTACGTACCCGGTGTAGTGCAGGCTCGCTCGCTGTTTACATTAGACCCCGAGTACCCCCGGCGCGCCCCGCAGCTCACTCGTCCAAGCCAGGCAGGGCCCTGGCCCCGGCCCCTGGGCAACCGCCAGCAGTAACCAACAGAGGCGTTGCTGCTAGAGGCCATGACGTGAGGAAAAAAACCCCAATCTGGCCACCCCCAACGCTTGTCTCCTCCTTCTCACACCATTTCCTCCCCGCCGATTACGATGTGATAGCTGGCACGTCTTGCTACCAAAGTTTGCGACCTAGACCGACTCCAACCTTGACGACCTCGGTGAATCCTCAATAAAGCCATCTCCTTCGTCATGGCGCCCAAGTCCTCCAAGACCGCTCACGACGACACCAAGTCCGAAGCCACAAGCGTGAAAGAGAAGCATACATCTGCCTCTGGCGCCCAACACTCGAACGGAAAACTGCGCCGTGTGGCTAGCTCGACAGGATCCCAACTGCGGGAGGTTACAAACGCCAACGCTGCTGCGGATGTTCCAGTCGCCGCAAAAGAGAAGGCTCCAAACCCCGGGGTAAGCTCCTACAACCACCATCGCTTCCTCCTCCTCGTCCTCCCTGTCCTCGTTCGTGACACATCGTCCCAAATTGTATCCGTAGACCTTCAATCACTAACCTCCCCCCTCCCTTTCGGCAGATACAATGGAACACCTTCAACCGAGACACCCTACATGCATACCGGCGCGAACACCATATCAACACCCCTACCTCGTTTTCCTGTTCATACCGTCAATTGGTTCTCTCACGACCGGGCGGCATTGGCCTACACTCCCCCACAATGGCTCGCAAGAAAGAGAACAGAAGGCAAAGCAAAGAACAGCTGGCAATGACTGTGCGGAAGCACTTCAACGGGGTTGGGATCCAAGAGAACGATGTCATCGTCGACTTCATCCACAAAGTCAGGAGCCATGCCATTACGAAAAGCGACCGCCACAAAAGGTCTACTTCGACACCTCACGACGCATGACAACCTTGTATGACGGATATAGGATTGCATTGGAAACTTAAGGCATCAACGAGGGCTGATTGATATACGACTGTGTTGCTGGAGCATAGCCTGGCCGGCTGTTTGGGCGATTTGGACTGCATAATGATACCTCACCATGGGCGGGAGACCCCATGACGAAAGACGGCGAAGGCAAGATCCTTTGCCGTAGTTTTACATAGCTATGATCTGTTGCCCACCTATACAGTAATGGGATTTTGGAGTTTTTGCATCCGAACCTCTGGACCGGCCCCTGACATTGCTTCTGTTGCCGCTGGGCACTTGATGTAGGCGTGGCTTGACTTCAGGTTTCTCAATCGCTCCTCCGAGCCCCCGGCCTAGCGATGCACGCACCCTAGGTACCTGGATGCCGATTTGGAACGCACACAAGGCGCGTATTAAGAACCGCGAATTTCCACTTGCCCGTCGGTCGTACATCAGGCAGTGTGGGGGCCACTTTTCGCGAACCACTTAAAGTCATGGCAATTGCTGACGTGAAAGCTGAGCTCCCCCAATTTCTTCCCCCGAAGCAGCCCCTGCACCCGCTCTGTCATGCCTGAGGCAGTCACTGCCGTTCGGCTTAGCATCGGGCCAAGAGGAAAAAAAGTTGATATCATCCCGTCTATCAATGGCATCGAAGGGCAAAGAATTTGCCGGAGAGTTCCACTTGCGCGCCGATGCTTTTTCCCGCCCCCAGTCAAATTAACCCCTAAACTCTGCGAAAGCACTGCTTCAGATGCATCGTCAAGCTTCACCATGAATGCAAGCATTCTCACCAAGGCAGCGGCCCCGGGCCGTCTGTTGTCCAGCCGCATCTCCCGGCAATCCAAGCTCAAGGCCGCTGTCTGCAAGCGCGCCCCGATTCACACCGTCACTTATACCGTCAGACCCACGAAATCCTCGGCCTCACGGGTGACATGTCAACCCCCTTCATCCAAACATGTAAGTGACGCTGCAATGCCAAAATGCTTGCACAGTTTGCTAATGGACCCTTGTGTAACAGACATTCCACACAACATCCGGCAATCTCGCTCCGAGCGATCCCTACAAAACCCTTGGCGTCGACAAGTCTGCGTCCGCGGGCGACATCAAGAAGGCATACTATGGCTTGGCAAAGAAATACCATCCCGACACGAACAAAGATGCCGGCGCGAAGGAGAAGTTTGGCGATATTCAGAGCGCATACGAAATCCTGTCCGACCCAAAGAAAAAGCAGCAATTCGACCAGTACGGCGCCGCTGGCTTCGACCCTAGCGGCGCGCCCGGCGGCGACCCGTTTGGAGGAGCAGGAAACCCGTTCGGTGGTGGGTTCGGCGGTCAGGGCGGCTTTGGCGGTGGCTTCAACTTCGACGACATATTTTCAGCGTTCACGGGCGGCCAAGGATCGCCATTCGGTCGCCGTGCCAGTGGCCGGAACCCCTTCCAGCAGGAAATACTGGTTGGCGACAACATCGAGGTGCAATCGAGCATATCTTTCATGGAGGCAGCCAAGGGAACCAGCAAGACCATCACTGTGACGCCCCTGACCGAATGCGGAACATGTACGGGCAGCGGCCTGAAGCAGGGCACCAAGAGGTCGGAGTGCAAGTCCTGCAACGGAACGGGAACGCGGGTGCACTTCATGAACGGCGGCTTCCAGATGGCATCGACGTGCGGAGCCTGCGGCGGAACGGGCACGACCATCCCTCGGGGGTCGGAGTGCAGGTCCTGCGCGGGCAATGGTGTCGTGAGGGAACGCAAGACCATCACTGTCGACATCCCGGCCGGCATCGAGGATGGGATGAGACTGCGGGTTGACGGCGCGGGCGACGCGCCAGTCACGGGCAAGAACGCCGAGGCCAACGTGCGGACGCAGAAGGGCGACCTCTACGTCTTCGTGCGCGTTGCATCAGACCCCAAGTTCCGCCGGGCAGGGTCCGATATCCTCTACACCGCGAGCATACCCATCACAACAGCCATGCTTGGAGGAGAGGTCACGGTGCCTACGCTCGACGGGCAGGTCAATGTTAAGGTCGCCACCGGCACTAACACGGGCGACAAGCTGACGCTGTCGGGTATGGGCATGAAGAAGCTCAACGGCAGGAGGGGCGGGTCCGGCGATCTGAAGGTCGAGTTCAAGGTCAACATGCCCAAGTACCTGAGCGCGAACCAGCGCACCCTGGTGGAAATGCTGGCCAACGAGATGGGAGACAAGACAGCGCGACGGATCATGAATGTCACTCCCCAGGGGTAAGACAGCAGTGGCCCCTTCCTGTGACATTGCACCGTCACCCACAACTCCTCCTTATACTAATTCTTTCAAGTAGCACCCAGCCGGTGTCGCCAGACGACTCCGAATCCCACAAGAACGAGGGCTTTCTCAAGTCCATGTGGCACACCCTGACGAACCACCCGGCCCACCAGAAGCCCTCCGAGACGGATGCGGACAAGTCGACGACGACGGACAAGAAGAGTGACGAGAAGAAGGATGACACCAAGAACGGCTCCGGCTCGGCATGAGGCAGGCCCGGGAGCAGTGGTGTTTCGCATCGTTTTGTATCAATATCTTCGACCTCCCAGACGGGCGGGATGGTAGAACTGCTCTTTGCATGCCACAGTGGTTATAGACGGGAAATGAGGGAGGGGAGTGGGGCTTGCATGGCAGGTGTTAAAATTCGGTTGATATTTCTCTTCTATCTTGTTGTTTTTTCTGCCTCGCAACTTAAGTAGTAGCCCCCCCCCAACCCCCTCCGTTGGAGGCATGAAGGAGGGGTAGAAGGGAAGAGTCTCCGTCCAGCGAGACGGCCCCTTCCTATGTTGGAGATGGCCTTCGATTGGTTGTTGAGTTCTTTTGACTTCTAAGGGTTTTTTTCTTTTCTTTTCCAAACCAGAAAGTGTACACTGTAACAATAGACATCCGAAGAAGGAGGACAGAGGAAGTGGATGTGGAAGGATTAGCCAGCTCCCGCGGAGGCCACTCACAGCTCAAAATTGTACAAGACCACACACCCAATCAATAACATGAAGACAGTATATAATCAACACAGGACCCAAGGCCACCAGCCTACATGACTGTGAGGAAGTGCCCCAATGAGCCCAGGCGCTTATTTAGTATGGACGCGCTTGGGATGTTAGCGAGGAGGCGTCTGTGTGGGATGGAGATCGCGCGGTTGGATTGTTGGCCGCATATTGGTCCATGTGTGACGGATATTTGAACAGGATGATTGCGCAGAACGATAGAATGATGAGCGGTTGGGTCGCATAAGCGGTCGGTCTCATTTGAAGATCATTCTGTCTTAGATCAGCTGCAACATGATGAGAAATGGTTCTTTGGCGGCAGCAAACAACGAAAACCACGACGGCGGCTACAGTCAGTTGAAGACTCTTTTAGGTGAAAGAGACCTCAACCTTGCAGGCAGCGGGCCGTTCAGGTCAGTTGCGAGAGGATGATGCCCGCGCGGGGCTGGACCACCCTTGGCTCGGCCCATATGGGGCCACGAAGCGCCAGGCCGACAACGGCCAATGAGGGGCCATCATGGAAGGGCGGCTTTCTCGGTTGCCCGTCACCTGCATGGCGGGTGGGAAGGGGCGGAGAGCCAATGTCGTCGCACAAAAGCCGGGCTGCTGAGGTGTGTGTACAGTTGCGGATGTGAGATGTCTATAAGCGGCGAGAGACGGGAGAGACGGTCTCGATTGAGGCAGAGGCCGAGATGTTCGGCGTGAGAGTGCAAGAAGGAGGAAGGCGCCGAGTTGTAAATCTGCAAGGTGTGGAAAGTATTAGACGCTGGCAAGTTGTCGTCACTGCAGTCGGGGGTACATGATGGAGACAGTAAGCAACAATGTTGCCATGACAAGAAAGTGGTACAGTCCGATTAGGGGAAAGGGAAAGAAAGACCACATGGAACATCACGAAATGGAATGCAATGGCCGGCTAGGTCGACAAGCTCGGGACAACCTGACGTGGGGTGGAGCGACGGAGGAGCGTCGCATCGGGCATGTCTCACTACGGTACAGTGGAGGTCGAAGGATAGGCCGTCTAGGCATGTCGATGCGGGAGGTGGATTGCACGAAGTGAGGTGACAACTGGGTGATGAGAGAGGGTCGATCCCATATCGTACGTACAGGCTCACGATAGCTGCCCAATAAAAATGAGTTGGAATCTCGTCGAATGTCGAGCACCAGGGAAAGTGTTGGAACGCGCAAGAAGAATCCTAAGGATATCAGTCAGTCAGTCGGTGTAGAGAGATCGGGCGGCATCCTCAGGTAAAGTTGTCCATCATCGTATAGAGTCGTTGGTGGCTGCCTAGACGGGTATCTAGGTTTCTAAGTAGTTAGGTATTGGCAGGGATGAAGGAACGAAGCAAACTGATTCCAGTCATTGCGTGTTTCTTTTGAGACTCGTGATTTCCCTCCGAGTCGAGTGCCAGCATCCTATCATCCTACGTACACACGAAGGGCAGCATCCACCTCAAAGCCAGCCCCCCCCCCTGGCCCCCTTAGTGGGCAATCATCACTGTCCAGTACTCGGCGGCGGCAGCAGCAGCAGACTACCTAATCCACCGAGGTACGTTATGCGCCAACGTCAGCACGTACAACAAGACGACGTCGTCGACGACGACGACGACGACGACGACCAACCACCAAACATATATCACTGCCACGCATGCTTCCCAGACACGAAGTCGAGAAAGGCACAGACAAATAGACAGACAGAAAGACATACAGACGGCCGTGGTCCCGCCTTCGAGCTCCCCCTTCGAGCTCCCCTTCGGACTTCGTTTGTAAATTACCATCGCTCACCTTGCCAGGTCCCCCAGCATTATGACCTCACCAGAAGACGAGCTCGGTGCATTTCTTCACAAGCAGTAATCGACGGCAAAAACAACAACAGCAGCAGCAGAAACAAGCAACGTGGACTTCAGAAGTTCTGTCCCGCCAACCTTCGTCTTGTGCAAGATAGGTACAGGGGTAGATACGCTGCTGCCATTTCGGCCTACCTCCACCCGCACACCCTGCACCCAGCACCCAGAACTATTAAGGCCGGCCGCAGACAGCAGCCCAACGCCGCCCGTCACCGACAAGATCAACCATTGCGTCCTCCCCATCAGTACCACCGACCGGGCTGCCCAGCGAAAACGCACTCTCACGTCAGGTACCGGGGCTTGCAGCAAGAGTACGTACTTCGTATAAGTGCACTGACGCCCGACTGCTTCCACCCTCCACACCTCTTTCAATCCCAATCGTCGCTTCACGCCCCCACCCCGCACTCCGCTTACCTACCACGGCAACTCAGACACTCACAGCACCAAGCCCAGCGAGCGTCCTGGCCTGGAGAGCTGCATCCATCCACCTCCCAGCTGTCACTTCTTCTCAAGGCCACCTTTGGCGAGGCCCCGTATGCCACCCAATCATCCTAACATCTGAACAAGGCTGCCCGTCTTCGCAAACCACCCGACCGAGTGCGTTTCACTGTCCCTCCCGCGACAATTCCCCCGCCATCCTCCGGGCCGAAACCTCGTCGCCTCTGTCTTTCAAAATGACGCAGTCGCCCATGATATCGTCGCCGCTCAAGGCCACAAACGAAATCGACTGGGTCACCCCGCTGAAGGACTACATCAGGGACACATATGGTGATGATCCGGAACGCTATGCCGAGGAGTGCGCCACCCTGAACCGTCTGCGACAGGACGTGAGGGGTGCCGGCAAAGACAGCACCTCGGGCCGCGATATGCTCTACAGATATTACGGCCAGCTTGAGCTTCTTGATTTGCGCTTCCCGGTCGACGAGCAACATATCAAGATCTCCTTCACATGGTACATCACTCACCAACCCTCCCGCTTTGCCTTGCAGCCCAAAGCCCCGTGTGCGCATACTAACACCCACCACCTCGCAGGTTCGATGCCTTCACACACAAATCGACGGCCCAATACTCGCTCGCATTCGAGAAAGCCTCCATTATATTCAATATTTCAGCCGTTCTGTCATGTCACGCCGCTCACCAAACAAGGTCGGAGGAGCCGGGCCTCAAGGCCGCGTACCATTCCTTCCAGGCCTCCGCTGGCATGTTCACTTACATCAACGAGAACTTTCTCCACGCTCCCTCGTCCGACCTTAGCCGTGAGACCGTCAAAACCCTCATTCACATTATGCTGGCTCAGGCGCAGGAGGTCTTTTTGGAGAAACAGGTGGCGGATAACAAAAAGTCGGCCCTTCTAGCCAAGCTTTCCAGCCAAGCAGCGTCCTTATACTCGCAGGCGGTAGAAGGCGTCCAAGACAACTTCAATAGAGCTATATTTGAGAAGGTTTGGCTGCTCATGGTCCAGGTGAGAACTGCCGTCCAGCCACTCCCCTATATAGCCAACCCCTGGGTTACTTCCCACCAGGTTTTCTTAAGTCAAACTAACGATGTCAGGTCAAATTCAACTTCCTCAGCTCCATGTCGCAGTACTACCAGGCACTTGCCGACGACGACGCTGGCCAACACGGAGTTGCTGTTGCCAGGCTTCAGATTGCCGAAACACAAGGGAAAGAGGCGAACCGCATCGCTAACAACTTCCCGAACTCGGTGCCACCCAGCTCAAACCTCGGTGCCGAGACCGGCGGTATCCTTGTCGACTTTACGAAACGGCATTTGGCAACCGTACAGGACAAGCTCAAGGAATTCAGCAAAGACAACGACTTCATCTACCATCAGAGTGTGCCCGCGGAGGCGAGCTTGCCACCTGTTCCCAAGCTCCCAGCATCGAAGCCGATCCCCGTCAGCGAACTGTACGCAGGTCAAGACATTCAGCGCATTACCGGCCCGGATCTCTTCTCCAAGATCGTGCCTCTAGCCGTGACAGAATCGGCCAGTCTTTACGATGAGGAGAAGGCCAAGCTAATCCGAGCCGAGACCGAAAGAGTGGATACCGCCAACGGTGAGATGGCGGCAAGCTTGGACTACTTGAGGCTTCCCGGTGCTCTTCAGGTACTGAAAGGAGGGTTCGACCAAGAGATCTTGCCGGATGAAGAGTTCAGAACGTGGTGTGAAGACGTTGCCGGCCACGAAGATCCAGCTGCCATATTTGAAACGTTACGCTCCGATAAGGAGATCATTGTGAGTACGCTGGAAAAGAGTACAAAGCAGCTGGATATGGAAGAGAGCGTGTGCGAGAAGATGCGATCCAAATACGAGAACGACTGGACACAGCAACCGAGCTCGAGATTAACATCGACGTTGCGAAGCGACATTCGAAATTACCGAGAGGCGTTGGAAGAGGCAGCAAGAAGCGACAACCAACTGGCGGCGAAGTTGAGGCAAAACGAAACGGAATTCCAGGAAATGAGAGCTGCCGCCACGCATGGAGGCATCGACTCTCTGTTCCAACATGCTGTTAGCAAGGTTCGCGGGAAGTCGAGCAATGTCACGAGCCCTTCCGGCAACGAACCGAACCTGTTGGACGTCGACTTCGAGGAAGGGGGGCCGAGTGTCGTTGACCAAATCCACAAGGTGGAGGAGATCATGAAGAAGTTGAATCTCATCAAGAGAGAACGCAACCAAGTGTTGAAGGATCTCAAGGAAAAGGTACGAGAGTCAAAGCAGTCGAGAGGAGGTGGGGAGGTTAGACAGACATGCTAAACATCAACAGGTCCACAACGATGACATCTCGGAGATTCTGATCCTTAACAAGAAGTCGATTACAAACTACGAGAACCAGCTTTTCCAGTCAGAGCTGGAGAAGTTCCGCCCTTACCAAAACAGACTGCTTCAGGCCAACCACAAGCAGTCGGCATTGATGAAGGACCTGACGACTAGCTTCAACACTCTCCTGCAAGACAAGCGAGTCAGGTCAGAACAGAGCAAGTACGAAGCCATCCAGCGGCAAAGGGCTTCAGTCATGAACAAATACAAACGGGCGTACCAGGAGTTCCTCGACTTGGAGGCTGGTCTCCAGGGTGCGAAGACGTGGTACGCCGAGATGAAAGAGACGGTGCAGAGCCTTGAGAAGAACGTCGAGACGTTTGTCAACAACAGACGCTCCGAGGGTGCTCAGCTTCTCAACACCATTGAACAGGAGCGGTCGACTCGCAAGGACGCACATGCAGAGTTGGAACGAGAGCGTCTGCGCGGACTGATGGAGCGCATGTCTATGGAGCCCCCCGCACCTTCACCGAAACCTGCGTCGAACCGACCTACACCTTCACCGCTGAACTTCGCCAACACCTCGTCGACACCGCGATACCCCCCGACCAACTTCTCCGGACAGTACCAGGTTCCTCAGTCTCCGCCCCCAACCCAACAGCAGTACCCTGGCTTCGCTGCCCCTCCGACTTCCCAGTCATACACGCCTCAACATGCGTACGGCCAGGCGGCGTACGACCCAAGCCAGTACGGCCGCACTCCCGGCCCGACATCGCCGCCTCCTCATCAATCCACGTTTGGTCCGGCTGTTCTTCGCGGCCCAGCCTCGCCTCCGCCCACGCAAACGTCGTTCAACCAAGGCCAGCAATACGGTGGCTTCCCTAACCAGCAGCAACAGATGCCCGCTGGGTTTGTGCCACCACCTCCACCCCCTGGCCCCCCGCCACTGGGCCCTCAGCAGACATTCTACGGTCAGCAGGATTACCAGCAGCAGCAGCAGTCACAGAACTACCAGCAGCAAACCCCCCATAGTGCGTATCCATCAAGCGCGCATCCGCGGTCGGCTCAGCCTCAGCAAAACAGCGATCCGTGGGCAGGGTTGAACGACTGGAAATAAACCATCATCTGGCTTGTAAGTGGGGGGAGGGGTGGCAGGATGCTGTGATTTTGTATGCCGAGTCGATATGGGTTGCTTGAGACACGGTGAATAGGGAATGGGCATCTAGATAGGTAGCTCGGCGGCCCCAGCCTGAGTGAGAGTGTGCATGAACCCTGGAGTCTTGGTCGTTGATCGCGATTTAGTCTTTGTGGTCCCTCCCTGTACATGGGCCGAGTCGGGTATGCAAACGGCCATGACGAGCGAATTATGAAGGCTTGCGAGTAGAAGAAAAGGCATTGGAAAGGACAGGACTGGAGGTGGGAAATTAGCATTAGCCGTAGCTCACTGGAATAGAAATGATGACTGCACAGCCGGCTGGCGGCACACCGAGTCCATCACAAGCCTCCCGCTACCACGCGGTACTGCCGGCCCGGTCAAAGCACCTTGCGACTCGGTTCTTCTCCCTCTTCTCAGCGCGCCGCCTGCTCATGGTCTTCAAGACGTCGTCGAGGACGGGCCGGGCGCGGACCCGGGCGGTCCAGTCGGCGTAGTCGGGGTACTTGCCGTCGATGTCCCACTTAGCTGTTCAGGAGATACCACGTAGACGTCGGGCGAGTTAGTTCCCAGTCTTGAAGGCCATGTCAACGTAGATTCTTAGGTTTTTGGTCTTGTCAGTTCTTCGGTTTGCACAGCAGTGGGCCCAGAGCCTGGGTGAGTTGAGAACGTGATCAGGGACAAGTGCGAAAGAGGGAACTTGAGAATGGCGGACAGCAGGGGTAGGTAGGGTCAAACGCACGCTCTGTTTCTGACGAGGTACTGCTTCCCCCCGAGGGCGCGGTAGAGGACGGAGAGGATGCGGACGGTTTGCTCCTCGTAGCGCTGCTTTGCGCTAGGAACGTCCTCTGAGTGGAGGATCTTGACCCAGCTGAGCTGGCCAAAGTAGGGGCCCTACATCACATCGGATAAGGCGTCTGTTTTCTGGTGTGTTCACAACAGAATAGAAACACGTACCCACACGAAAGCTGTCGCGAAGGTGGGAGCGAGGAGCGAACCACCGGAAGCAAAGGGGAGAAGGGGGGGAGGGGGGCTACGAACCTGGCGCGATATCTGGAAACACGGCCGCTTCTTCACGAGAAACTGTTGCGGCGACGACGGATGCGAGACCCTGCCGCTGGCGTTGTAAGTCTCGACAAGGCACTTCAATAATGGCGCCGAACTCCCAGAGGGCGAACTCCCGAGTTCGGGTCCCTAAGGGCCGGCAGGCAGCGGTTGGGGTTGATGAAGACGTAGGGCTCCTCCTTGACGACGGCGAGGTCGACCATGACCTTCCTGTGGTCGTCTCTGTCAGCGTGGTTGCCTTGCCATTTTCAGCGTCGTTTTTGTTTGTTTGCTCGCCGGGCTGGGACACACGCGCATTCTCACAGGGGGAAGCTCGAGCTCCTCCAGGATCATGGCCACTTTCGCCGGATTAGGGGTGTAGCCTTTGGGTCGATTGTCAGTAAGATGGCCAGAACCGAATCTGAGCTTGCCGTGGCCGTAGAGGGCAACGGTTTCCGTGGAAGACATAATGTCAGGTCTTCGGTTTTAAGGAATTTTCTTGAACAACTGCTTGACTGGGGTTGTAAACTGTTCCTTAATGAGAAAGGGCGCTGGAACCCAGGTTGTCTTAAATTACCCTGTTCACGCAGATAGCCCGATGGCGAGGTCGAAATAACTACTCACGGCTTTTCAGGGCTCGTTCTCTGCACGTCGTTGCTCAGCAGCTGGTGGGAAGGGCCCCCGCTGCCTCCCCTTGCGTGACGACAACATCTCACGAGCCCAAACTCATTGATGCTGACCAATCACACACACACACACCTACCACCACTTCTAGATGACGAAACCCGAGAAGGTGCTTGATCAGATCCTCGAGATGACTGCAGCCGGGCCGCATGTCTATCGCGAAGCCGCGAGTGTGGTGTTGTTGCACCTTGCAGGCCGCTCACAAAGATGGGCCAGTACGGCCGGGCGCCGCACGGATGAGACGGGCGCTAAGATGGCGCGGCCGGCAGGACATCGGGCAGTTTTCATGTAAACATACCGATGTCTTGATCACCTCTCGGCGACCTTGGTTTACCTATCCTTCTCCCTTCACTTGACTGATGCTGGTCCACGGCCTTCCTCACTTTTCGTACGGACACGGACTACCAAGCAAAAATGAGCAAGCCCGAGGCACCATCTCCGTCGTGCTGCCGACCGGAGATGGCAACGGGATCTGAAGATGCGAGCGGGATGCAGTCCTCGCTCCGAGTCAGACTCAATCGAGACGGATGAAATCGAGACCAGCGTTTCCAGGTGAGAAGGAGTTTCCCCCCGGACCCTGCGACCATTTCAACAGCACGTGGGTGAAGGGAACTTTTGGCCGGACGATCGGGTCGGGTCGCCACACCCTCGACAACGCGACCCGAAAACAATAGGCTGCCCCCCCCCCCCCCCCATTGCCTCATTCTCTGGACGATTTCCCGCGAGCCAAACTCGAGACTGAATCGTGCCCCGAGCCTCATTCGTTCGTCCCGCGCCCCGATATCGACATACTCACTCGTCCCTTCCAGGCGGGGGGTGCCACGCAGCACTTCATCAGATATTAATGTGGGCAAAAAATGAAGGAAAAGGAAAAGGAAGAGAGAGAGGAAGAGAGAGACAAAGTTTGTTCCAACGCTAGTCAGAACCGCGGCTATCATGGGATGACGTGAAACATCAGGACAAGACCGTAGGGTGGAAAGGGACAACTCAAAACTGCATCTTGGAACATCCTCGACCCGGAGGGGCCACTCACCTGAACTTTGACGACTTGGCAGGCCATACCAGGTGAGTTTGCCACGTTTTCTATCGAAGTCATGTAGAGCTTCCCACCCTTCTTCCGTTTCTTCTTCTTTTTGGGCCAGAACCATCCCACAGCAGAAGCCCAATAGCCGCAACAAAACTCTTTTCGACATGGCCACTTTTTTCTCAATAAACGCGGTTGTTTTTTTTGCCGATCCCTCGTATTTATATCTTAGCTCCCTGTACCGGGAGAATGTAGCCGCTGGTAATCGGATGCGCCCTTGCCAAAGTAGTTCACCCCAATCCTGCGTGTGTAGCAGCGAGAGTATCTCCTTGATGCCGCTCGTCGCCCACCACCTTCGATTTGCCAATAAGGACGCGGAACGTCCTGCCACGTGATCCCCTTATGAGGGTTATCAAGGATGGTGTTTGGAACGCCGGCTATACCCCGAAATGCCAAGGGCCTTGAGCGCTATCGCTATTCGCTGATCGTGACTGGTGTGGTCTTGCTCCTATGATACGCATACCTGATAGCTTCAGGCCTGGCATCGAGCCCTAAACCCGGGTATGGCAAAGGGGCTGACGCTTCGAGACACCAGCTTGTCAAGCACTGAGTAACCACAGGAAGGCCAAGGTTGCGCCATGGGAGGCTGGATAGCAACGGTTTCGACCGGGACTTGTCTCATTCAGGCAGCTGATAAGAGCAGCCGACCAGGGGATATATCATGAATATCACTCCAAGATAGTGTGCAAGTATGAGGGTTTATCGAAAGTGAAGTTTAATTCGCAGCTTGACCGGTCCAGGTAAATCTTGCTTAGCAAGTCGCCGCGCTTTGAGACGGGGCTGCTCCAGCCACCGGACGACAACGGAGCTGCACTGGTCACTCGGCCCCTGTTGTGGAATGATCAAGATGAAAGAAACAAGAGCTGTTTGGCTGTCTGGGGCGGCCAGGCCTGCGGGCCCTTCAAGCTCGGAGCGCTGAGACTTAATGCCTTCTCTCTACCACGTGTGGCCTCCCCCCCTGCCGACATCTGTTCCAGGAGGAGGGGGGAGGGGGCTTATGAACACCCAGACAGGTTGAGGCTAGCCGATTGGGCGAGGCGTTCCAGGCACACAGCCGAGAGGGCGAGCCGATCAACGCCAATCATCTGACGAAAGCGTTGACGAGGACAGGGGTGTCCGGTCATCAAAGCCCAGCGGCAGATGGAAGAAAAGACAGGCTCTTTGCCAGGCCTACCTGATACGAACGCAGCCGGCACATTGCTTTCGAAGCAGTTCCGTCAGGTCTAGAATCCCGAGAAAACGACAGCAAATGGAAAGTCAGTCAATGACACCAACTTCCTTCAACTGAGCACTTGGTGAGTTGTTTGATAAGAGCACAATTCAGGAACCCAACTGGCGAATAACGGCTCGGATGTACGCGGCAGACCGTTGATGAGGAGAGAGACGCAATCGAAAGGGCCTGGAGAGAGGCCCGTTCAAGCTGGAACCAGCGCTGTGAATGTGCCCAAAGCGTGTATAAAGTTTTCAAGCTGGTCTGAATTCCTGGCGTCCGACGGGGATGTGGCCATCTACCATCCTTCGCATATTCCACTAGCAGTGCATCGTGAGCACATTCACGATGGACATAGGCACGCACGATACTGGAAAGAGCCAAGGCCTAAAGGCCAGAAGCCCAGTCGACGGAAGTGGCGGGCGGTCGGGTTACTGGATCCCAGGACGATGGCGTGCTGCGACGCTGGAACGTGGCGGCAGGCTAGGCGGAAGGAAACCTCTGCTTCGGCATCTATCTGCAATGGCATCGTAACAGCAGCAACGCCGACGGTTTGACTGTCTGCAACATGGCTCATATCTCCCGCGTCGTCTGGACGCATCGATGGTGTAGGATGCGCCTTCGGTGTAATGCGGGGGGTTGGCCGATACATGAATAGGCACGTTCAAGCGCCGTAAGAGGCAAGGGCTCGATGCCGAATCGGCAGATCTCTGCGGTCAACTGGAAGGGAACGAAGACCAGCGGCAAGCCACCGCGATTAAAGCGACGGGTAAAAGTCATCCGCCGGTCCTGTTCAAACTTTGCGTCGGGCTGACTGACTGCCACCTTGGTCGTCAGGGCTGGCGGCATTTACTAGCCTGCCTCAGGTCAAAGGCCAGTGATCCGTTCAAGCCGGAAGCAAAGGAGATGATCTTCGCCGAAACCCAATGCCGGTCTGGGTCAATGGCGCCGTCGCTGGTGAAGAGCATGTTGATGACATTTTGATGGCTGTCCGTTCCAGATGACTTCATTTGCGGTGCTCTTGGTTGGAAAGGCTCGAAGGGTGGCAATCGTCCAATTTCCAATTTCCAACTGACCAACGTTCAACCCTTGAATAAACCGCACGGAGCAGGGTCTCCCTCTATGTTGTTGATTGGTGGACCGGGAATAGACTCAGACATGAGACTGTAGGACGACGAGGTTGAAGGATCATTACTCGGGAGCGGTGACTGAAACAACTGTTACATTGCCTGGCTCCCCTTCCCTTCTAAGTTCTGCCAGCAAACCTCCGCGCTCGCTCGTCAAAGCTGTCTGGGTGTCTGGGGCTGCCGGATGCGGGGACGCGTTGCTGAGCGCGGTCAAATCGTGTGGCTTTCCAGGATGTACTGGAATCTTCCGGGATCCGGCCGCAATGCTTTGCCTTGGTATAAGGGGGTATGATTGGTGAGCAGAGAGACCTCGAAATGAAGATTTTCCCGAAGAAGGAAGAATGACAAACTGGTAAAAGAAAACATAGATGGGCAAAAGTAAAGCAAGATGAAGAAGAAGAAAAAAGTGGAAGAGAAAGAGGACGACGAAGAAGAAGAAATGAAATGGAGCGAAAAGGCCACTGGATCCCGACACTCTGGTTTGCGGCAGGAGACGAAGTGCGCATCTTGGGGTAGGTGCCGATACCTATCGGGTTGGGCGGATCTATTTAGCAGTTGCAAAAAACTCACTGAAGGAAAAAGAGAATGTGGTAAAGGCGAGGCGATACATATCGTCATACTTGTTTACCGATGCTGTACAAGACGAAGATGCCATCTTTAATGGCTGGACCTTGTTTGCCAGCCCACTAACCACTAAATGTGTGTACCCAAGACCCAAGAAATAGACGCTGTGTGCGTGAGAACGATGCACGTGTATCGAAAGCAAAGTAAAAGTCAAGGCCATGAGGTGTATTCGTATGTGTACCTGTATGTCCATTACAAGTAAACCTTGGCCTGGCGAGACACCACGACGTGTTCCTCCTCGCCAACCCGGATAGACAGGACATTCCTTGTCGCTTCCATCTTCACAATAGACTCATCATCTGCCCCGATTGCTTGCTGCCTCAAGTAGGGTGCTGCTCCCTCTGCATGATCCTGTATTTGCTGTAATGAAAATAGCCCAGGGGTGCAAAGGCAGACAATAAATAAGTGTCAGAAACCACACGGCCAAGTCAGTCGCCAGGGATTCTGGCAGCAGAAATGTCCCGAAAGGCCCAGGAGATTAGTGAGGTACGTACCGTGTGCTGTAAATATCTGTCGAAACCCGAATTGAGCAGGGCATGCATCCAACCACGAGAGAGAATGGCTTGGATGCCATGCATGCGGCGGAGGGACAACACACTAAAACGAGTGGAGCTGGCCCGTAAGGTGGTGGTGGACCGCCCTACCTAACCCAGATGAGAGAGCTCCAAGACCAATGACTGCTGAGATCCTCGGGAGCGAAGGCTTAAGGCTCGCTCATGAGTCCGCTCTTGAAGCCGAGCGAGGCATCGAAGTGTGAAGAAAACGACGACTGGATGTTCCCGTCCAATCCCCTTACCCAATGGCCTACCCAAGGTACCCACGCAGTCGAGGCAAGCCCATATCGAGAGCTGAGCTCACTATTCAGACTCTCCTGGCCTGCCAAGTCGTATACCACACTCTCCCACACTCGTCCGCCCTCGGTGCCCCGGCTCTAGCAGCGACGTATGGCTTGTGCAGGGCATCTGATTGCGTAGGTATCTCAAGGTACCTTTTCCGTCCTGCGTGTCAGCGTTGATTCCATTATTATGTACTGATGGAGATTTCATCCTTCACTTTCATTGCTTCCCTCACATCTGCCCTGCCCCGGTCCGGCCTGTTTCCCCCTCCGGACGAGCCAAGACCATCCCAATTCGATTGAAGAAGTTGGAAAGGCCGAGTCCGTCCGCAGTAACAGACACAGGCATATCGTCGACGCACAAGAACCATTGGTATCAGATCCACACCCCCAACCACATATGCACACACACACACACACACACACACACACACACACACACACACACACACACACACACACACTCACTCACTCACTCACTCACTCACTCACTCACTCACTCACTCTCACATACACCACACCACCCGCACCCGCACCCGCACCTGCCGCCCTGGCCTTGCCGACTGAGCTAGACCTGCTGCAGTTCTGTGCTGGTTGTCCGGGAACGTGTCCCTGTCCCGTCGTCAACACTGCGTACTGATGAAGACCGAAGGGCGTCATGTCCGGGCTCGCTGGGTCTGACTGTGTAAGAGATATCTGTTGTGTGTGGTGGTGGTGGTGGTGGGGTGTGTGTGTGTGTGTGTGTGTGTGTGTGTGTGTGTGTCGTCTTGACTCTTGCCTACTGGTCCCAGTCTCCCTCTCCCTCTCCCTCTCTTTTTTTCTCTCTCCGCTCCCTCCCTCTCCCTCGAGTGTCGCCCCCCTGGTCTCTGTGTCTGTCTGCAGCGGATAACGGTGCGAAGTTACCGCTGCTGCGGTCTACCTGCTCCTACCTACTACCTCTTGCGACTCCAGCCTGCCACTAGTATCGACATTGCGCTTTCCTGCACGACGGGATTCCTTTTTCCATTACCCACACACTCCTCTCTTCCTCACTAACTCTCCCCCGCGCCAACCCATTTCCTCTCCCTCTCCCATCATTTTCCCTTCCAGCCTTTCAATTACCAAGTCTCTGTTACTGCAACTTTTCGACATTTGATAAGCAGATCCGAGCAGGACTGTCAGGTTGATCTCAGTCATCATATTTCCCTTTGTTGCACATGCTTTCTGTGACGCTGGGGCCAGCGACGATCCAACAAGGCTCTCACTCTCTTCCTCCTTCGCTGGGTTGCCCGGTACAAGAAAGGTACATCGCTGCTTAGCTTGGGCCGCACCCAATTGCACTTACCCGCCCGTCTGTCGAGGTCCTGGTGATACCCACATTTATTCCACCGACACTGTCCTTGCTCGCCCGCCTTCCGGTCGCACTCTCTCGTCTCCCGTTCTTCGCTACCCATCTTCCTCACCACTTCCCGCTCTTCCCCGATTTTCAGGGTCGAAGCCTATTGTCCTTTCATCCTCACGCCCTGCGATATCCGATTCCGAACGTCCGTCATCGTCGATTCTCGATTGCTGCCATCGACTGGTCCTTGGCCGAAACTCATCGACCGACACGCTCGCCTTGCCGCCGAGCCCGCCGCCGACGAACCGCCGCATCAACCAACGACCGCCTGCCGACATTCTCAGCCTTGCGATTTATCTACCATCTAGGAATATCACCTAATCATACTATGGGCATTTAACGTGCGTCCACTGGGAGAACACACGCTGCCTCATTCCTCGCATCCTTGGGAGCCCTGCAGACCCGAGGCACCAAACAATTCTTGGTCACATCATTGCTACGGTTAGTGGCTCGACTTGAGCCTCGCCACGCCTGCCAAAATGGGTGCCTGTATGAGCTCGAACAACGAGGAGGTAGAACAGAAAAAGAAGAGTCAGGCGATCGATAGACAGCTGGAGGAGGACTCCAAGAGGTTACGCCGAGAATGCAAGATTCTCCTGCTCGGTACGTTCTGATCGCGCCCAGGCCCGGCCGCTCCCTTTGTCGACCAGCACGCTGATAAATACGTAGGCTCCGGAGAGAGCGGCAAATCCACCATCGTCAAGCAGATGAAGATCATTCACTTGAAGGGCTACTCCGAAGACGAACTATACAATTATCGACCGACCGTCTTTAAGAATTTGGTGGAATGCGCGAAAGCAGTGATACAGGCGATGCGGCAGTTCGATATCGAGCCCCAAATCGAAGCAAACAAGGCATATGCCACTTTCCTTATGGAATACACAGCCGAGTCTGGTCCCCAGGCGCACATCGATCCCCAAATCGGCGTTGCCATTCAATCTATATGGAGCGACCCTGCAAGGGAGCAGCTCATGGACAGGCAGACCGAATTCTACCTGATGGATTCAGCAGAATAGTACGTTCCCCTCATTCCGCTTTTCTGGCTTTGACGGGAGTGGCAGCTGACCCTACGGTATCAGCTTTTTTCAAGAGGTTATGCGCATCGTCGCTCCCGACTACCTCCCCAACGAGATGGACGTTCTCAGGGCTAGAACCAAGACGACTGGTATATACGAGACAAGATTTCAGATGGGCCAGCTCAGCATACAGTGAGACTCAACGAAAGACGCTTGCAATTTCGGGACACGCTAACATAGTCCCAGCATGTTCGACGTCGGCGGCCAAAGAAGCGAAAGGAAGAAGTGGATTCACTGCTTCGAGAACGTCACGTCCATTATTTTCTGTGTCGCTTTGAGCGAGTACGACCAAGTTCTGCTCGAAGAGTCCAGTCAGGTACGGATAACCGGAACCCCATGCCGTCGACATCACTACAGAAACTAACAGTTGCAGAACCGAATGATGGAAAGTTTACTACTGTTTGATTCCGTGGTAAACTCAAGATGGTTCATGCGTACCAGTATTATCTTGTTCCTGAACAAGGTGGATATTTTCAAGCAAAAGCTTGGACGTTCACCGTTGGGCAACTACTTCCCTGACTACTCTGGCGGCAACGACGTCAACAAGGCGGCCAAATATCTCCTCTGGAGGTTCAACCAGGTCAACCGAGCACACCTCAACCTGTATCCCCAGTAAGTGACATTGTATCGGGGGTGGGGCGGAGAGCTAACCAGATGGTAGCCTGACTCAAGCAACCGACACGTCCAACATTCGACTAGTGTTTGCGGCAGTCAAGGAGACGATCCTAAACAACGCTCTTCGGGACTCGGGAATCCTATAAGACCGGAACGACTTGGATCACCCATTTTCTTTTTCTGTTTAATGTTTAGATTCATCTCCTCTGTTGCGGGTCAGCGTTTTACAGCATTGCCGGGCGTTGTGGGCGGCACTTCGTTTGGATGGCGTTCACTCTGGTTTCTACGCTCGTTTTCGATACGACACGGTCGAGCGAACGGGTTGGTTGGTGCCTTAAAATCGACAGCGACAATTCCCCTTTGCATTCCGGAACCCGAATCTTGAAAAAATTCCAAAAAAAAAGGGGCATTCGCAACCGGTTGCTGCCGCCCAGGCGAGAAAACCGGGTGTCGGGGAAGAGAGTAGGTGTGCACTTGGAAGCTCTCTAGGCGAGATATATGCCGGCCGTTGTCTGGAGTACGGTATTGGGAAAGGGGAGTTGAGAGACGAAGTGATGAATGGACCATTCGTTTGGGACTGATGCTTGGAACTGTGGGGTGGGAGTTGCAGGCATAGCGAACATCGGTCTGGCCATCTCGAAAGAGCCGGGAGAGCACAGGGAACTGACTTTTAGCTGGAGCGTTGCGACAGCGAAATGAAGCAAATCTCTGCATGCATGCACCTGCGGCAGCTCGAGGGAGGATGTGCGGAAATAGAGCCTGGTTAGGGCTCGACAACAAGATGACACGGCATCCAGAGGTCGTGTGCGACTGCGAAAGAGAGCGTCGGTCGATTGATGAGGTTTTTGACGGGAACGACTATGGATGGGGGAGCTCTGAGGAAGGCTTCCCGACGAGAGGGAACGCTTAAGCGCTGGCTTGAGGCCTGGCATAGATGGCTGTTATATCGTATTAATACCGCAAGGCTGTGCGCGCTCAAAGCGGTGCATCTGTTTCTCACCACACACAGTACACAACCATCTTCGCCGGCGAGTATTGCGGCGGCTGTGAAGGACAACAGACAGCCTTATGTTTCCAGGGTAAGGATTGCCACTCGTCGGTCTATGCCGTGTGTTGGTGGGGGGGTAATACTTAGTGGGTGGGCCATGTGGGTGGCCTTGAAGCAGGGTATACCGGAGACAGCACGATGTGAACGCGGCATAATGGCATTGTAAGTCACCCAGCCACTTGACTGGAACCGTACAAGGGTAGGAGAGGCGCGCAGAGGGGCATCGGGTGAAGTTGGGGTGGATTGCAGGACATTGCATTGCATTCCAACCAGGACGTGGGTGTTGTGGGTGGCGGTCCGCAATGTCGTGTTCTGTCAGACAGTCTCACTCTGCTGAACCACTGGGAAAGGCGGGGTATGTGAGGTGAAGATGATTGTTATTGTTGTCTAGCCAGTTACGTGCTTGGGCATCTCTGAAGAGAGTCGAGGAGTCTAGATGTATGTAGACAGAACGACGGTGAATGTCGTCTTCTGTCTGCCCTGCCACCGTCGAGGATGAGAACAACGGATAGAGGAGCTTAAGCTTACGACATGTTTGGCGTAGGCGGCGTTCTTTCTTCTCTACTTTGCCAACGTAGAAAACTGTCTCCAGCATCTAGGGCTCCTTGGAAGGGAAAGGCGGCGTCTCTTTCCTCTGGCCCAGGCCATGCCGCAGCAGCTTGGCCCCACCCGTATTGAGGGGGGTATCCAGTTGTTATGGAACCCGGTGGGGAGTTGTGTGTAACTGTTGGTTGGAGTGCCAGGGCCGTCACCAGGGTTCGGGCAGGGTAATAGCGGTGGGTGCCGTACGAGCACCTACATCGTATAAAGTATTTAGGTAAAGTATTTAGGTAGGAAGCCGACATGTTCAAAGGCGCGCCTGGGAGGAGACAGGCATGGTGGAATGGGTTGCTTGGAGAGGAAGAGACTCGGGGACAGTGAAGCGCTGCGGTTTGTGGTGCAGAAAACCAAACTCGGTCGGGCTTTGAAAGTACGGTCGGTGGTGACGGGAATGCAATGTGTGGATGCCGTGCTGGCTGCTGATATTGGCGAGGCGAACCATGACCGGGGAACCGGTGTGAGACTTGCCGCCGTGTCCCGCGTTCCAAGGTGAGGACGCCATGCCAATGTCCCGTTGAGGTGTGCCGGTGTGAAATGAGTGAGTTGCTGGGCCGGCGTGTGCTCCCGAACCTTCGTTACGTCCGGGTTTCCTTTTTTGGGAGGGAGGAGGGAGTACATATCGTCACAGTCGGGCCATCCCAATCAAGAAATGCTGTTAGACGGCCTTGGGTCCTGGGCTTTTGGAAGAGCAGGAGGCGGGGCGTCCATGAGGATTCATTCTAAAGCTCCTCTTTCCCCTACTGGGCCAGTTGTACTTACAGTTAGGTAGACCCAACGGAGTGCCTCGGTGTAAGTGCCGTCCCTGTTGAGTTGATGTACCACTAGCCTGGTGGCCGCCGTGGTCACGCTAAACATGCTGGCTGCATACGGTTGTCGAGGTGCAAATACATCTGCTTCACACCTGTGAACAAATGGAAGTGAGCACTGCATCTTGACCGGTAACTTGGTACTTTTTTACTCCTTCTTCTAAGTAGGAATCCGCATAGGCAGGTGCACAGGAAGCCAGGTACAGCGTGTAAGGACCAGTATTGGGTAAGACATATAAATACATACCTGTGCTTTTCTGGCGCTGATGCACTTGCTACCTGCTCTATTAGGTCAACTTTGGCCTCAGCCGGTAGACCCTACAGAAGCATTGCTGCCATCAAGCTAAGGGGTAACTGTGTCACTGTTGCCAGGGTGCTCGCTTGCCTCACGCGTCACCCCGCATTGTTCGTAGCTCGATGCATCGCGCAAGCAGCCAGCAAGCAGACAACAAGCAGGCAAGGGCTCGCAATTGCATGCTCTGGTCCCCCCGATCCTCGAAGCCACGACGCCGCGGGGTGAGGTCATTTCATGCAGTTTCCCTCCTGAGCATTTTTTTTCGAGATGGTTCTTGTCGACATGGACACATAGGCACGCGGGTAACTATGTGAGAGGTGCCCTCGACCTAGGCACTGGCTAGATCAGAGCGGGCGGGCCCGGACACATTGACAAAACCTTGATGGAGGAGACGCGAGGGATAGTATGGGGCTCCGGCGCCAGAGCCCCCCCCCGGCGTATTGGATTTCTGGTGTGAGCGGGTTGTCAGATCAGCCAAAGTCTGCCACTCCATTTGCCTCCTTCGTCCAAGTCCACAGCTGCGAGACAGTCAATGCTAGGTTGTTTGAGGGTGCCATATTGCTTCGTCCTGGTGCCTTCGCGAGCTGGATGAGTGGTGCATTTGTGCAAGATCCAGTCGATGTTGTACGCGGCCTATGCGTCTCTACAATGCCTCCCGCACCCACACCCACGCCCTACCTTCCATCTCGATGATGCACTGTCAGAGGCAGCAAGCTAGCTACCTACCTACCTAGGTAGGCACGGACGGTGAGGTAAGGTTGGTAGGTAGGTAGGTAGCCTCCCATCCATCCATTGCTCATGTACCTCCTCCAACTCGTCCCTCTCCTCCTCTTGCCGCATGTACCGTAGTCCATAAAATATGCCATGGCTGACTGAGAAATATACATGCCTACCTTTCCTCATCTGTCCAGCTCTTTCTTAAGCTCCCACCGTCCCCCTCATCTTTCCTAACTTCTTGATTCTTTCTCCTACTTTACCCCTCCTCCTCTTTCTTCCTTACACCTGTACAGTCTTCACGGCTACACTCTCCAGGCAGTTTCGCCTCGTTAACCCTCTCCCGTCTCTCAAGCTCGTGTCTTCCAAGTACGTCTACCGGCACATATCATCGTACTTCGTCCTCGAGCAGTTCTTGCAGCCCAAATCACCTCGGCAGCGCCATCTAGCGTCGTCCATTGTTCAGCAAAGCTTTCGCTCCTGAGGACCAACTCTTCTGGCTGAGACGCTTCGCTTCGTAGGCGCTGCGCTGACTGAGGAGTACGGCCGTGAGTGGTGTGGACTGAGCTTCAAGCACTCTAACACCCCGCCTCCCCCCACCGAAATCCTTGACGTACGTCCTGTTTGCTGCGCTTGTCATAGAAAGTCTGGACCTCTTCCTCCATCGTCTCTCTCCTCCCCCCTCCACCCATCACTCATCGCCTACGATCGAGTGGTGTTTCGATCACCGCACTCTTCTGTCTCTTTCTCGAGGGGCTATCATAGCTAACAGGACGGCTGACGGCTTTACGAAATAGTCGAGCTCCGTCACTAGGCCAATTGAGTCTCCACTCCCTCAATACTTCGTTTTCGTAAGCGTACTCAATCACCCACGAGAATGTCGGGGTCCACGGAACAGCAGCGCATTCCTTTGCGCGAGCGGCGTCCTTCCACCGGTGCGCCCATCATCGACGTCCAGGGCAGTGTCGGTCCGGCCGGTATCTCTCGCCCCAAGCACAAGAGAACCTTTACCGGCTTCGGCGCTGGCGAGATCAAGAGCGTCGAGGGTCAGTCATAGTTTTTTTTGGTCTCTCCATTGCATGATTTCTGGGGCATATGCTATGTCGCCTGCCGGCTTCCGACTTTTGCGGGAGAGCTCTCGTGGAGCTTTGGAGGGGCAGCTCTTCAGCTCAGACCCAAATACCCCGCATTGATCGTCGCGAGCTCCATCACGCCACATAGACCCAGTAGCTTCGTTCCCGCCCTGCCACACTTCATCCTCGGCTGACACCCGTTACCTCAATAATGAAAACTCGCGACTGACGTTCCTTTCCATAGCTTCGATCCCAGAGCCCCAGCGTGAGGCATGGTCCAAGGCCCAGGCCGGCCCCTTCAAAAGCAAGGAGGAGTTTGAGAAGGAGGTTGTCCGCCATGTCGAGACCACCCTGGCTCGCAGCATGTTCAACTGTGATGAGACAGCTGCCTACTCCGCCGCTAGCTTGGCCTTCCGTGACCGTCTGGTCAAGGAGTGGAACAAGACTCAGCAGCGCCAGACTCTCGTAGACGGAAAGCGAATCTACTACTTTTCGCTCGAGTTTCTCATGGGCCGTGCCCTCGACAATGCCATGTTGAACGTCGGTCTGAAGGACGTTGCCAAGGGTAAGTGAACGCCAAGGGCCATAGGCGTAGTTGAGATAGCCAGGAAGATAAATGCTGACAGCTTTGTAGATGGCCTTGACGAGCTCGGTTTCCGCATCGAGGACGTTATCGAACAGGAACACGATGCTGCTCTCGGCAATGGCGGCCTGGGTCGATTGGCTGCCTGTTTCCTCGACAGTCTGGCCTCCCTCAACTTCCCCGCCTGGGGCTACGGACTGAGATACAGATACGGCATCTTCAAACAGGAGATTATCGATGGCTACCAGGTCGAGGTTCCCGATTACTGGCTTGACTTCAACCCTTGGGAGTTCCCCCGCCACGACGTTACTGTTGACGTGAGTTGAGCCAACCAAACGGTATGACCTTGGAGGGCATGCTAACAACCCCCGAGATCCAATTCTTCGGTCACGTCCAGAAGTCAACCGACTCCAATGGCAAGACCGTCGCTAGCTGGGAGGGCGGCGAGACAGTCACCGCCGTGGCATACGACGTTCCAATTCCGGGTTACGCGACGCCATCCACCAACAACTTGCGTCTGTGGTCCAGCAAGGCTGCTAGCGGAGAGTTCGATTTTCAAAAATTCAATAGCGGTGACTACGAAAACTCGGTCGCCGACCAGCAGCGTGCCGAGACTATCAGTGCTGTCCTATACCCCAACGACAACCTCGAGCGTGGCAAGGAGCTCCGACTGAAGCAGCAATACTTCTGGTGTGCTGCGTCTCTCTACGACATCGTCCGCCGCTTCAAGAAGTCTAGACGTCCCTGGAGGGAGTTCCCTGACCAGGTCGCCATCCAGCTGAACGACACCCACCCCACACTCGCCATCGTCGAGTTGCAGCGTATCCTGGTGGATCTCGAGAAGTTGGAATGGGATGAGGCGTGGAACATCGTCACTGCCACGTTCGGCTACACCAACCACACGGTTCTTCCCGAGGCTTTGGAGAAATGGCCCGTTGGCCTAGTCCAGCATCTGCTTCCCAGACACTTACAGATTATTTACGACATCAATCTGTTCTTTCTCCAGAGCGTCGAGAAGATGTTTCCCAACGACCGCGACATCCTCGGCAGAGTCTCCATCATCGAGGAGTCGCAGCCCAAGATGGTGCGCATGGCATTCTTGGCCATTGTTGGCTCCCACAAGGTCAACGGTGTAGCCGAGCTGCACTCCGATCTCATCAAGACCACAATCTTCAAGGACTTTGTCAACATCTACGGCCCTGACAAGTTCACCAACGTCACCAATGGCATTACCCCGAGACGCTGGCTGCACCAGGCCAACCCCCGGTTGTCCGACCTGATCGCATCCAAGACCGGAGGATACGAATTTCTCAAGGACTTGACGCAGCTGAACAAGCTCGAGCTGAGCGTCAACGACAAGGCGTTCCGCAAGGAATGGGCCGAGATCAAGTACGCCAACAAAGTCCGCCTGGCCAAGTACATCAAGACGACGACGGGCGTCAGCATTAACCCCGCCGCGCTCTTCGACGTTCAAGTCAAGCGTATTCACGAGTACAAGCGTCAGCAGATGAACATCTTTGGCGTCATCCATCGCTACCTTACCCTCAAGGCCATGTCCCCTGAGGACCGCAAGAAGGTAGCGCCGCGCGTTTCCATCTTCGGCGGAAAGGCTGCTCCTGGCTACTGGATGGCCAAGCAAATTATTCATCTGGTCAACAACGTCGGTTCCGTCGTCAACAAGGATGAGGACATTGGTGATCTGCTCAAGGTCATCTTCCTCGAGGACTACAACGTCAGCAAGGCCGAGATGATCATCCCTGCTTCGGACCTTAGCGAGCACATCTCCACTGCCGGTACTGAGTAAGTGTTCCCAGTCCCAGCATAGTCTCCCAATGCCGTCCGTTCCAGCTAACAAGACTTGCAGGGCCTCAGGTACCAGCAACATGAAGTTTGTGCTCAACGGCGGCCTAATTATTGGCACGTGCGACGGCGCCAATGTAAGTGACACGACGGGATGGGCCCGGCTGGACGACGATTGTTGACACTAGCGTAGATTGAGATCACGCGCGAGATTGGCGAGAACAATATCTTCCTCTTTGGCAACCTTGCCGAGGATGTCGAGGATCTCCGCCATGCCCACACCTACGGATCTCACTCCGTCGACGAAAACCTTACCAAAGTCTTCTCTGCAATTGAGAACGGAACATTCGGCTCCGTGTCCGACTTCCAAGCGCTCATCTCGGCGGTGCGTGATCACGGTGACTACTACCTTGTTTCGGACGACTTCAACAGCTACATTGAAACACACAACCTCGTCGATGAGGCGTACAAGAACCAGGAGGAGTGGATCACCAAGTCCATTACCAGCGTTGCTCGCATGGGCTTCTTCAGCAGTGACCGCTGCATCAACGAGTATGCCGAGGAGATCTGGAATGTTGAACCGCTCAAGGTCGAAGACTAGACTAGAGCCAAGCGCTACAGAGACATGGGGAAGAAGACATACGGTTTTAAATGACCCGGATGGCGACTAGCTGCTGGTCAGGCGTGAACGGTACCGAGTGCCTACTGCACACTCTTAACTCCTAGGAAGGCGCTGGGCGAACCAACAGTACTAGATAATATCTTCTTTGTATACGTTATTCCGGTATTACAAGATTGGAACTTTGCAACAGTAATTGAGAACTTGGCGAAGTTGCTGGCTGATGCTTGACCTAGACGTATGTGGATGAGCTGCCTCTGCAACCATTTAGAACGGTCTCGAATGGGTAAAGTAATACGGAGCAGGGATGACAAGGGGAGCAGCGACGGGACGAGCAGGGAGGGCCCTGGTGGAAACAGTTGGGGCGCGATGCTGCTCGAGTGACGTCACTATGTCCTAAGGCGACGACAAGGAACCCTCCTTAGCACCACAACATGGTCAGAAACAGGGTCAGGAGGAGAGGCGGGGGTCTCGCCGACCTGAAGCTTGTATTGTTTTTCGGGTACGACTTCCAAAAGACGTGAGGGTAAAGAAAGGGCGGTCAAGTCAGGCCTAAGTAGATGCCCATGAGAGGTAAATGATTTGTGCAATGCTGTCATGGCAGGCGTTCTGGAATTTTGGAAGGCAACATCGCATGCAGGTTCCAGAATCGGCAGCCCGCGGATCAGAATGGCAGCACAGCTGTTCGAAACAAGTCGGTTGCATATACAGCAGCTGCGCGTGGACACAACGCGCAGATATGCTACTGCGCTACCAGAGCACCTACTTCGGCCGCGATGAAAAGATAGGATTCGCCCGGGGAGATTGGTCCGGAGAGGAGAAGAAGAGGGGAGGGTTGTTTTCTGTGGTTTTGTGTGCGGATTGTCGTCACTGCTTCGAGACCCTGCTTTTGGAACCTGAATCTTTCCCTTCCCTGCTGCAAGAGAGAAAACCAAGGGACTGAAGTCAAATAAAAGCTACCGTTCATTTCTTACCCCCCCCCAGCCTTGCCGGGCAGAGTGGCAGAGAGAGAGGATGCAGTATGACATCAGAGGAACGACAGGAACGGGCGGGTTCCTCTGTTGGGTCCTGAACGTTTATGAGCCCACTCTGGCCAGCAACGAGGTGTTTGGTTGGCTTGGTCGGGTACTTCGCACACGTGTAGAACCTAGACACCGAAAAGATACGTTTTTGACGGAGCCGTGGGGAAGTGGAAGGGAACTACTGATTCGTGCTTCAAGGTTTATCTGGATTGGGGGGTTGGAAAGAGTCAGTCGTGATTGGGATTTGAACTCATGTGAATATCATCTGGTTAGGCATGACTCCTTTTTGGTGCGTTACATGGGATGCCGGGACTGTTTAAACAGCTGCGGCGCAGGGCGGCCGTCGCGCCGGCTCCCCCCTCGCGCGATGAGGTGGCGGGCGAGTCTATTACACCTAGGATGCGACGGAGTCAAATGTCGACGGATCAAAATGATCTTCCGGTACGGATACACAATAGGGGGATTCAGGGTCCAGAGAGATAGAGAACGGGTTAAAGGGTCCTCTGGAACGGTACGTGTGAGTGTGTGCATTGGTCGTTCCCACCATTCGTCGTCCACCTCTTTCCTTTTTCTGGCTCGTTTCTTGTGAACAAAATAGTTCAGGATCAGCATCGACAAAACGATCACGCACGGGTTGATCCCTGGATCTCCGTCCGCCGGCAGGAAGGGTCCAACCAACACAGCTTCAAGATCCATCGCAGCGGGATTCCAGGGCGCAAGACAAGCAAAAAAGGTGGTTTGCGCACGTCACCCCTCCCGGATACCTTGACTTGCGCAAGAGCAAGCCCGGCATAAAGCCTCTCCTGTCGTGGTTATGACCCCTCCATGACGGGCGTCAGAGGTAATCGTTAAGTTGAGTCTGTTTTGGCTCTCGCGCGTCCCCCCCATCCCAACACACCTCGACTATTCCCCCTACTTTTTGGATGGGCCACTTCAGGGATGGGGTGAAGAATCATCCTTTCGCCCTCTTTCATCTTTTGTTGCTGTTGCTGTTGCTGTTGTTGTTGTTGTTGTTGTTGTTGTTGTTGTTGTTGTTTTTAGGCATCCTGGCACTGTGTCATAGCAGAGTTTTTATTTTGTTTTCTTGAAAGAGGAGTCGCAGCTCCAATGGCAATCTCAACCGGGCGAAGTGGACGGAGAAACACTAGACTTGCTGTAATCGTTGCCTTATCGGACAGCAAAACACAAAACCAGTTGTTAAGTGGTTTCCATTATTGACGACGACAACCCCCACCTGCCGTTGTTGGATCGAGCGCTCCGAGGTGAAGATTGTCCCTCAGTTGGAACTGGAAGCGGCCCTGGAAAGATTGGGTTGGGTCAGCTGGGCAACTCCTATCTCAGCATTGCAAAGACTGTAAGTAATCCATCAGGGACCAGTTTTCACTTTTGCATCTAACGGGACCCGTTTGCCCCCCCCCCCCCTCCGCGGCGCTTTGCGGACATATGCCCAGCTACAGTAGACAACACGCTTGATTAGGGCACATTCAGGCTAGTCTAGAACGTGCGGCTGTTGTGGTGCTTGAGGGAGTGTCCCGTGACGGAAATTTTGGGCACTTGGGGGGAGAAGGGGGACAGTTTCCCAGGTCTCGATCCTCATCCATGACATCGATGTTCGGTTAGGAGAGGTCTGGACCACCGATCGAAAAACATTATTGTAGAGCAGGTCATTTTGCGGCGGGGGCCCGCAGAAGGGGTACCGCAAGAATGTTAGTGTTGAAGGATTTTCCTAACGTGTTTCGGGGCGTTAGTGGATCAAGCAGCTCGGACGCTGAGCCGCTAGCACCTTATTGCACGCTAAACCGACCATAGTCCAGCCGGGTCAGCAGGCGCGGCTAACGTAGCGGGACGGGACACACGCACACCCCCTCCACTTTCCCCTTAGTGCAGGACACGACACAGGAGAATTCCTAAGTGTCACCCCTGCACATCTCGATGCGATCTCATAATGACGTCAGAGGTCGTTATCTGTCTCGTGTGAGTTTTTTGCTTCCTTCCTTTGCACTTGGCCCCCATGTTGCAGAGTACCTGGAATTGAAGGAGGAGGCGGTATGTATCTGGGCACGACCAAATGACAGCGAGACGCCTAGGTAGTTCTCATCTCCCGACCAAAATACGGTCAGAGACAGGAGATTATTGGGATGGTTCTGCTTGGTTGGTTATAGACAACATGCACGACGCACAAGCACGAGCGGGCATGCTGCACCACCAGATGGTAAATTTGGATGGATCTTACATGTCAATGAGGAGGGTGCTTTTTAGTGTGCACCGCTCACTTGAGGTTGCGAATAACTGTGCACTGCGACAGAGTCAGAGTTAAGTTGGAGCTCTGAGAATGAGAGAAAGTTGTTGATCACCGGTGGTGGTGCAAGGCAACAGCCCTGAAGCCGGAATGGGGGGGGGGGGGGGGGGTGCGAGTAGCCGCCCCGTAAAATGCCAAAACTCCAAAAAAGCTCACCGTCTCGTATCATGGGGTGGGTGAGGTGAGGCTTCTGGAGACTGGCACGCTGGGCAGGAGCCAGGAAGGATGGGATGGTCAGGTACGGAACAGGGGTTCCGTTGGGAATTGCCAAACGGGAAAACGGGATAATCGGGGGGAGGGATGCACCTCGAGCAAAACATGGCATTCTCGAAAGAAGACCTGGGCGTCGTCGACGACACCACAACGACGAAGAGGACGGATGGCGGTTTTGGTACTAAGTGCATCACCACCAGGAGGAACATGAATTGAAGATAAAAAAACGAGCTTGTGTGATTGGCTAAGAATGGGGGGAAAGAGTCAGGATCTGCTTCTGAAAACTGACTGCCTGTGTGTGCTGTCCACGATGGCAAGCCCGTCATCGTCGATTTCGATCCAATGTCCGATGCTCCTGATATCCAGAAGATGCAAAACCCCATGTTTTGCCGTGGAGTTCCCTGCTTTTTGTTTGTTCTCTTTTTGCACCGTCATCTCGATGTTGTGTCTCGACGGCAAGACAAGACAAGCGCCGAACTGTCCAATCCACCGCGCTCTGGGCACCTAGCCATGTTGTACTACCTGGTCGGTAGGCAGTTATTAAGGTGCAAGTCGGCACGGGCGGCGCCCGATGCCAAAGTCGAGCTAGGTTGGCATGCGCTTCACTGTGCATCGTATAACGCGGAAGAGGCCAAATTCCCCAGCCGCGACCCGTGGTGAGCTGGACTGAGATGTGCCGCGGTGCTCAGACCATTCCAAGTGCCCTTTCCAAATGCCCTTTCCGTGACAGGTATGACTGTCTCTCGGTCGGTCACTTGCGATACCTATCTTGCTGTATTGTAACCCAGCCTCAAATTTTATTTTTCTACAATACTTTGTTTTTATTGAGATTGGCTAAATTAACATCGGATCGGGGACTTGTACGTTTTCCACTCAACTCCAGTCCGCCCCGACCATGGTAGACATTCTGCTTCACGGTTGCTTTCCGTCTCATCAAGTCGCAACAGCACCTGCCACGATTCAACGCTTCCCGTTTACTTCGTCGCCCTAACCAATGAGAGCCGCTGTGGTTTGCTTGCCTGGTTGTAACCGTACCGTACCGTAACCGTACACTTTTCACATCTTGTGCCCGTCTCGGACAGGCCACCGTTCGCGCTAGGGAAGACAGACACACCCCCTTGACCTCCAGCACTCAAGCACCTCTCACAGCAGCCCCCGGGTCGGTCCTGCACAAGCCGGGAGCGGGGCACTCTCATCCAGAGCAAGTTCCTCCTCCTCCTCCTCCTCCTCCTCCTCCTCCCCGGTCTCTCGCAATTGTCCCTCTCTATCTGGTCTCTTTCCATGTCTTCTTTGCCTGGATACACCCCTCTCTCCTCTTTGACATCCCTCCTCCGGCTCAGCCTAGGTTATCATTCCCAGGCGCAGCCCTCTCCGGGAGCAAATAAAAAGTACTTTCCCCCTCCAAGCTGGACGGCCAACTGTTCCTTCTCTGTCCTACTTTTCGCCGGGTTTTTTGCCATCTCACATCCACTCAGCATCTTCTCCAGTCAACTCACCCTCTCCAGACTCATCCGTGCCCTTCACTCTGCGAGGTGTGAGAAAATCCCTGCGTCGCATTTCAAGGAGCTCCAGCCGCAACAAGCCGCATAACAGCCTCCCACCCTAGTCCGAACGAATCGCAGAGAACAGACAATAACCTCGACCGCGCACCTCGTCTCTGTCCCAACTCTACTCGCCTCCCTGCAAGCCATTCGATCAGTGCAGTTGTGCAGATCTCCACCTCTCTATGCCCAGCTTCACACTGTGACAGCGAACAAAAATAGAGGACGAGGACGATTGATCGACGTTTGTTGCCTACACTCCCCACGTGCGCCCGCCACCTCGCCCACCCATCACCGCGGACTTCAGCCCGGGATACACAAGGACGAGGATACCCCTCGACCTTAGGAAGGGGAACGGAAAAAGAAGTAAAATTCCTCGGAAAGGTTAGAAAGAAAAAGAGTATCGTTGAGATACTCTACATCCAGACGCTGACTGTTTGGAAACTCTGCTGGTAAGCAATTCACTGGTTGTTGCACCATACTTGCACTCTATTGGCCCTCACCTACCCTTGCCCCCTTTCACCACTCTTCTCCCTACGAGCCCCATCTGGTTATGCCTCTCTGCGACATGGTCAATTGTGAATTGGGGGTACCCTTGGCGGCGCAAAAGACTACTATGACCGGGGGAAAAGGGCGGAAAGGGGAGAAGAAAAAACCAGATTGTTGTTCCGCCATTGCTATCCCCCACTAGCTGCATCCGCTGCCTCTCACAGCTGTCTCTTTACTGCTTGCTTCCCTGCTAGAAGAGGCTCGCTAATGCCGTTGCCACATTGCTCAGGCTGCTCCGGAATCACAGAAAGCCCAGAACCGCCATCAGCACTACCACCACAGATCGTGGCAGACGTGCGCTCTCACTCGTTGCCACTTTCGTTTACCCCGCCGCGCTCTTGCACCCACCACTGCCACGACCGCGGACCCGACCTCCCCATCCCCACCCTCTCGTCCACGTCCACTCCCAGGACGCCCCCGCCGAACAGCCACCCCTCCAGCGAAACAAATCCTTGAGCTCGCTCCCCCGCCGTCGCTACATCTCTTTCAAATCCAGCCGACTCCCGCCATCCCTCCATCTACCTACCCATCAATCCCAGGCCATCCAAGTCTAGACACTGGACAGCTGCCCATCGCACCTCACAAAGCCTCTTCTCGAATTCCCTCAGCCCGCCCAGTTTTCCGGCTCTCCTCCTCCGCGACAATCTAGCACAGTAAAGAGCATTCTTCACCCCTCAATCCTCTTAACTCTTCCCCCACGCTAGACGATCAATTTCCATTCTTCTACTTGACCGATCGGCGTGCCTCAACCCTTCGATCTCTCAAGAAACCCCCATCCTTCTCGATCAGGCAGATCGACCACCTCACAAAATGGCCGAATTTATTAGAGCACAAATTTTCGGCACGACCTTCGAGATCACCTCGAGGTACTCGGACTTGCAACCCGTCGGCATGGGCGCCTTCGGACTCGTTTGGTTAGTCTATGAGAGAGGACCTCTCGCGACGGCTTTTCTTCGCGAGCAAATCTGTCTATCCGTTTGCTAACTCGACTTGCCGCCGTCAGCTCCGCCCGTGACCAGCTCACAAACCAGAATGTCGCCGTAAAGAAAATCATGAAGCCCTTCAGCACCCCCGTCCTCGCCAAGCGGACATACCGCGAGCTCAAGCTGCTGAAGCACCTGAGACACGAGAACGTATGTTGAATTGCCGCCATCTGTCTCTTTGTCTGTTGGTTGGACGACGCGCTGACGCCCATCACAGGTCATCTCCCTTAGTGATATCTTCATCTCCCCTCTCGAGGATATCTATTTCGTCACGGAACTTCTCGGTACCGATCTGCACAGGCTGCTTACCTCTAGGCCTCTCGAGAAGCAGTTCATTCAGTACTTCCTCTACCAGATCATGGTATGTATCCCCCCATCTTCCCGGGGTCCGCTCCGATCAGTTAACTGACACTATCGCAGCGTGGTCTGAAATACGTCCACTCAGCCGGCGTCGTCCACCGTGACTTGAAGCCTAGCAACATCCTCGTCAACGAGAACTGCGATTTGAAGATTTGCGACTTCGGCCTTGCCCGTATCCAAGACCCTCAGATGACCGGTTACGTTTCGACGAGATACTACCGTGCCCCCGAGATCATGCTCACGTGGCAAAAGTACGACGTCGAGGTCGACATCTGGAGCGCGGGCTGCATCTTCGCCGAGATGCTCGAGGGAAAGCCCTTGTTTCCGGGCAAGGATCATGTCAATCAGTTCTCCATCATCACGGAGTTGCTGGGCACTCCCCCCGACGATGTCATCAACGGCATTGCTAGCGAAAATGTGAGTTCCCGGTAATCATGAGGAGGAACCCGTGAATATGTTGCTGACCATCGACCAGACCCTCCGATTCGTCAAGTCGCTGCCAAAGCGCGAAAGACAACCCTTGAAGAACAAGTTTAAGAATGCCGATCCATCCGCTATCGATCTTCTGGAGAGGATGCTGGTCTTTGACCCCAAGAAGCGGATAACGGCCACCGAGGCACTGTCCCACGACTACCTTGCTCCTTACCACGATCCCACCGACGAGCCCGTCGCCGAGGAGAAGTTCGATTGGAGTTTCAATGACGCTGACCTGCCCGTGGACACATGGAAGATCATGATGTATGTCAACGTCCACAGACACCTTTTTGAACCCGGTGCTAATCATTTTTGTCTGCAGGTACTCGGAGATACTCGACTACCACAACGTTGACGCGTCAGCACAACAAATGGAAGAACAGTTCAATGGACAATAGACAGAGGAGCTAGGGGCGTAGCGAGGATAAATAGGAGGAGGGGAGGCTATGATACCACGCAAAACCAGACGGGACGTGTCTCCAGTACATTGACCCTTGACATGGTGTTCGGAAGACAGGATCGGTTATTGTAACGTTGACTATGCAAAGGGCCAACAGTATACGCGATATAAAGGAATGGCATGCATATCGGGGGTGTTATTCACTTTTTCTTTTTTGGCATTCTGCTTCAACAAATTTTTCTTCTTTTCTCTGGTTCTCTGGGTCTTCGGTTATGTTGGATCTGGTTTCAAGCCCATGCCATAAGGGTGGTGACGAAGTCGAGAGTGGACGTCAAGGCCCCCTTTCTTGAGGAACTGCCCACCAGGTACGACTACGTAAAAGGCGTGCCTGAGGTTGTGCGCATTTACTACAAACTGATGACATCGAGAGGAGAGCATCGGTTCTGGATGATTGGTGGAAGACACGGCACCCGAGAAGAGCGAGTAAATAAACAAAGGATTAAAAAAAAAGGTCCAGGAATAGAAACCCGTGAAAACACAACGCCCACCCAGCATAGAAGAGTTGACGATCTTGGCGACTTGGCAATCTGCTTTGGAGGATGAAGATGAGAGAACCTTTGCCGATCGTTGTTAGCAGGTGGTATCTGGTCACGGGTGGCCTCGCACACCGCCTCGACTATGTGGCCATGGATAGTCTACGTGCATACTTGATGAAGAACATGTTGAACACACCCAGTCAACCCTGGATTGCCATAGGAGGGTTCCAAAGACGCTGGGTTTTGGACTCGCCAGCAATGACGCAACAATAGATTTAGAAACCGACAAATACTATTGACCGAGGAGAAATGACGAGAGCTGCATTGCCATGAGGTATAGGTAGGGGTGGTGTAGTGGGTGAGATGAGAGGATATGGAGAACGGGCACGGGACGGGATATGGCCTGAAGGGGGGGAGGTGATGATTCTCAATCTCATGCAATGCAGTACACGCTGGCGGTCTTTTGAGGTTCGGGCAAGGTGACGTGAGCCTGGGGCGAGAACGAGAGCGAGCTTGACGTGATATACCTGTCCCTCCGGCTTGATATTTGTGCATGTGTCTGTGTGAGCTTGTGTTTACCCCCACCGGGGAGATGGTAAGAGTTCATTCCGGAGACGGGAATTCGGGGAAGGGCTTGTTTGTGCTCGTTGCCGGGCTGGTGACATGGACCTGCCGGGTCACATTACCCGGGGTTGATTTATTTAGACGCGCAGAGAGAGATAGAGAGAGTATGAGGATTTGCGACCATGGGGTCGGATCATGGGTGTGACGCTGAGGAGCCGGAGCTGGACGACCATGATACTTTCTATATATTGTCTCCTTTATTTTTTTCATTCGTCGGCGATGGCCGGTGGTGGTCGGTGCTCTTTGCTGTCGTGCATGGTTGACGTGTCTCTTCTCTGACGGACGCTGGCATCGCATCACACACAGGCGTTGAGGGTGCTGGTTGGCTTAGCGCCGGGCTGATTCGCAGATGTGGTGGGTTTCCCCCCCTTTTCTTCTTCTGTTCTTTTTGGGCGGTAGGAAGTTGTGTTTACTCAGGCGACGAGTCTATTGTCCTGGACACAGAGGATCATTACCAGTCTACAACCTAGATAGTAATCATGCCGGGGGCGGCGGCTGGGTTTGTAGACCGGCAGTAAGATACAGACACTCGACGATCTCCGGATCCGCCTTCCCCCCTTCTTCCTGGCCGGGACTTTGCTCATTGTCACAAGGGACGACATTGAGCTGGTCTCACCACACGTGATTTCCGGCCTTGCCTAAGAGCTGCATTGCTTGTGGTTCTACGACACTCGGGTGCAGGCGAGCGTGAGCGTGCCTTTGTACGCCCATGTGTGAGTACCATTAGATTGTGGTTTGGACTCAATTTGGGACCGCACTGAGTTTATGGGTTTCGTTCGATGCAGCATTAGATTTTTCACCTAGCTTTTCGTTCATGTTCTCGAACGTCGGAGACTCGAATCCCTGGACCTGTCGCCTCTATGTGGGACGGGACGAGACAAGTCGTTCATTGCACGTGTCCCTAGCATTTGCTGCTTCCAAGGGTCTGCATGGGAACGACATAAGTGTGATGGGTGCAAGAAAGCCGAAGAAGAAATTGCGAAGTAGGTAGTCGCATCGAAACGTTGGCCAACCTATTCTTTTTAACTCGTTTTTGCGATAGTGCATTGGCACTAATTCAACAACTCATCTGCAACCCACCCCTCGCCGAGCCCAGCTCATTTGAGCACCGGGGAGCAGCAGCACCGCATCCAGGTCCAATACAAAGCCTACCACGAACCCACCACGAACATCCGAGCTCGAAGGGCCCTTCTCCCCCCTCCTCTTCGCCCTCACCATCCTTCCCCCCCCCTTCGCTGTTTGCCTTTTCACCAGGTGTTTCCTCAGGAGGCGGCCAATTGTTGTTCTCTTGTTGTAGAACTTCGACGCCACTGCCATTCGACACGAAGTGTCGAGGAGACGCGCCGCTCATCATTACAGCAGCCACTACTACGTCTTATTCCCTAATTTGCCAACACAACACCAAGACCACGGACGAATCACCGACCCAGACTCGACTCTTTGCCCAGCAGCGGTGCGACCCGACTGACTTTCCCAGCTCGCTCTCACACACCTTTTTTTTTCTTTGATTTTTCGCGTGCGCGCCCACGTGCTTTCACGGGGACAATCCAAGGCGTCACCGATTTCCATCCTGTGAGCTTCCGCCCACCCTGAGGGAGACTTGCCGACTTGAGACGGACGAAAGAAAGAGAACGACCGACAAAACGTTTGCTATTTACTTCACCGACAAAGGCACATTTTGCCTGCAATTTTCCAACGGCCAATTCCTCTTGAATACCTATCTGCACCCAGCGGCTTTTGTCTCACACCTTCCCCCATCCCCCCTCAGTTGGCGGGAAGTCGATACTACGTCAGAATAGACTATAGCCCCTCCCACAACTTTTTTTTTGGGGGGGAGATTCCTCTCGAAGACCGAGCTTGCCCGCTTCAACTCGAGGTGACATAGCTCTACGTCTGCGAGGTTTCCATCAAGCGACCCACGCCGGGCGAACTTGCGACGGAACGTGCGACGGAACCAAAGTGGCAGTGGAAACAAGGAAAGAACCACCAACACTAGAGTACATGGTAATGTCGTAGGAGTGGAACTCATTCCGCCAAGGAAGCCAGAAAAAGAAGAAGACACAAGACCACTAAACATACAACGAGAAAACCAGAGGACGATCGAACTGTTTGCGAAGGATTCCCGACCACGAAGACCTGCAGACCCCGGTGACCTCGGCGCATGTTGCATCGCGGGTGACAAGGAACAGACTCTAGATAGAGGCAGCGGAGAAGAGGAGGAAAATATGGACACTCCCGAGGTTGCGACGCCCACGTCCGGCGCCGCTACACCCCTGACGGTGCCCTCGACACCGGCCAGGCTCGGCTTTATACCGTTGGTGACGGTTGTTGACTTTCATCATGCCCGCGGGCCTGAAGTCGAAATGTGGTTCGGCGCGGCGGAGGGTATCGATCCGGCGATCGAGTATGACTGGGGCTTGTTGCCGTTCATGGCGCTTAGCGATGGAGCGCATTTGTGAGTGGAGACGAGCACTTTGATAGCTTGAGGCAGCACGGGGGCTTTGCTTGTCACATGGCCTCAATGCTCCCTGAGATCCATACGATGAAGAGCTAACAGACTACTACTAGATCAAGCGAGGACTTCTCCTACTTCACCCTCCTCCGCCCCGCGACCACCACGGGGCCGGCGACGTCCCTCTTCGGCATATCTTGCACACGACAGCTCGACGCCTCACAGCTCCTGAATCGTCCTGCCGACGTGACGCGCTCGACGGTCCAGAAGGCCGTTGTCGTCATCGCCGACACGCCGCAGCACTTTGGCATGATGCGCGAGCGCCTTAGCGTTGTCACCCAGGCGTGGTTCGCCCAGCGCGAGTTTACAGACACGGAGATTCTCCGCCGCTTCCAGGAGAGTCTCGCCGAGGAGAAGGAGCGTGGGCTTCTCACTGACGAGGAGAGCCGCGACCAACACCTCGGTATGAGCCTGCGCGAACTGGTCCATGAGTTTAAGTGGCAGACCTTGGTGCTACTCAAATGTTGTCTCCTACAACCAAAGGTACGCTCGTTCGGCCTAATATTCATTGCCTTGTCCCGATCTGTGAGGCGTTTGAGAGCTAATTCGATGCTGGGCAGATGCTCTTCTTCGGATCACGATGTGAACGGTTGTGCATGATGCAGTTTTCTCTAATCTCTTTAATACCCGGTCTTATTCGTAATCTCATCGACTGCGCTGACCCGGAGCTGAACAACTACGAGAAGAAGCTGGCGCGGCCTACGAGTCTGCGGACTAGCGATCGTAATTCCCTGCTCACTTACATGGGCCTTCCTCTCCAGATATTCGGCCAGGTATGTTCGCCGCGAATCACCGGTTGAAGAAACGTGAGGCACTGACAACGTGTACAGGGCAGTCTGTTCGGGCCCTATACCCCCCTCCAGCAGCTCGATATTCTGGCCGACTTTGGCACCAAGTCGTACATTGTCGGCAGCACGAATTCGCTTCTCTTGCAACAAAAGGACCGCTACAGCGATATTTTAATTAATCTCGACGAACACACCGTCAACGTCACATCCTCTTCCCTCAGAAGTGCCCTTGCTCTCTCTGCCGCCGACCGCCGCTGGATAGACTACATCACACAGGTCGTCAACGACACCTGGGATGACGCCAACCCCCAACGGCCCAACACTATGGGTTATGTCGGTAGTGAGGAGTTCATCCGTCTTCAGTTCGAAGAATATATCCTCTCCCTGGTATCCTCCGTCAAGTATCACAACCACCTCCTCGCAAATCCGAACAACCCCAGAGCCCTTCTTCCGCACATCGAGGGCGACCCGTCCCTAGACTACAGCAGCGACTTTGTCGAATCGTGGTCCCGCACCGAGAACCACCGCATCTGGAACGCAAACACTGACTCGCACCTCTTCGACGTCGTCGAGCCGCGGCACCCCTGCGCCGGCGGCCTCACCATTGACGACGTCCAGCGCCGTATCGCACAACAGGTGCAGGATATGCACCTCGACGAGCGCCTTGCCGTAGGCAAGGAGGTTCTCGGGCGGAACTTTGCCGTTGGTAAAGAAAAAGCGTCGAACATGTTCAACAAATTCTACGCCGATATGGAGGCCTTTCGCGAAGCGCAGAGAAAGAGGGCCGAGGAACAGCGCATCGTGGCGGAGGCGGCTGCTGCTGAAGCCGAAAAGGCTGGCGGGTTTGCTGCTGGACCTACGTCGGGGGGAGCCGCGGACACGGCAAAGACGCCGGGCAATGGGCCGGCTCCCGGGAACAAGGCTACCTCGTACGTCAGCTCGTGGGTGACGTGGGCTGGCGAGAAGCGCAAGGCCGGATGGGGTGGAGGCGGCGGCGGCGGCGCCAGTGGGAGCAGTTCTCCGACCGCGACCAGTAATAGCGGAGGATACGGCTGGGGCCGCGGATGGGGAAAGTCAAAGACGGACGTTAGTAGGGCCGGCAACAGCGAAAAGGACTCAACATCGGTGTCCGGGTCGCGGGTCTCCACATCCTCTGCTGGGGTTGACATCAGCCAGAACCGCCAAAGCGACAAGCATGATTTCCAGCCGCTGACGCAAGGCTCATATACGGAATCGGTCTTTTCGGCAGAGACCGCCGAGTCGGAGACGCCCGCGAGCCCCGTGGCGGACCGCCGGGCGCAGTCCAAGGGGGATTCTGCGGCGAATGCTGTGGCAGACGCGACAACGCCAACAACGGCGGCTACCCCAAGCGCACAGGATGGCCGGTTGGACGGAGGGGAGAGCGTCGCCATCAAGCCCGTAAGCCCCGACGATGGAAAGGAGCAGGGAGAAACAATTGCCATCACCGTGTCATCGACCGCCACGACCGCCAACACCACCAAGGCTCAGCGGCCAGAGCATGATAGTGACGACGATGACGACGTTGATGCCAAGGAATCAAGGGCCACGGCGGCAGCCGCGGAGGCGGCAGCCGAAGCGGCGAAGGCCTGGGGCAGCGATCACTGAAAGGCATGAGAGACTCCAAAATATAAAACGTGGCTTTGGTGGATGATAATACAACACTCTGACGGGGAACATGACAGAAGCAAAAAGGCAAAGCGGAGCGCGATACGACGGCACAAAATAACAGCATAGCGAAGCGTTTGTGGGTCTGGCGGGTATGGGCTGCATCTTGAAGTGAAGAAAGAGGAAAGCCAGCGGTGGGGATGCCGACCCAGACGCCTACCGTCTCCCACCACTTTTCACCCCTTGGATTTGTTTTCTTACTTGTAGCTTTAATTACAGATATAAAAATGTCCCCGCGCGTGGACAAGGCAGAGAGAGAGAGAGGGGGGGAGAGATTTGGGCATCATCTCCCTCCCCCCCTTTTCTTCTTCTTTTTCTCCATTCTGGACCTGGGTTGACTGTAGCTTTCCGAGAAAGGGGTTGGCACAGATCGGATTAGATCAAACCAGACGAGAAGAGAATATGGTCAACTGAAATCACGTGTCCCTAAACGGTGCGTAGACCGTGGTATATATATGAGGTGATGCTCCAAAAAAAGATTTTGTAAAAAAATGCCGCCAGCAACGTCCTCCCCACTCACGTACCAGTGATGAGTGAAATAGGGCAGGAAATGTAATGGCGACGTTGTTGCGCAGGTCACCAAACTGTCCAAGGATAAGGTCGACACACCGCCCCCTAGTCCTCCCAGATGGCGGCTTTGGCCTTCTCGGCTTCCTCCAGCCGCCGCTTCTCGGCGGCCTTCTCCTCGTCCCGGCGCTTGCGCTCCTTCTCCTTGACGGCCCGGTCGTAGGCCCGCTGCTCCTCCGTCATGCGGGGCACCTTAACGCCGAGGGCGCTTGCGATCATGCGCCGCGCCACGGCGTCCGTCTTTTCTGGTCGGCGGATGCGGTCGCCGTCTGCCGGCGGCGGAGCGCCAAGGGCAGAAGAGGAGTCAGCAGCCCCGTACGGAGAGAAGGACCGGTCTGCCGTGTTGTAGGATGGAGAGATGGGGGTCGGCGGCGGAGCCTTGGAGCCATCTGTTTGGGGCTTTGCCGCCTCACGGTCTTCTTCTTCTTCTTCTTCTTCTTCTACTTCTTCTCCATCGTCTACGTCCTCATCTTCCCATGAGTCTGCCACCGGCTCCTTGACGTTTTTGGCGGCGAGTGTCTTCTTGGAGCTGTCTATTGAGAGTTTGGAGAGGGAGGACGCGACATCTGACTTTTGGCTGGAAGAAGGCATAATGGCTCGCGCTGGGCGTGTGTTTATGTATGTATATGTCGAAGGGGGGGAGTTGAGGGCGCGGATGCGAGATGTCCGGAAGGAGACAGAGAGGAAGATGACAAGGCGTAGTAGGTAGCTAGGGAGGGTTCAAGTCGAGATGGTCAGGAAGCCGTTTTGAGGTTCTGTCGGTAAGCGAGAGAAAGTGTGGGTAAGGGTCCCCGGTAGCAGGGAAGGTGTCAACGGATGACGGAGAGATGGAGACAGAGACAGAGAGTGCTTTGGATGTTTCGTCGATGAAGGATCAGCAGGGTGAAGCGCTAGCAAGGTGAAGATGCAGATTATAGCCGAATATGGGTATGCGGGCAGATGAGAGACACCGGGTTCGACGACCGTTTACAACGGCATGTAGTCTGGTAAAAAAGATCTTGGAATGTGGGAAGGAGGAATGAGGGGAATGAGTGAAAGGGAAAATGAGGTTCCTCTTCAAGTACTATAAACCGGTTGGCTGGGTCTGAAAAGGGCCTCGGCTTCCTCCAGCTGTGCGAACGGACCGTGTTAGACGGGATGGCAGGACAAACTTGTCCTTCAATCCCTCCTCCAGATGTGGAGTGGGCGTTTGGTTTTGTTTCCCCCTTCCCCGCAACGAGTCAGAGAAGCCGGACGGCACTGTTGCAGGTAAGGCAGTTGGCAGTTGGCTTGGGACTTGGTTGGTTGGCGGAGGTTTAGTGGACGGCTTGAGCGCAGTGGCGTACTGTCTGAAAGATGTTGTTTCACTGTATTTGATGTGAGACACAGGTAGAATCATACAGTGTAAGGAATTCGAAAGCGGGCGCTGTCGACCAATGCCCCTTCACCAACCCGAAGCGCTTCTAGCTGTGGGCACGGCAGCAGCCCGCGAGCTGGCCAGCCAGCCACGCATCTGTGGGGGGGCGGCGGAGTCCTCTGTAGGTGCCCCCGCCGGCAACCGGGGCCGATGTTCTTCCAGGTTCCATAGCCACCGCCGGCCTCCACCGCCAGCGTTTAGTGGCCACTGGCCAACTGCCAGCCCGCAGCCTGGCAAGAGCGGCAAACTGTCAGTGCTTTTTTGTGGTGATGTCGTTTACTCTTCCTAGTGGCCCTCCCCCGATCGGCTCCATAATAGGTAACTAAAAGGTTACTCTGCTCACCTTCTCTGCTCTGTATTTGTAAGACGTCAGGAGGCGATGCGCATCGTGACCTAGGACTCGGAGTGCTTCTTCCCCTTCTGCATAAACAGCCCAATCTGCACCTTTCAGTTGTCCATTGCAGCTCGTCTCTTTTGTCGATACCCAATCCCACCCGAAATCAAGACTCAGCGGCACACGCCCTTCCAGTCCTACATTAACCGACCACCACCACGTGCCGCGGCCGGAGCTTCCTCGACGTTTGACTCGCAGACTTCCGCCCCCAATCGCTGGCAGCATGGTGATGCGATCGAGCTTTCCGAGGCGCCTGACCCTCGGCCGCCCAGCAAACTACCTCAGACGCCCTTACTCGGTCTCGAGTAGCAGGACACCCGCCGCGAGCACCCCGAGGTCTTCCGCTTCGACCTTCGACCGCCTATACCTCGGCCCCGGTAGCCAGCGAGCAGTCTCCCCGTTCTCGACGTCAACACGATGGCTCAAGGATGACGACAGCACATTCTTCGACCCCAAGGTCGAGCCGCTGTCCGAAGAGGAACACAAGGCAAATATAAAGAACCAGCGTGAGCTTGAGGAGAAGGAGCTGGCCGAGGCCAAGAGCTCGACCTCCGACTCATCCGCTAAGAGCGAAGGGTCCGGACCTGTGCAAGATGGCAAGGCCGGCAGTGCCGCCGGCGGTTCATCGGCGGGGTCAGGAGGCAGTGACGACAAAGGTGACAGCGGCGGCAGACGCGGGCGCAGAGCCTCTGACAAGAGTCTGCAGAAGCCCGTCGTGCCCGATGTCTACCCTCAGGTCCTGGCCATTCCCATTGCGAAGCGACCTTTGTTCCCCGGTTTCTACAAGGCCATTACCATCAAGGATCCGAACGTCGCCGCCGCCATTACCGAGATGATCAAGAGAGGCCAACCCTACGTCGGTGCCTTTCTGTTCAAGGACGAGAATCAGGACGAAGACGTTATCCGCAATGTCGATGACGTCTACGACACCGGTGTCTTTGCGCAGATCACGAGCGCGTTCCCCATGCACGGCGAGCAGGGCGCCCTGACGGCCATTCTTTACCCTCACCGCCGTATCCGCCTGTCGAGCCTGTTACCTCCTGGAAAGGAGGACGCGAAGTCGAGCGAGGCCAAGGTCGAGCCGGTTCCCGAGCCGATACCCCCGAAGTCTACCGAAGAGGATGGGCAGCAGGATAAGAAGGGCGATGTCGTCGCCAGCTTCGAAGAAAGCGCCGTGGCCCCCAAGGCCGAGCAGGCAGCGGAGAAGTACGAACCCACGGCGTTCCTCAAGAGATACCCAGTCAGTCTCGTCAACGTCGAGAACTTGACTGAGGAGCCCTACGACCCGAAAAGCGCCGTCATCCGCGCCGTGACGAACGAGATTGTCAACGTATTCAAGGAGGTTGCCACAATGAACAGCCTCTTCCGCGACCAAATCTCGACGTTCTCCATGAGCCAGTCCACCGGCAACGTCACCTCCGAGCCGGCGAAGCTGGCAGATTTCGCCGCGGCCGTCTCTTCGGGTGAGCAGGGCGAACTACAAGAGGTCCTGTCGAGTCTCAACGTCGAGGAGAGGATGCAAAAGGCCCTCATCGTCTTGAAGAAGGAGCTCATGAACGCCCAGCTCCAGTCCAAGATCACCAAGGACGTTGAGAGTAAGATTACTAAGCGGCAGCGCGAGTACTGGTTGATGGAGCAGATGAAGGGCATCCGCCGCGAATTGGGCCTCGAGTCGGACGGCAAGGACAAGTTAGTTGAGAGATTCAAGGAAAAGGCAGACAAGCTGGCGATGCCCGAAGCCGTGCGCAAGGTATTTGATGATGAAATCAACAAGCTGGCGCACCTCGAGCCTGCTGCGTCCGAGTTTAACGTCACACGGAACTACCTCGACTGGTTGACGCAGATCCCCTGGGGCCAGCGCAGCGCCGAGAATTTTGGCATTAAGAACGCCATGACGGTCCTGGATGAGGACCACTACGGGCTGAAGGACGTCAAGGACCGCATCCTTGAGTTCATTGCCGTTGGAAAGCTGCGTGGCACCGTCGAGGGCAAGATCATCTGCTTCGTCGGCCCCCCTGGTGTCGGAAAGACTTCGATTGGCAAGTCCATTGCCCGCGCCCTCAACCGCCAGTACTACAGATTCAGCGTCGGCGGTCTGACGGACGTGGCCGAGATCAAGGGCCACCGAAGAACCTACGTCGGTGCTTTGCCCGGTCGCATCATTCAGGCCCTGAAGAAGTGCCAGACGGAAAACCCGCTGATCCTCATCGACGAGATCGACAAGATTGGTCGCGGGTACCAGGGCGACCCCTCGTCTGCCCTGCTTGAATTGCTCGATCCCGAGCAGAACAGCTCTTTCCTCGACCACTACATGGACGTTCCCGTCGACCTGTCAAAGGTCCTTTTCGTGTGCACCGCCAACATGACGGACACCATCCCGAGACCCCTCCTCGACCGCATGGAGCTGATCCAGCTCTCGGGCTACGTCGCCGACGAGAAGAAGGCCATCGCCGACAAGTATCTGGCCCCAGCCGCCAGGGAGGCCGCGGGTCTCGCCAACGCCGACGTCAAGCTCAGTGAGGAGGCTATCGAGGAGCTCATCAAGTCGTACGCCCGCGAGTCTGGCGTGCGCAACCTCAAAAAGCAGATCGAGAAAGTGTACAGAAAATCTGCGCTGAAGATCGTGCAGGACCTCGGCGAGGAGGTGCTCCCCGAGAAGGAGGCTCTGACGGAGGACGGCAAGGAGGCGCTGACGGAGTCGGAGAAGAATACGGAGACGGCGCGCGAGAAGGGTGAGCAGTCGACCGAGACTGCGGCCACAGAGAAGCCCCGTGTCGCCCTGAACGTCCCTGATACGGTCCACGTCACCATCGGCAAGGACAACCTAGTCGACTACGTCGGTCCCCCGGTCTTCACTTCAGACCGCCTCTACGAGGTCAACCCCGCCGGCGTCGCCATGGGTCTTGCCTGGACCCAGATGGGCGGCGCCGCGATGTACGTCGAGTCGATCCTGCAGGCGCCCCTGCGGCCCAGCAGCCGGCCCGGCCTCGAGATCACGGGCAACCTCAAGAACGTCATGAAGGAGTCGTCGACCATCGCCTACTCGTTCGCCAAGTCGCTCATGGTCAAGGACTTCCCCGACAACCACTTCTTCGACAAGGCCAAGCTGCACCTGCACGTGCCCGACGGCGCAGTGTCCAAGGACGGGCCCTCGGCCGGTATCACCATGGCTACATCGCTCCTCTCGCTTGCCCTCGACACCCCCGTCAACCCCACTGTCGCCATGACGGGCGAGCTCACGCTTACCGGCAAGGTCCTTCGCATCGGCGGCCTGCGCGAGAAGACCGTCGCCGCCCGCCGCGCCGGCTGCAAGATGATCATCTTCCCCAAGGACTGCATGTCCGACTGGCTCGAGCTCCCAGAGGTACGTCGTCTTCCTTCGCGTCGTAAATGTTTTCACGAGTTTGTTTGCTAACATCTGCCCGCCACTAGAACATCAAGGAGGGTATCGAGGGCAAGCCTGTTGCCTGGTACTCCGACGTCTTTGATCTCATCTTCCCCGAGCTTGACCGGGAGGCCGCCAACAAATGCAAGACATGCGACTGGAAGAAGGCGCAGGACGACAAGAAGAAGAAGGACAAGAAGAAAAAGAAGGACGAATCCGACGACGAGGACGACGATTAGATCCCTCCGTTGCACGGTATGGCGCTGTCACGCATCGATTGATTTGCTTGCCCGCCGTGGTCACACCGCGCCACCTCGGGATTTTCGCCGTCCCACGCCCATTCCTCAACCCTACACGAACCCTTCTCTAGTCCCGTCTTCCCCACGACGGTCGTCCCGTCATGCCGACGACTTCGTAGCAACGGCGGGAGACAGAGACGTGTCATTGGCAAGACAGCGGCGAGGCGAAGAGCCGACTAGCGGATGTCCCGGGCGTATGTTCTCGACAAAGCAAAGAAGGAGAAAAGGGGGTGGTTTTATCACATACGATTAGACGAACCCGCACAAAGCGTCACGGCAGGCTGACACATCTCCCTCACAATTACGCATCTCTACTCTAGATGGACTTTTTTCCCTTTTTTTCTCTTCTGCGTTGCTTGGTAGATTGATTTATTCGAACGGTGTAGGCATCGAGAGCGAGCCGCGGGCGGGCCGGCTGTGTAAGAATAGGGTTGCAAGGGACACCCAATTGCATTAAAGAAAGTAGATTGCGCGGCATTCGTTCCCACGCAGAGTCTTTTTGGCTGTAAATCGGGAGTGCAGGTGCGCAAAGTTTGCATAGGGTGGCTTTTGGGCAGAGGAGCGATTTCATGTACATTATCCGCACTGAGCCGACTGTATGGTCTTCGGCGAATCAGCCACAATGTGATTGATGCTTGCTCCCAACAAGACGTGAGATGTTGCACCAACGATAGCAAACGATCAGTGACAACAGCATGACAATTCGATTGGTTTCCCGGTCAAGTGGTGTGCTGACCTGGTGATCACTGGTCGATACCGTTCGAGGCGAGCAGGTAGATGGGGAAGAGAATAGCCAAGAAGGGAGAAAGCACCAGCACGGGAAACGCTGACAGAGACGCCTGCAGATGCGACCGGTCTGGCCACCACCACGATATACGTACATCGACGGCCGCGGGATTGACGCTGGTAAGACGGCCGTGCCGCATATCGACTATGTTGAAGTCAGATTTGCATGGTTAGTCGAAAGCGGGATTGGATTCGAAGCCCAAGGGCGTCTGTCGGACGAACGGTGGAGCGTCCGCCTCCGTATTGCTGGAGAGCTGCACGCAACACCCGCGTCTTCTGATGCATGACAGGCCCTGCCACTCAAGAACCGAGCCTGGATCATGGTGCCATGCTCCATGTGTCTGATTGTGGTCCAGCCTGCCAAGGCCAAGCGGACCTCGAGAGGTTGATATCAAGGGCATACGAAACCGGTGCGAGAGCTCGACCCTGGACCGTTCGTCACGAATTTCTAGGCGACTCCAGGCAGGAGGGGGATTCTCAGGGTCTGACGTGGGTGGTGCTTTGCCCGTCTGTCCACGCGGGAATGGTGGGGTTCGCGGGTAGACATTCGGATCTGTCAAAGGTCAGACGGGACGACCCCTTGCATCATTTTTCTGCCCTTCCATCCGACCACCCAGCGCACATCTTCAAAGCCATGCTGTGTTCCCAGTGCACTGAAGACGGGAGATCATCAGGTCGGAGATGATGCGGCGCTTGAGGAAAGCATGGCTATGCCTGCTTCGTGCACTTGAGCCTACTGAAGGAAGAAAAGGTTGCAAGAATAGCCAGCAGTGTCAATACACCCGCGACCGCGACCGAACCCGGCTGGCTGGTGAGTGCAAAGGGCCCATGCTTGTCTATCCAGGCGGGCATATGTGAATTGGACTCAGAAGGAGCTTGAAGCAGATGCAGGTTATGGCTCCAGCCTCAAAGAGAGTCTGCCACCCAGTCAAGGAGGAGACAGCCTCATCGTTTGGGCCGCATCGATGCCCAAATGAACCACCGCATGAAGGAGGCACATCGGGCTCGGCCGCTGACGTTGACAAACAGACGGGGCAGACAACCGAAACACATTCCGACAACACCCTTACACCTGTTCTGCGAATGCAGCACTGGTCCCAGGCTGGTCGCCGCCGTATCTGTATTCATCGTTGAGCTAGCAACGAGGGGCAATGAGGAGCAAACGGCCTGTGGAGCTAGAGGGAGTGTCGGAAAGGCAGCGTTGCAGCATTGCAGCGTTGCAGCCGGCACCAAACCTCACGAGTCGATTCGCAAGACGCTGGACCAGCTCGTTCTCGTGTGCTTGCATCGTAGTGTTCTGTGTTGGGGTCCCATCGGCCTGTTGCGCAGTTTTACTGTCGTGTTACTATGCAAACGGCATAGCTTCAGGCAGTGGAGGGCGAAAGGGTGACAGAGATGACTGATTGACGATGTGTTGGCCCCTCAGACTGCGGACGAAGAGGTTAGGTCGCGCAGCGGGCGACCTTGACGCAGCATAAGGATGAGCACGTGGGTTTTTCTTTGTCCTTGCCCAGTGCCCCCGAGGGCAGATTCCGACGCAAGAAGACGGAGAAGGACCCATCGATTGTAAGATTGCGCAAGTGACGGATCTTTGATGCAAGTCGGCAAGCGAAGAGAGTCCATGTGCGCCGTCATTTGTTGGAGATAGCGGTCAAATCATCAAGGATATTTAGCCAGTGACGGGTTGCTCTCGAGTTATATTGGGCTCATCGAATTTTAGAGAGGTCGCTGATGCGTCTGGTTGCTATCAAACCTCAGAAGGTGTCATCGTTGTCACCGTCGCCGTCGCCATCTTCAAGGGCAAAACCCTTGTGCACTCGCGATGTGACTCTGGCGGAATCGAACGCGGCGAAGACTCTGGATCTCCGAGGTGGCATGGAGATGTTGAGTCAGCAATCAGCCGGCGTCCCCGCTGTCTGCCTCCGATCTCCGCCTGGTCACCCTTGTTAGTCTCTATACCTCAGTGTGGGTCGGGCAAGGAGGTAAAGGGCGGTCAATTCCAGAGTCTGAAGCCAATTGATTTGAAAAGGAGACGTGCAGCAATGATGTGGATGTTTGCAGGTTTGGAAGAAAGGGGCTGTGGTTTGAATGCGAGCCTAACGAACCCAACGTCCACAGGAAAGGATAGTCGGTATCCAATCGTCGAGAGGAAGGCTGAGGACAGAGGTCATCGTACATGTCAAGACGGACGCTAATGTGACTGGCGTGATGGAGGTCGACCTCAGGCTGGGTTTCCATACAGGCTCTAGTTGTTCACCTCGCGTCTTGCCGGTAGTATCTTTGTTATTCGGACAGGCGGGAGGCATACCGCACGCTTTGGTACGTTGAATGGGCAGAACGTATTGTTTGGATTGTATGACGGTTGAGGGGGAGGCAAGGCAGTTGCGTCCCTTGGTGATCACCCTACCGTCTCTTGGACTTTTCGGAATGGGAAGCAACGATCATCTTCGAAGAAAACCACTTATTACCTACCCAAGGTAGGTAGGTAGGTAGGTAGGTAGGCAGACTAGAGATGAGACTGCCTCAGCTATCACTGAACATTTGACGCCCAATTTCCATTTTCAAGTGGAACGGACGGGAAGGAGGGACAACGCATCAAAGTTGGGAGCGCCCCACCCCTCCACAAAGAGTCAAGCTCCCAGTGCTCTCCCGTTTAGCGCAGCCCGTCCCTCACCTAAGCCCGCCCCCGGCAAGCCATCCATATGCAATGACAGCCATGAGGTGGCGGGGCGCGTGGTGTGGTGCCTGAGTGCCCAAGTGAGGTCAGACAAGCATGGCATTTTAGTTGCTTGGGTTCCTCGACCCTCATGTACACTATTCGTTCCTCGTTGGCTGCTCTTACCTACCTTAGGTACCAATGTTTGTATTAGGTAGATAGGTACCAAGACAGATACTTTCTATTACAGCGTGCCTTCAGCATCCGCTCGTTTCCCTCTCACCAGCCAGATCTTGGGTACGAATTCAAGAGGTTGTCTTGAAGCGCGCGCGCCGCAGGAGAACCGCTGCCTTCTTCTTCGCCCGATCTTTCTATTGGTACGGGAGCTCGATGAGGCATCTTCCGGTGCCCAGACTCCCAGCCTCTTGCAGCAGCTACCTGGGTAGAAACACGCGATGCTGGGGATCCCCAATATTGTCCTCGCTAATCAAAACTCCCTTTCGAGTCCTCTTCCCACGCGCTTCTACCGCATGCGCAAGCACCACTTTGGATGTATCCTCGCGAGAAAAGTAAAACCGCTGCTCCAGACCAGAGACAGACCTAGCCGCAGGCGCTGACCCCGAACCCCACGACGTCGAGTGTCCAGGGGCAACCGTCAAAGCTGCCCCTCCCCCTCTTCTTGCTCCTCTCGGGACCTCCCAGTCAGCTTCCCTGCCGCTTGATTTCCATACAAACCGCACGAGTCCAACGCTCGCCTCACCTCGTCGTCCAGCCCGTCGAACACTACCAGTACATCACGACGTACCCGACGTTTGGCTCGGCCTAGGTAGCCCGTCCACGCACATCCATACGTCAACCGCACCGTTGTCAACACACATATCACTCACGCCCACGTCTTCCATCGACATATTATCACACTTAACATACCGACACCACTTCTATCTGTTCGAGACGCAGGGCGGTCCGACTCGGCTTCGCTCCCACACGTTATTTACATTGCCACCCCGCCTCGGCCTAGGCGAATCAACTTTACGCGCCAAACCCATCCCTTCATCGTCAAAAACCTACACACGCGCCGTCCTCGTCATCTGTCCGGCGGCCGTCGTCCTAGGTGATCCCACCCGACCTTGTCAGTACTAGGGAAGAAACACCTAAACTCATGCTCGACTCTCATGCTCTATTCTATCCATGAATGACAGCAAATGCACTGCATCCAACATCTGCGTGCACCAATTACCTCCTTCCGACAACCTCCTGATTGGCCTACGAAATTCCTCCAAAAGGCCCCTCGAGCCCGGCCGATCTCTCGTCCTCTGCCCCTCGTCACTCTCATCTGAATATGGTCGTCGCTATTGCTTCTTTGTACACTTCCATCCTCCTTCGCCACAGCGTCTGATGTCTCTTGCGTGCGGCCACCTGCATACTGCCCGTCACGCTTGAGTAGCAACTGAACGTCCACAAGAACACGCCCATCGTCATTCTTGTCTCGCGCTGCCCGCGCCCGGCCACTTCCCAGCCGCCGCCAGCCCAACACAGCTCAGACCTGACACCAAGCCCTCCCGAACTAGGCTGGACGTTGACCGTCTTTCACTTCAAGGCCCATCCTTGTTCCCCGCCTGGTTCGCTCCCGGACCAGGTCTGCCGGCCTATCCCCAATCAGTACCTCGTCCCGACTCCCCAGAAACCACACCGTTGAGAGCCTCACCTGAACCTCCCGCCATCTAAACGGACTCATCAGAAAACACCCCGACGACATCTCACTCGATTAGTGATGATGGCGCAATCGACCCTATCTTCTACGGAGCCGCCGCCCTCCTCGGCCCATTCGTCCACCGGCTTCCTGCGCAAACTCTTCGGACGAAACAATGCGGCCCCGGCACCCGTCGGCCCGTTCCAGCCTAGGGAGCCCGAGCCCGAGCCTGAGCCTGAGCCCGACTCCGACGACCCGCAAAGTACTGACCTCACGCGCCGGGTCTCTAGAAAAGTCGTGCCCGGGCTTCCTCGCGTGCAAACCTTCAAACGCCAACAGTCAGAGCGTAGGAACAACCTCTCACCAGTCGAGTCCTCACCGGCAGAGAGGCGTGCTTTGTCGGTGGACAGACGCGTGCAGTCGTCACGTACAGCGTCACAGGCGCAGTCCTTTCCCCGAGCTAGTGCCCCCGACTTCTTCGAAAATGCCTATGGGGTTCAGACTGCCCCTTCTTCTCCGGCCGGCCCTGCCGACGAAAAGGCCGAAGCCAGCTTGGATCAAATGGTAGTGCAAATATCAGAACCCACTGTCAACGAATCTCATGTGCACGAAGTGCAGTCCAATTCCGATGCGCACTCAGTAACGACGTCACAATCGCACTACGAGGCGATGATTCACGATGAACTCGAAACCACTTGGGTTCTCAATCTCAGCATGCATTTCCGGGACAAATCCAAGAGAGAAAAGTTCTTTGTGACGTATCGAGAAACACCCATTCTCTGGCGTCGGGTAACTGTTTCTCTCGATTATCGCAATGCCCCGGACAACTCTCTTGAGCTGGACTTGCTGCATACCAAGTCTCAACGCGACAAGAGCTCAAAGATATACGAAGCCATCAGAGACAGCCTGCAAGACATCCAGTTCTATCAATCCGTCACCAATCTGAAGCTACAGACCACTGACGGCCGACTGCATGTTCATGTAGTTGAGGATGTGAATGTGAGTCGATCAGCTCGTCAGCCCTAACTCGGAGGCTAACGGTGTGACAGGAAATCATTCAGTACCCTACCGTTCGTCAGGTACAACACCTGGGCTGTCGAAGGATAAGAGAACGGGACATTGATTTTGATTCCCACATGTCTGGGTTTGTTTACAAGGTCAGAGTCAGCGGTGAGGTACTCATCAAAAAAGAAATACCAGGCCCCGACACTATCGACGAATTTCTCTATGAGATTAATGCCTTGAACCGGCTTCGGTATTCGAGGAACATTATTCGATTTTATGGCGTCGTTGTTGATGATGACGACGAGCATGTCAAGGGACTGCTCATTAGCTACGCCGCCCAGGGTGCTCTCATCGACATCATCTATGACAATCGACAGGACTCCGACTTGGGTCTGCCGTGGCCGGTTAGAGAGAAGTGGGCGCGTCAAATCGTGCAGGGACTCGCGGACATTCATGAGTCTGGCTTTGTACAAGGCGATTTCACCCTTTCAAACATCGTAATCGACAACGAAGACGACGCCAAAATCATTGACATCAACAGACGAGGCTGCCCGGTAGGTTGGGAGCCTCCCGAAGCAACACCTCTTATTGAGAGCAACCAGCGCATCTCCATGTACATTGGTGTCAAATCCGATCTCTATCAACTCGGCATGGTGTTGTGGGCACTGGCGGCACAGGACGATGAACCTGAAGCTCAGGGACGGCCCTTGCAGCTCGGAGAGGAGCACATCGTGCCAGCCTGGTACCGAGAGATGGTAGACATCTGCCTAAGCGATGACCCCCGATTGCGGCTGCAGGCCTCCTCACTCATGGTCTTATTCCCCGAGTCCACAGTTGGAGAGGATGCTCCCCCGTCTATCTCCGTGGATGACGGTTACACCATGCAAGAGTACTTCGTAAATGGCTACCAGGACAATGGCTACGCGAGGGTCAAGACTGTCCAGCCGGCTCATGATTGGTCGTACGTCAACCTGGGCAATACTCACGCTGGTCCGACGAGAGGTTTTTCTGAAGACCCCTACTACTACACGAGAGGACGATCCCCTCCAAGCCCTCTCCCGAGTCAGTATGGACGCTGCGAGTCACCTCACATGGGCCACAACATCTCGAGCTGGGCGGAGGCCAGGAACATTGCACCGTCATATAGTGACGTCGGAGGAGACGAGATGGATGATCGCAAAAGCGCAACACCGACAACCAGCAAAGATTCCATCGCAACGCCTGAACCAGTACAGGAAACAGACCAGTCGGTGCAACAGAGGCTGGAAGAACTGCAATGGACACCCGTTTCCAATGGATTAGCCGTGCTGGATCGGGCCGAACTTAATCGGACGTTTAGACAAGACGATAAGAGACTCGTCGAAGAGGAGCTTGCAAGAGTGGTCTCCGGGAATAATTCGGCTGAGGCGCACGCTTCTATTGGTCCCGTCACGTCGCAGCCAACCATGCCAAGGTCTCTGACAGTCAAAGACATCAATATAGCTGAGGAAGTTTTGGGAGACAAGGTGGAGGAGCTGGGGGAAGTCGAGCGTAAGCCGGAAACGGAGCCAAACAGAAAAGAAACAGAAGGGCAATCAGAGCCTATAGCAATGGGGGAAACAGTACCTGAAAAGCAACTGAACAGTAACGGCACTATTTCGGGCGAGTCGACGGACGTTGCGGCTGCAACACCGCACAGGGGACATGAGAATCTGACTGCGGAGTCGTCAACCAAAGATTCTACTGCGACCGACCCGGACCTCACCGAGGGTGGGATCACACCAAAGGTGGACACCGTTGACGAACCGCAAATCCCGTCAGCACCCGGTGCCAAGACTGCGTTGACAGAGAACGCCATCACATCCGAGACCGGCAAAGAAGTCAAGACAGCAGCGCGATCGCCCCCCGCGGCAGAGGCTCCGGAACTGAATGGCGTCGGCGCTGCCTATCTCGACACCGACGAGCAGACGATGCGGGAGAAGACGTCTCTTGAAGATGTCTTTGAATCAACGACAGTGGCAGCATCAGCAACGATGACGACAGGTGCTAAGGAATGATGGATGTATAGAGGCTGGGGCAGCGACAGGCGAATTTGCACGAGGGCAACTCGACCAGCCGGGCATCGGTGATGGCCTGTCTCTTTTCTCTCTTGAGTGGTAGCGCTGCCACTGTGTAGGGCGGATGGGTTGTCCCATCAGTCGTCGGCATAGCGTTGGTGTAAATTTTGGGTCAAATTGTAAGTGGGAATAGATGCCATCAACCGAGCCTCTGGCAACCTAGCTGTCAGGAACCGCGTGACTGCAGGTTACTCGTAGTGACTTTACATGACTGTGAAAAATTTCCACGTCTGACTACCTAATGACAGAATGGAATGTGGGTAATGGATGTCAAGTCGGCAGAGTTAGGAAAGAACAGAAGAAGAAACGAGAAAATGAAAGAAAAGGCCTTACTGGGGACGAAATGTGAGCTCCTACCAACCCGGTACAAAGGTTGGCTTTAAGTTGCAAAAGCGGTGGTTGAGTTCTTGATAGTAGAAGGGTAGTATAAACTAGGTGGTGGTTTTTGAGTAGTGATATTTTATTGATGACGACCATCCAGAAAGCTTGAATCCCGAAACCGACATCAGGTTCGATTCAGTCTAGGCGGTCGGTCTAGAAGTTAGCATCGGCTTGGCAGCGGTTTGATGAGAATCCCTTCTATACGTAGGCAAAGCTGGGAGGCAGACCTCGGTCAGGTCAACACTCAACCGGGCATAATTTTCTTTCCCATGTTGGTGAGCATTGCAATTAGAGTAAGAGGTCCAGCAGCGGGTTGTAGCAGTTGAACGGCATCAAAATTGGAGCTAAGAGCTCGGGTCGCCGCGGGCGGCTAGGTCTGGCTCCCAAAGCTCCCAGAATCAGCGAATAGGTAGGTTTGTATGGAGGGGAGAGGAAAGGGGGGGAAAGGGCTGACTGTGGACGACAGGGTGGGTCGGGTGTGGCGTCGACCAAATGCGAGAGGGAGAGAGGCTCGGGAGCGCCTCCACTAGTCGGGTTAGCATAGAAATGTTCCAGAACGCCGAGGTTTCACAGCTGTCGAAACTGCCAATCGAAGGCCCTTGATATATAGCGTGCTTTAGGGAGAGACGAGAACTTGAAAGGCGACGAGAAGAACTGCACACCAGGGAGCGTGAATCGCCACTCAACTACAAGGCCACAAGACCACAAAGCAGACCTCGGGTCGGCGATGGTGGAGGCAAAAGATACCTATGATCCTTGCCGTGTCCTGCAGCTCTGGGGCAGAGGATTGCGGGGCAGGGTCCTGTTTCTGTTGGGGATGGGCCGGGATGCCGGAGTGGGAAGGGGCGGATGTTGTCTTTTCTCTTAAAAAAGATTGCCGGGGAAAGCGAATTCAAGGGCCGGGCTGGGGTGCAGAGTTGTCGCCTGGTAGTATCCGTAGGTCTGTAGATGCCGAGGCTGTACTCGGTGAATGGTCTCCCATCCATGCACCGAAACCGAAATCGTTGGCCGGGACGTTCAACCGACCATGTGAAGAAGCGGGAGTGGACGAGGCCGCTGGCTAGTGATTCTTAAATCCTGCGAGATAAGATAGTCGTCCCAACGATAAGGAAGAGAGATAAGCCCCCCATGCCAGATAAAAGGGCCTAAGACGCCTTACCACTGGAAAGCTCGGAGGCGACGTGAGACCTTCGTCATTCAGTGGATCTCCGAGTGGGGACACATGTTGAGAGACGGCGTGGACTGCCGCCACTGTTGATTCATCACTGCTGTTGTTGGTTCGACGACCAACCGGTCGGCGGTGACGCGCTTCTCTTCCGCCCTGTGTGTTTTGGCGCATGACCCAGCAGGGCCTGGGGGGAGGAGAGGGAAGGATCGGTCAGAGACATCGAGTTCGAGCTTGCAACTGATGAGTCGCCTCGGGTAAATACCATGCTTCCCTTCCTTCCTTTTGTGACCTGCTCCGGGAGATGTGCGTGGCCAAACGCCGCCCGAGGAGCGGTAAAGAACGGATGGTTGATAGAAATGGATCAGGCCGATTCAGGTCGGGTGGTGTGTGATAGCTAGCTGCAGGTACAAAGTTACTGCATGAGGTACGGTGAGACAAGAGAGGCGCTATGAAAGAAAAAACGAGCAAGCGGGAAGGCGTACGGCGCTCGACGAGGCTCGAAACGTCCTTCGGTCGCCTTCTTACTCGCCTTGGAGCCGAGCGCCGTCGACAGATGTCTAACACATCGCCACCGTCGTGGAGATCTGGGGGAGAGTGGCATGGCAGAGCAACAAGAAATTCTTGGACGCGGTGGTCGGCATCGCCATGGTGGAAGATCTGGCGCGTGCTCTCTCGAGGGCATGCGGAACTTATCCAGTTAGACGGCTCTTTCCTTCAGCCCTGAAGAGGCACTGGAGTCGTGGAAAATGGTGGAGTGCGGGTACAAAGTCCTGATCAAGCAAGGTCAATTCCAGCCGCCCATCCGCCCCGCCCCAGCGACGACCTCAAGGCAGGGGCAAGCCCCTGCTTCCGCCAATGAGCGGTCCGACATATTAAAAAGCGTTGGGGAAGTTGTTGGGAGCCGGGACCTTTTTTCCTTCTCTTTGGACCACATCCGTCTTGTGCATGCTTGCCAGTGATTCATTGCAGATTGACAACCTCCCACCTCACCCTCAAGAGACAAGAGAATTGCCAGCAAACCCCAGAAGCCTGCGGGACTAGGGGAAGTGGGAAAGGCCAACGAAAAGTGTGACCTGATCTGGGGCCGTCAATCGTCTCATCCTCGGCTGTGCAAAGAGATCCGATGCGTTGGCAGGCGCTGGATTTGCTTCTGATTCTCCAATGCCGGACTTTTTTGATGGCATGTTTTCTTGCTTGCGTCAAGATTGATGACATTCGACCGATTTTTGTTGGTCCCTAGAAGAACAGGTTCTGTGAGAGATTTAGATAGTTGAATCTGCCCATCTTTTGGTCCCAACGAAGAAAGATACATCTCCAAGACTTGACGGGCGGAGCAGATGGTAGTGTTCTGGACGCGGGCGTGAGGTTAATGGCATGTCGCTAGCGATGTCAGACCAGAGACGGGCGGAGAGACGGAGAGACGAAATAGCAGGCGGAGGAAAGGGAGGAACGCTTCCCCAAAGATGCTGGCGAGACCGAGAGAGTGTTTTCAATGCCACCTGCCGATTGGTGATTGTTGAGCGCAGCTGCTACCTTGTTCAAGGAAACTACCTGGTTTTGCATGGCAGTTGTGAATTGTGTGTACCCTACGGACACTCTTTACAGAGTACTGACTTGCCCATGTAGGCCAAAAGGAAGACGGCGGTCACTTGCTATTACGACTGGTTAACAACGAACAAACTGCAAGGGGACGGGCATGCCCTTGTGATAGGCGAGGGATGCACATTGCCCTCATCCCTTCTTGCCTGTTTTCTGGCCATGCCACTATGCTCAGCATGATTCCTTCCCGCCGTCCTTTCGGATACACGCGTCGTCGTCCAATACTTGTCGGGCATGAGGCAAGACCGCAAATTCTCGGTGCGGGTCTTTCTACTGTGGTACTAGATAGGTAGTTACGATGGCGAGGAAGTCTCTTGCTTCCCATCTGTCTGCCCATCTCCATTCTCGTTGTCTGCAAATCCCGTCCCAGCTCAAAGGTCCCGCCCGCCCATTCCTCTTCCAGCCAGCAGCAGCATTGTGAACTCGGGTTGTTCAGAGTCCAACCCCACGGCCCAAGCAAGGCCCACGGTGCCCATCCATCTTCGCATTTTTTCGCTTGATTATGACTTAACCTGGGTCCTGGGCTAAGTGATCTCTGATTCACAGGACCACGCCCCCCCTCCCCACCACCATCCCACCCTTTCCACTCGCTCGTTTGCTGGGATTTTTGAAGCTGGTGGGTGGCGGACACCTCGCCCAAAGGTACCCCGGCCTCCGTACCTGTCCTTCCTTGCTGGGGTCTCAAAACCTATCCGTTACCCTTTATATAATTCACAGCCCTTCGTCTCCTCTTCACCTCGATATCCTGTCCTTTAGACCTTCCCTTCTCTCCAAAAGTCCATCACCCCCACCGGCCTTTCGGACAGTACACATCAACGCGGACGACGTTGCTACCTACCCAAGGCACCAAGCATCGTTGCGGTTGTCTTCTGGTACAGGCATCTTGGACTACCTCGTTTCCCGAAAGATAACACCCGGCTTTCTCGATCGTAGCCCTCTGGCTCAGTTTCTCAACATGTCGGCGACGACTTCGTCCTCCGCCGCGACGGCTAAGCAGGCCGACAACTTTCCCGATGGCACATCTGACTACGTCCCCGTTCGTGCCGCCAAACCCTTGGACCCCAAGAAGCCTCACATGTGCGTCTTTCACTGCCCCATGTTGAGTATGACGGAGACTGACCTTCTTTGAAGTTCGACGCAGCCTGTCACTTTGGCCAACTGGCACAAGCACGTTAACTGGCTGAACACCACATTCATTCTGATTGTCCCCCTTGTTGGGTTCATCTGCTCCTATTGGATTCCCCTCACGTGGAAGACGGCTGTCTTCGCTGTTGTCTACTACTTCAACACTGGTCTCGGTATCACTGCCGGTATGTCTCAAAATTATGCTTGACATCTGGGGACAAGTCGAGCTGACAAATAGATAGGCTACCATCGTCTTTGGGCTCACCGTAGCTACAAGGCCAGTCTTCCTCTGAGAATCTATCTTGCCGCTGTTGGCGCCGGCGCCGTGGAGGGCTCGATCCGATGGTGGTCCCACGGCCACCGCGCTCACCATCGATACACCGATACCGATAAGGATCCCTACTCCGTTCGCAAAGGCCTTCTCTACAGTCACATTGGCTGGATGGTCTTGAAGCAGGACCCCAAGCGTATGGGCCGAACCGACATCTCCGATCTCAACGAGGATCCCGTCGTCATGTGGCAACACGTCCACTTCATCAAGTGTGTTATCGCCATGGGTGTCATCTTCCCCACTCTTGTCTGCGGTCTTGGATGGGGTGACTGGCTCGGCGGCTATGTCTACGGTGGCATCCTCCGCATCTTCGTCGTTCAGCAGGCCACCTTCTGCGTCAATTCCTTGGCCCACTGGCTCGGCGACCAGCCCTTCGATGACCGTAACTCACCCCGTGACCACGTCATCACTGCCCTCGTCACGCTCGGTGAGGGATACCACAACTTCCACCACGAGTTCCCCTCCGACTACCGCAACGCTATTCAGTGGTGGCAGTACGACCCTACCAAGTGGTGCATTTGGACCTGGAAGCAGCTTGGCCTCGCCACGGACCTCAAGCAGTTCCGTCAGAATGAAATCGAGAAGGGTCGTGTTCAACAGCTTCAGAAGAAGCTCGACCAGAAGCGTGCAAGACTTGACTGGGGCGTTCCCCTTGAGCAGCTTCCCGTCATTGACTGGGATGACTTTGTTTCTCAGGCTAAGGATGGCAGGGGCCTTGTTGCCATCGCCGGTGTTATCCATGACGTGACCGACTTCATCAAGGAGCATCCTGGTGGCAAGGCTCTCATCTCATCCGCTATCGGCAAGGACGCCACTGCCATATTCAACGGTGGTGTTTACCTACACTCCAACGCCGCCCACAACCTTCTTTCTACCATGCGCGTTGGTGTCCTCCGAGGTGGTTGCGAGGTTGAGATTTGGAAGCGTGCCCAGTACGAGAACAAGGACATGACATATGTCACCGATTCAAGTGGCCAGCGTATTGTCCGTGCTGGTGATCAGCTTACCCGCGTGTCGATGCCTGCCGCCAGCGCCGACGCCGCATGAACGAGATGACGGAGAAGACAACGTAATGACAAACTGGGATGGCTTGTTTCGAATCAAACAACCAAATGGGAGAGGCGGGAGTGTAACTCTTACAACGACATGCAATGCAACCGGTCTTGCGAGGCCTGCTTGGTTGTAATCGCCCTCACTATGGTATGTGCAAGCCGTTTTCAAGAGACGGCTTTTGACACTTGAGTTGTATTCTGGGGAAGCTCAATTGCCGACCTCAATATTATGGGATATATTTTAGGCGTTTGCGGGAGGTCAGGCATTGTAGAGGGGCGTTCGCTTTGACAGTAATGAAAACTGTTTAGACTAGAAAACGGGAAAACTCAAACCAGAAGCCGAGAACGAAATTATACAACTTTCACTTCTAAATCCCAAGATTCGGTCGCATTAGTTGGGGTTTTCTTCCTCTGATACTAGGTGTTTTCCTTGCCACGTTGACGAGTGTTGGAAAAGATTATGTGAGAGCCAAACACGAGGAACATTTCATTGCAATTTGAGTTCTATTTCAGGTGACCAATTTCCGAGAACCGAATATCACATAACGTGGAATTTGCGGCCGCAGCTCCTGAGCCATGCCCGAGACCCAATCCGTTGACTGTCCACTGCCGTCACCTGTCAGGTACCCTCGAAGCACGGCGACGTGTTTTCCATCCCCTTCTCCCCTTGCTCCAGACTGTTGCTTCGACTCTACAAGCTGGTCAGCGTTGAGCCTCCATCCACTTACCCTGCCAACATAATGCGGGCGGGAGAGAAAATGATAACAAGGGGGAGGGGGCCGGCTCCGCAATCGACTTGGTCGTGGCGTGATGCTATGTTGGAGTGGGCATCGGGTTGGGTTGGGGCGGAGACCCGGGCAAACGGCTCGGCCGCGGGACAACCTGGCTGGCAGTGGCGACCACGTTCTTCTAAACTACCACTTCCCAACAAAACATTTGTTTTCATATCAAATGGAAAAAGTCCGGGTATTGACGTGCATAGGTAGGTACCCCCACCTGACAATGCTGGCTAAGTGAGCAATCACTCATGCCTCGGTTGCAGTCGTCATCATGAAAATGTATGTTAGCAGAGATGACCTACGACCGTCGTCGCCATACTATATACAAATAGCACACGGAGCGACACCAAGTGACCGTCATGGATGACCGTTCCGCCTGTCTAACCAGTGTTACAGACAATCACTATGACTGCGAGCGACCATGGAAAGCATGTGCTGAGCAGACATGTATGCGGCTTGTGAAGTGGTATTATTACCTGCCTTAACTAACTTGCCTCGGTCGCGAAGCAAGATGCTGTCCATCCACCATCGCGAAAGATGTTTGCCGCCATTGTAGCTGAGACTCCCTAACTGCATGGGCAAGTCTGATGCAAATCTAGCGTCGCACACTCGCGAACCGATAGAAATAAGGAATCAGAAAGTTGCCATCCGAATCAGTCCTCAACCGGTCTGATGCTTGCAGCTCTCGTTCTACGAGGTTAGAAAACGTTGAACCGTCCTGGTATCGTCGCGTCGTTGGACGCGTGAAAAGTAATAGTGCCCCCCCCCCCGCCCCGTACCCCTTCGTACACCATAATGCAGCTGTCCCCTGAATCGTTCGAGCGAGTGAGGCTCAATCGCAGGCGGTGACATAGGAAAGAAAAGAAAAGAAAGAAGTCCCATTGGGCCCCGCTGAAAGTGCTTCGTTAGCATGTACTCCCAAACGCCATGTTGCTATGCTTGCGCAATGCTGACGACCCGGTTCTCGTCCCTCCGAAACTCATTTGAACAGGCTTCGGAGGTCCTGAAGTCTCTGTCTAGCCGCCTCGCTCTTATCGAAGACCTTATCCTTTCTATCCATGCTGAGACTCGCCAGTTTGTTCTTCTTCTCCTGCAGCTCTAGCATCTTCTCCTCGAAGCTGTTTCGCATGATGTAGCGGACTGTGCGCACCGGACGCTTCTGGCCCAGACGGTGAACTCGGTCAATGGCTTGAGCCTCAGCTGCGGGGTTGTATTGGGGCTCCATGACGTAAACATTGCTGCCCGCAGTCAAGTTGAGGCCGAGACCACCAGCTGTAATCGACACCAAGATGACATGAACCGAATCATCCTCACGAAAACTGTCCATCGCCTGAGTTCGGGCGATACGCGTCATGCTGCCATCAAGCCTGACGTACTTGAGGCCAACGTTGTCGAGAGCCATCTGAATCAAGTCAAGATGCGAGGTCCATGTTGAGAACACGACGGACTTGTGCGGCGCCTCGTGGGGACTCGCATCGCTGTCACCTTTCGACTTAAGAAGATCCTCAACCAACGCCCTCGTCTTGGTGTGAGGACCCGAGTACTTTCCGAAACTCTTGCGGCCGTTGGTGAAGGTCTTGTCCTTAGCAGGGCCCTCGTGCTCGACCTTGACGCGTGATCGACGAATGTCAACGTAAGCGGGCCTGATGACGGTGGAACAGATCGGGCAGGGTCCTTCGGCCACGCCTGGAGCGAGAAGCTGTCTGGTTTGTTCTTTGAAACCCTTGATACAAGAACCGCAAACGATATGGAAGCAGGGCGTCATGTAACCGAGGATATCTTCCTGTCCCTCCGACTCGATGTTGGCGTCGTCGTTGGATCCCAGCTTTTTGGAGCAGGCGCTGCAGGTATCGGTGTTCGTCTCTCGCATAAGCTCAAACATTTCATACGCCTTTCGGGCCGATAAACCGGGTTTCTTGTCCTCATCGTCGCTGTCAAGATCAATAGCCATGTCAGCTGTCATGCCTTGCAAGGCCTCTAGGTCTTCTTCGTTCAAGAGGTCCTTGCCATGGGCACAGAGAAGGCGAAGCCGCAAGATGGATCGGAGAATGTGGATGTACGTGTGGCCTCCCAACGCCCGCTGCACACCGTTTCCGGCGAGGACTTTGACGCGATCTTGGGCATTCTTCTCAAATAGTTCGTAAACTTCACGCTCCTCGGCAGTGAAGTCAAGCTTGATAAGGTGATCGCTGCGCGGGGGAAGATTGATCTTGTCCTTCAAACGTCGGAGAGTAACACTGTCCACGAGAACGCGAAGCTTGGGGACGATTTCTGTGTCGCAGGCTTTAAACGGATCCACGATGAATCGATTGAACTTGTTTCGATCATCGAAGGGTTTCAGGCGGATAAACTGAAGAAGGGCAGCCAAGTCCTCGAGGCGATTTTGTACGGGGGTTCCGGTAACAGCCCAGCGGCGAGCGGCCTGAAGCCGAACAATCGCCTTGAACTGTAGAGTTGCAACCTCGCGGATCATATGCGCCTCGTCTAGAACGATGCGGAACCATCCAATCTCCTCCAAGGGGAATTTGCCCGACTTTCGCTTGCTGCGAGCGCCCAGCTCGCTTGAGACAGAGCCGTAAGTGGTGATGACCAAGTCGAACTCAGCCAGCTTCTCGACATCCTTGATTCTATTCGAACCATGGTAAATGTAGTAGCTCAGCTGCCCTGGCGCGATATGCTGCTTAATCTGTTCCTCCCAGTTCGTGACAGTACTCAGGGGACAGACGAGAAGCGTTGTCTTGGTATTCTTGGCGATGCCTGTCAGCGGCAGGGAGCTCGAGGCTGTCGTTTTGCCTCCAATCTTCTGGGGTGGCACTTCGGGCTGGACAGGCGTACGGCTTGACCATTCCTTGGCGTCGTCCAGGGTACTGGCCAGAAGCGAGAGCACGCTGAGGGTCTTTCCCAGGCCCATCATATCAGCAAGCAAGCCACCGTGAGTTTCCGCGGGAAGCTGTCGCTCTGTCTGGCCCGTGATGACGTTGTAATAAGACTTCTGGCCGGCGGGGCCGATCTTGAGCTGCCACATTGAACCCTTGGTTCTCTCCTCGGCGGTAGACGTCTTCTCTTTGGCTGTCATGAAGAAAAGACCCTGCTTCTGGTGCTTGAGTAGTTCGGTGGTGATGATGGGCGATGGGTCCATCTCAGGGAGCTCGTCCGTCTTTCCCATGGAGTCGAAGACACCCATGACGTCTGACCGAATCTCCTCGACTGTGCGTGTAGTCGGGTTGGTGTAATAAGTCGACGATGAGTGACTGTTGTACTGAGCAAGAGCTCCAGCGAGATTTCTAGCACCGGGAGCCGGAACGGGCTTCGAATCAACATGGACGTTTTCGTAGCGGATGCCCTTGTCGACTCTGTTAGGGTGGCGCAGAACAATTTTTGCTCGCTCAAAATGCTTGCCAACCGCCTTCACAAATCGATATTGGCCGTACAGAGTCATCTCCAGGGGGTATGACCTCGAGATGGCATTACCCGGCTCTTCGTCCGCCTGCTTTCTACGCGCAGGGATCTTGCAGTCGGTTCTAAGCCGCACATTAGAGTCCAGCAGGGGGACAAGAGCTCCCGCGGTGTGTGCGTCCACATTTCCAATGATGTCGCGAGTGAAATCGTAGGCCGAGATCTTCTTGCTCGAATCTCCGATAATTCTTTTCAGAACAACCTTGACGGGGGGCATGAAGTCCGCTCCAAAAATGCTTTGTGTTCCTGGCTTCGGAGAGGGCACCTTGTGACAGTCGAGTTTGGCCGTAAGCATGCCGTAACAGACCTCCTCAGTTGCGGGGTCTTCAACAACCATGACCACATCATCGTCGCCCTCGGTGAGATCTACAGTTTGCGTGGATACTTTTAATTTCTCCTTCTGGCCTGCATCCTGCTTCTCTTTTACGTACGCGCCCAGCATGCCACTGCCGCCAGGTCCCATCGCCTTCTTGTTGTCGGCATCAGACTCGGGTGTGTCATACTTTCTCCGCTTAGGCTGAGGCGCAGAGGCGCGGTCCTGAACGTCGTTCATTCGCTCAATCATGTTGCCCATTCCATAGGGCGAAACTCCGCCGTCGCGGCCAGGAGTCGAAGCGCCTGAAGCCATGCTAGGTGTTAACGACTCGTTCGGGGTGTCATTCGGGCTCGCGAATTGGAAGATAAAGGAAGCGTTGCTGTTGTTGCTTTGATTTCCTGGCGCGGATCGAGTCGCTAAAGCCTGGGGCTTGGGGGAATTCTGCTTCGAACTAGGCGTAGATGCGTATGCTCGGGGGTTGAGCAACGCTTGGGGGTTCCACGACTGCGACTGAGGGTTGATCGCGTAATTTGTTCGACCTGCAGAGAAAGAGAGAGGAGAGATCAGTAAACGTTCGGCAAATTATTGTTTTGTGGAAGGTTTCTCGGCTTGTGAAAGAAGGGCAAAGGGAAGGAGCAGTCGTGCTTCCAGGCGGAGGGTGTCGAGGGACTGTTAGAGGTCAAAGACAGGACAGAGACTTACCATTTGACCCGTTGGGCGACGCCATGACTGCGTTTTCCTGCCAGCTTGCCGTTGAGTTCCTTGTTCAGAGGGCGCTGCAGGTTGAACGTAAAGTGGTGGGCCTCAGGTAAGAAGTCTGAGAAGAGTGGTTGCAATCATCACAAACGCAAGAAATTGAAATCAAATGTGAGATATCCGCAAGGAAACGAACAAGGTAGTAGTAGGCGTTTGACCAGAGAGATAAGGACAAGATGTGATTAAGGTAACCAAGCTCAAACACCACTGTGTCCCAAGCAGTGAATATTACTAGATGGCCAAATTGGACGTTTCAACCAGAGGTGGCAGGGTGGTGAGATGGGGGGAAAGCACGATGCTCTTCTCAGATGCGACCAGTTGAGAGGGTGGGACCTGGGTAATCGCAGCCCAATACCGAAGTAAGTAGTGAGTTGAAAGTTGCCGAGTAGGGTCGACTATCAAGAGTTGCAGCGTTTAGGGTCCAGAAGTACACCTCGGAATGATGCGGGCGGCGCTTGAAGTTGGGTAGGAGAACGAGGTCGAAGGTCGAGTCGAGTTGACGCCTGTTCAGAGTGCCGATTGGCCCCTATCATTCATTGTCCTTGCCTCGGCGGGGGATGGGGAGGAGTTGGTGATGAAGAACTTCGTTGCAGTTCCAGCGCCAGGCAAAGGAAAGAAGAAGAAAAAAGCAACGAGAGGCAAGATACACCTGAGGCAGGCGCAAACTGTGTAGTAAAGGTTGGTTGGAAGTAGATAGGTAAGTAAGGTCCCAGTCCGTACCTAGTTAGGTAGGTAGGTAGCGTGGGAATGTGGAAAACGTAAGGAGGAAGGCGCGGCACATGAATGTGGTGCATCGTTGGCTGCAGCCTTCTTGCAGCTAAGGTCACTCCTCCGCCTCTTGCAGCGGGGCACCTGCAGTGGGGACCCGTTGATTCCCGATTTCCGATTAGCTACCTGGAAAGTTCGCACCCTCACGTGGCCACCCTTTTCAAACCGAGCCTGGCCCTTGTGCCCCACTCCAACCTATCTTGGCCAGACCATCCCACTCTCTTACACCATCATCTGGGCGTAGTGGGCAGCCTGTGAAAGAGTGCGTGATCACTTGACCAAGCATGTCTTCCTCTCCAATCACTTGTGTATCATCAAGCTTCCCCCGCAAGGAAAGTAATGTTAACAGGAAAATAACTCATATCCGTGCTTTCAGTTTCTAGCAGAGTGGAAACAGAGTCTGCCGTTCTTGGTGAATTTGACACTCGCTCGTATCCATCATCTTCAACCCCTTCACACCCGAATAGTAAGAACGAATGCTTATGCCGCCATCCCGTTTGATCCTTTTGGCAGCGATACCTCTCGCGGCTGAGCCCGACAGCCTGGACCGCCCTGCCTTGCGCTTCGTGTTTTGCCCACCATCTCCAACATGAGCCATTTTAGGACGTCTTTCCCTCATGGCCACTTTAGATAAGGAAGCCGCTCTAGATTCGCACCCCATTCATTCTACCCAGCCGGATCGAGAGCCTTGGTGTCTGTCTCGATCGATGCTTGTCTTGAGTTGGTCTGAGCTGTCCGAGACAGGGCCAGCGTGGCCGAATACCATCGGCGAAATCATGGTACCGGGTCCATTTGACTAGCGGCAGCATGTCGGGATTTCTTGCTTCGTTTCGCACACGTTACAATGCCATGTGAACAGCGTATTTGGATTTTGCTGCCTCATTTAAATCGGGAGGGAGGTTTCCTCCTTTTTTTTTTGGTTTAGAATTCGTTCGGGGTCTCGTGCGTCAACCCCTTTCCCCCTCTTCCTTCCAAACATGTGTTTAATCAGTCGTGGGATGCCTTGTCTGCTATCACATATAGCTTTTCTTTCCGGGGCCGAGGCAACTGTTCTTTCGCTTGATACATCTCCTTGGTATGGGTCCGGCTACGGCTCCGCGTTCGATGTCGGCGTCGGGGTGGGGCCTGTTGGTGATTGGGTGATCGGGACCGGGAGGGACTCTGATTCCGTCGCCGATCGAGGATGACGATGCGGAGGAGACGCTTCCTCATAGGAGATACGGAGGTGTCCGGAATGGCTCGTGAAGAAGCTCTCGACGACAGTGCCACTGGCGAAGTCGATCGTCGGCGGGGCCGTCCCCGTAGCGTGCTGGATTCCCCAGTACCACCGTAGTGAATGGCTTCCAAGTCACATCTCGTCAGGCTGCGGTGTCTCTTGCGGCCGCGGGGAGTGTCTGGGTCCGGTGAGAAGGCTCGCGGTGTTGCCTCTCGGAGCTGGATGCCTGCTTCAAATTGAGAAATCATGGTCAGGGTTGACGCATAAGACGGTCAGAGTTGGTCGAGGCTAAAATGTGCAACTCTTGGTTGGTAACACGTCCATTAGCAGGAAGGAGTGATATGCGGGCAGATAACGGGGATTGAAGCCGGAAGGGGTGAAGAGATGATAAAGAACTTCAATGCACCGGCCCAGGGCGAAGAATGAAGAGGGCTGCGGAGCACGAGGGTGCCGGAAAGGATTGGAGCGTGTGGCAGAGGATTGGGCTGATCGGTATCTTACAAGACACCGGAGTGGCTTAAGGTGGAAAGATCATCCAAGTAAGAGGGGTAGCATAGCTGCTCAGTCGTCCAAACCGCAAACGACGATGACGAGCCTGTCACTCCGCAAGGGACCACACGTGCTCTCCCAAGATTGGATGTTGGCACAAATGTCCCGAAATCAGGGGGTCAGCCTGAGAATGGATTGGCCGGTGATATCATGGAGACGGAACCTTCGCCGAGACGATCAGGTAAGAACCCATTCATCGACAGGTCGCCTGATGCATCGAACCAATTCGTAGGCAGAAGAGACTCTGGAACGATGTCGTGCGGTGTGGGTGGGCCCGTGGCTGCGACCCGAGAGTTGGGGGAATTATGGATGACAGGTGCACCAAAGACTCGCTGAAGCAGAAGATTTGGGCCGTTGTAAATAGTACAACACATCGGCTGGAATGCTTTGTGCTTAGAATAAAAGGACATGTGCTGTTCGCAATGTTCAATTATTGGCTTCTACCAACACGCCCGGAACTTGCAGGCTAGCACAACGTCTCGACTTTTTTGTCGTACAATAAGACGACAACACCGTGGGGTAAGTATGGATTACTTCTAACAAGTCGCCAGGCCGATATCCGAAGCTGCCGTCACTATACTACTTCCAACCCGACAGACGGCGATATAGACCTCTAGTACCGGCCGGCTCCGAGCTCTTTCCACGATTCCAGCGAATCCCATGACCGCCATATACAAAGATGGATATGGCGTTGCATCTGGTTTGCGATGAACAGATGGTCATCGAGTGCCGGCTGTTTCCTGCAAGTGTCCTATCGGTTGTCCTCCCTAGATCGGTGGTACCTTAGGTATCTGATATCATCCACGTACCAGGTGGCTACCGAGAGGTAGGTAGGTAATGAGCGTCGCTGTCCAGTCACAGCGACCAACCACAGCACGGGCACTAAGGTAGGTGGGTAGATACCTGACTTTAGTCACGCCGGGTAAATCGGCGCCCGGCCCGTGCCTGGGTGGCCACATAAACCATTTTCTGAGGTGCGGCGCTGTGGCTACCAACCTGACCAGGTTGCCTTTGCTGTGTGTACCTTGGCGCGCTGAGCAAGGGAACGGAAAGGGACCAGGATCACAATGACAGCATCGCGGTCCGCCCAAACCACGGATTCCTGACGACACATGCTTGACAACGCGACTCGCCGCGAAACGGTCTCCAGTCCACAGCCGCAACCGCTACCTGTTACCCTGGAATCTCACTATAGTTACCCGCTGCCTACTGTTACTTCCGAGTTACCCTTAATTTTGTAGCGCCGTCTGTTCATTTTCCCTCCCTTCAATCTTAGGTTTGACCTCGTGGCTTGTATTCTCAGACCAAGCTTCCGCATCTCCTGGATTCGGTTGACCATTGCATCACTAAAGAGACGCAGCATAGAGAACTGCATTAGAGGCCTCTCAATCTCGATTTATTTCGGCACCTCGACGATTACTACCCTCATGGCTCTGATCTCCGGGCCTCCCTTTGTCAGCTAATTGCCTCTCCCTCGCCCGCGAACCTACTATCCCTACGTTTGGCTACGATGCCTCGCCCCCGGCCCCCGACGACGGGCTATGAGCGGCTCGCTCAGGCCGATGCCCTATCTTCCGACTCCGAAGACGATGACCCCCTCACCCAGTCGTACGCCTCTCTTCAGCCGGCTTCTGGCCCTCGCTTCGCACCAATCGCCCAGCCGCGCCCTCGCTCGGGCATGACGACGCCGAAGCCCATAAGCGCCGGTCCTTCTAGACCTAGGAATCGACGTCGTGGCGGCAGCAACTCTGGCGTAGACATCAAAGCCATCAATGCTCGGCTGGAGCGATGGGCAGACGAGATTGCTAGCCGGTTCAAACGCGCCAAAGGCCGTGGCAAGACCGGTGAGGAAGAACATCTCGAGATTCACCACTCGGTGTTCCAAGCACCGGAGGGTGTTCGGCCCATTACTCCCGAGGGCTTGGCGGCGGTACAAGACGTCATGACTAAGTCCCAATTCGAAGATATCGTGCGCAGTGTCAGGCAAGCCATTCTGCAAGGCACACACCCGCGCATGATCTCCCAGGGAAGCTCCGGCAGCTATTTCGCTCGGAATACAGAAGGAAAGGTTGTGGGCGTGTTCAAGCCCAAGGACGAAGAACCATATGCCGCCGGCAACCCCAAGTGGAACAAGTGGATTCACCGGAACTTGTTCCCTTGCTGCTTCGGACGCGCATGGTAAGCTACCCGAATGCTCGTGCTCCGGGTGTTCCACTTGTTGACCGTGCCCTATAGCCTCATTCCCAATCTGTCATATGTCAGCGAAGCCGCTGCATACACCCTGGACTGCCAACTTCGCACTCACATGGTGCCTTACACAGACGTTGTGTGGCTGTCTTCCAAATCATTCCACTACCCATTTTGGGACCGCCGCAACTTCTACAGAAAGCAAAAACCACTTCCTGAAAAGCCGGGAAGTTTCCAGGTCTTCCTCAAAGGCTTCAAGGATGCCAACGTATTTCTGAGAGAACATCCTTGGCCGGACCAATACTGGTCTGGGTTCAGAGCCAATGACCCGCACCGCAAACGTAGGAGGAGATGGGCAGACAACTGCCGCCCAGGCAGCGCCGCAGCACTGGATGATATCGAGAGCGACGACGAAATCAGACAGGAAACCCCACCACTGGGCCCAGACAACTTTGTATGGACCGAGTCACTGAAGCAGTCCTTTCGCGAAGAGCTCGAGAAACTGGTCATCCTGGATTACATGATGCGGAACACTGATCGTGGTCTGGACAACTGGATGATTAAGGTGGATTGGAGCACCCAGCAAGTATCGATAGCGTCAGAGCCACTACAGATGAACATGGAGACTGGTCCGTCCGAAGAGGATGGACCGCGGCCAGTAGACCTGAGCCAGCGATCAGCGGCAGAAGGTCGCTCCTCGTACCCCTACAAGACTCAACAGCCTATGAAAGCATCAAGCACCGTGTCAAGCTCACGGGACCCCAAGATCACAATCGGCGCCATTGACAATTCACTTTCCTGGCCTTGGAAGCACCCAGACGCATGGCGAAGGTATGAGAGTTTCACAATCCTCGTCGGCCATCAGCCTGGCTGGGCGAGAACTCGGATGCCCATGAACGACTGAGCTAACCCTCTTTTTACACAGTTTCCCCTTTGGATGGCTATTCCTGCCAGTGGACTTGATCGGGCGGCCGTTCTCACAAAAGACGCGGGATCACTTCCTCCCTCTCCTGACCTCGACACATTGGTGGAGCCAAACACAGTTGGCCTTGCGAAAAGTCTTTCAACTGGACCCCGACTTCCAGGAAAAGATGTTTGCTCGACAGATCGCCGTTATGAAGGGCCAGGCATGGAACATTGTGGAGACGCTCAAGACGCCAGACCATGGTCCTCTGGAACTTACACGTCGCTCCAAGGTCTGCGTCTGGGATGATCTCGTGGAGGTTCCTGTCGCGGTTCCCATGCGAGTAACGTCCGCCGAAATGATGCGTCACGAGGCAGAGTTGCGACGGTCGATTGACGAGGGCGACATAGGCGATGCCAACGCGTCTACTGCGCCGCCACTGCGCGTGGACGAGGACCTGCTCGGCTTCGCCAGCCCCCCGGCCGACATGCCTCATCCGGGCAGGTTCGAGCTTGCGCTGAGCCCGACAGGTGAGGGTGCTCAGTCGCCAGACGAGACATCCATGAACGGCTCGGGGATCCTGGCTTCGTCATTACCGCTAGCTAAAGATTCAACAGCGCAGCGGCCCAGATTCTCGGGCCAAAGCCAAAGAGAAAGCTATCACGGGTCTCGCGCTCTCAACATGTATTCCCCCGCCCGTCAAGAGACTCAGCAGCAACGTCGATATTCGTTCGCAACGGCGACCGGGCGGCGCAGCGGCAATAGCATCGCCCAACACCTGTATAGTTCCCGCCCGAGCCTGGACTACGATGAAAACGACGTTGAGGAGGGCGACCTGGGCTATGCGGCCGCCGAGGGAATGGAGGGGAACCAACGGAAGGTTATTGTGGAGAGGCTGGAGCCGGTGAAAGCCAGGAACCCGGTTTTCACCTGCTGGTGATCCACTCGACTTGCATCGCGCAAAACATACGGGGACGGCACGAGCTCAAGAGGAGTTAGGAGGCCGGGTTATCGGTTGGAGGGGTTTTCGCTCCGCCTGCTATGGATGCAAGGGGACAGGGGGGGTTAATCTGTCTGTGTATGTGCTGTTTGTTCTCTCTCCTTCCCCCTCCTTCACTTGCGTCCTTGGGTGGTCATTCCGTGAATTGCAAATAGGGAAGCCGTGAGTCTTGTTTGGTCAGTTACAAATGTTGCGCAGGATAGTTGACTCGCTGCGTGTCAGAACGATCATGGCATCATCATTACGGAGGTGTTGGTGGCGTTCCTCGGCCATGTGTTGTATTTTCCGTCACCGGTTCACTAGCTTAGCAAAATGACAGAGGGGGGAGGACTCGGGTACGAGACAGACGACGAGTCTGAGGGCGAGACACGGCATGGCATGCCAAAGACATGGTGAGGAAGACACAGAAGAGAATAAGCCCGTGGGTCCAAGATATGCAGACCCGCCACCCCGCCCGCGCGGAAGTGAGGGGGGGAGGAACATTGATACGAAGGATAAGGAGAGAGAACTCAGAAACGAAGAACAAAATAATACCCAAAAGCAAATAATAGGGGGCCTGTGTCACCGACGAGGAGGGAGGGGGAAGGCGTTCCGCGTTTTCTTTTCTTCTTCCTTTTCCATGCTTCCTTTTTCTTCTCGAGGGTTTGGAAAGGATTGCATGCCAAAAAAAACCCTTTCGGCGAACCTGAGAAAAGGTCCCCTTTTCGAATCGGGCAAGGATATTCCTACTCGCCCGCGCTCATCCGGGTCAGGGGCAGAATACCAACCCGGCATGCGTTATTCCTTACAGAGTATCCATACAGGAGTGGAAAGCCTCCAAGGCCGATAACAATGACGATTCTTCCTTTGAGCATAGATAGTATTAGAAAGGAGGGGCTGAAAATGTGACTGCTCGGGTCACACAGCGCTGTTGGACGTCGATAGTTGCGGTCACCGCCCATCCTCTCGGCCCCGTACTCCATTTTCGTTGTCGAAAAAGCTCATCTTCGTCCCGAACTCATCAATCAGCGGCAGCCAGCCAGTATTCGGGGCTCGCAGTTTACAAAATTGGAACATGGTTGCGGCGAGTCGGCTGGGGACAAGCGCTGAATTCCCGGGCTGAGAGTAAAGTTGTCTGTCATGCCCGCAATCTGTGAGCATGAGATAGTATCAGGAGGGGAGGGGGGCATCGGCCATGTCCATATCCCGTATTGTCGGTAGATGGTGGATGGGGATGAATGAGGAAAGTCGATTTATGTGTCCATGACCGTAGTATAGCCGAGTAGTCGCACCGTACCGTCTGGAAAGGACTCGCAGGCTTGTAGAGCCCGTTAACGCGCTCCATGCCCTTCTGGATGGCAAGCACTCGCAAGAGCATGGCCTTCTAGAAGCGTTCACCATGCTACCCCAGTGAAGCAGATTGACCAAGCCGTATGAAATGGAGCTGGTGGGCGATTTGCTCTTAGACGGCAGGCAACGCCGCTCCTCGTCCAACAATAGGGGGGCCACAGCTAAGTATCTTTGACATCTCGACCTCGGGGTGTTGCGGCAAGCTGTCTTCTGTAAGCATGAACAGGGGTCAAAAGGGGGGCTGCGGTTGACATCGATAAAGGAGACGATTATGCCCCGGCCTCCCGTCCTAGGGAACCCGAGAGTGCGGTTCTGTTCGAAAGGAAGGTGAAGAGGGAAGAACCAGCAGGGTACTTGATGACCAGGGTCCCCTGCTGGCGGAACTGAATGTGACTCCTCATCGACCGCCAACTCATCTTCTCCCCCTCTCTGCACGGGGAGAAGCAACGCCGTTGGAAGAGGGAGAAGCTGGTCCAATTTCCTCCATGTCGGGTAAATAGATTGTGGAATGCGTAGATGCACGGCCCGCACCTGTGCAGACGAGACTGCGTTCAGCGGCCGCAAGTTGAGAAACCGAATGTGATTGATTCCTAGTCTTGTTGAGTCGTCCGGGTCAATTACATCCAGTAGCGATGCTAAGGAGATGGGTCGAATGCTCCCTCCCCTCTGACGTGCATGACCTCTGACAGTAGTTGCTTGCCTCGCTCCTTGATTTATAAGATTATGTTGCGCCATCGCCTCAAATATGGATTCCAAACTCTGGTAAGCCTGTGGACACCGGAGAAGACTTCGTTATAGCTATTGAGATGTGGATTGTGGCCTCTGCTCCGAGTCCCTATTCTGTGGCCGTTTGGCCCATGGCTCCTATACCAAGCAGGCCATATATGCATGTTGTTGGCCGGATGTCTGTTGCCTGTTGCCTGTTGCCTGTTGCGCGCCATTGCACCGCGCGTTACCCTACACTCGGACTGACTTGTGGTAATTTAAGACCTGCTGTTACCCACTCTCGGGGTAGCCTCCGGGCAGCTCGTGTTTCCCGGCCGGTGATGGCAAGGCCCCACGCGGATGTCTGCCTGCAACTTTGGTGAGACTGCCGATGGCTTGGACAGGCTATGTAAACGACAGGCAAGTTCTCCGTGTCTTTTGTTCTGACGTCAAGGGATGGCTGAGATCGTGATTGATGGTACCCCGGGCGGGGTGTTTGGCTACCAGCAGAAACTGGCGTGCCGTCGTCTCAAGGTGTCTCCCGTTGCTTTCCTTACCCGTCCGCCATGCAATGCATCTGAACCCGTTGGTGCAAGGGTTGCAGGGTGCAGCGAGTACGTGGCCGCTGTGGACAGGCGCGGTGCTCCCAAGCACCAGGATTGTGATCTCCGCGACAAGGAAGCGTTGTCGACGCTCGCCCCTCGATTCCCAAATAGCTGGAACCAGGAGAGTTTTGTGGCTCGCGTCATCGCACCCTCTCCCGAAACTCCACTGTCCGAGCCGGCAGCAACCCGGTCACGCCGATTCTCTCCCTCTGGTGTTAGTCCCGAAGCTGCAAAGCGGCCCGTCGAGGGTTCGTTGTGGAAATGGGGGCCAGCGTCAGTTTCTTCTTCCAACCCTCATCAAATCCTTTTAAGAAGCTTGCTTGGCTGAGCTTGCTGAAGCTTGGTCTGGAAACAGCCACGACCGGTCTCTCGAGTAGCTAGTCCAGGGTGAGACGGAACCTTGAGAAAAGATCGCAAAGGAATGAGGTAATTAAAACTTCAATCAGCACGCACCCGAATACGCCGACGTGTCAGGACGCAACAACACAAACCCACCAGCCAGAGCCATGCCCCTACCTATATTTTGCACACCCTGTAAGGTCCTGTGCGTATCGTGCCGCCATCCGACGGAGCTGTTCTCCCTACCAGAGTCTCTGGAGTGGTGTGGTGGGGGCCTAAAGTTGCAAGGAGCAGGCATGCGTATGCTACACAATAGAAATGAATGTTTTTGCTTGGATCTCTCCATGTATTTCCGTCGCGAGATACGGGCCTGAGGCGGAATTACTGCACTAGCACGAGTGCAGGCCTTCGTCAATCTGCGTGCGAGTATCAGACCATTGACTCCGCCTTTGGTCATTGTTGGCCGCATATATGGCCCCAGCCTGCCCAATGCCAGACAAGCCGAGCAGCATGAGGACATTCAGCCTGCTTGTCGTACGAGACAACTGGACTGCGTCGAACTTGTAACCGCTTCGTACTTCAGCCATTTCCTTCCTCTATTCGCCCCAGGGCCAGGTCGTTAGTGAACCCAACCACAAAGATAAGAACCCGAGTCCATGTTATCGGGAGAGCTCAGCAAGTACAGTTGGCGGGTGTCGCGAAAGCCAGCAAGGCACAGGTTGTGATGCCTCTCTGGCCCAACTTGACTTCCCACCTACCGCGGCTGCTCAAAGCTCAAGCCGACGACCGGATCCCTGGGACTTGGAAATTGTCGCAGTTCGATTATAGCTCCGCGTGTGACGAGTGAGGATCGTCCTTGCAACCCCTCCTTCAAGCGATGGTTCCTACCCACGACAGGGGAGGGGGGTGGGTAAGCAGAAAACAAGGGATGGAGGGAGGCCGTGTTTGCTGAAGAGCTTCCCATTGCCTGAAAGCTGGAGGATTGCAGCGGGGGTACTTACGTGATGTATGTGTGGATGTACGGATATGTGTGGGTGTGTGTGTGGGTGTCGATAGGTGTTAGGCCCTGTGCTCTGGCTATGCGGTTGGTCTCGGAGACGTGGTCGACTCCGTGGGTGTGATGCTCTTCTGTTAACAACAAGCATCGGTACGCTCTCTCGGTTGCAAAAGGATGGCGGTGAGCGTGCCATAGGAAGCTTGAACCTCAACACCAGTGGTTGATGGTTAGGCCGTATTGTCTGCGGTCTTTGGCGGCCTGATGAGGTGTTGGTCTTTGATGGCACGTCCCGCTAGACAGCGACCAGGTCGCCGAGAAAGACAACCGTCTACCTGGCTTCTGGGACAATCTGCGAATACCACATTTGATTAATAGAGGACCATGGATCTTACAGCTGGTGAAGCGGTGTCCAACTTACCAGGATGAGCTGGGACCCGCTGTCACACCCGTCCTATGCCACTCACTTTCTTGGGATTAGCACCTCCTGGTTGTTTGCCGGCTCCATTCTCGAATTTTCGTATGTACAGGGGTTACGGGGCCAGCAGCAACAGTAGAGGACATATCCATGTCACCTGAAGACTGCCTCATCCGCACCGCACCACGTACCAAAGTGTACCGAGACAGGCTCCTGACTGCTCTGGGTCATAATGTACTAACCCAAGATCGACAGCGATATCGTGTGGTGAAGTGTAAGGTAGAAAAGAATCGCCGGCCCCCTTGAAGTACCTTTGGACATGCTCGGTGTCTCCACCTCCAACGTTGCTGGCAGTTTATTTTTATGTCTATTAGACACGACTGCCGCCTTTTTTTGGATGTCCCTGTGAATCCAGTATGCCTCCTTTGGCGGACCTTTGGCCTTCTTGCGTGAGTAGTACCTGAGAACTACCCCATCCTCGCCTTCCCTCTGGCTCATGAAACCTGTGACGGCCACCTCGTTGGAGCAGATACTATTAGATGCAACCTCATTCGTCTCAACATCGGATACAAAGGCAGAATTTGGACGGGGCGACTTGACGTCGCCGAGGCTGTTCTGTACGAGGAGCAATCGTTCCGCAGCTGTTGCTGTTGTTGCCAAGATGGCAAGGTACGGTTGAGCAGTCCGAAAGTCACGAAGGACTTGTCCGAGGTCTGACTCTCATCAGCGATCCACAAACAGTCCCTTTGGACAACTCCTTCCTTGAGACTGTCACGTACCAAGGCAGAGAATATCAGCGATACGCTGTCGACAATGGAGCATATTTTGCGCCGATGGACGAGGTAAGGAATACCTCGGGCCCCGTGACAGCTTTCCTGCTCCGCCTAATATTTGCGACTGGATTGCAGGACGAAGTCGAACGATTACAAATAATGCATGTCGTTCTCTCAGTAGTGTTCGAAAATCAGCTTCTCTTCCCGCCCATTACCAGACCCAGACGGATTCTCGAATGCGGGTTTGGATCCGGAGACTGGGCAATCGAAGTCGCACAACGACATCCAAGCTGCGAGGTATGACCAGAAAAATGTCTGCTAAGGGCGAGAAACCACTAGAATTTATGGTTTACGGACGTGTGGTCGAGTAGACAATGCTGATACTGGAGAAAAGGTGGTAGCCATCGATATTTGCCCGCACATCTGGCCAGACGAGACCGAAACGCCGACGAATCTGAATCTTCAGGTTGATGATTTGAATGGAAGGTAGGGAGGATCTGACGAACTTTCGTCCACAAACCTAGCCAGCCTATGGTTGACTGAACCGGCACAGATTTACATTCCCGTCAAACCACTTCGACCTTGTGCACAGCCAAATGATGGCGGGCGGTATCCACTCGAATCGATGGAGAGACTACATCGGAGATATGTTTCGCGTAACTCGACCCGGTGGTTGGTGCCAAATGGTGGAGATATACTTCAACGCGCAGTCGGATAACGGGACGTTGACTCAAAGTAAGCCGGGATTTCCGTGGAGATGACTGCACTTGTTAATTAGTTCTTCTGCCAGATCACGCCTTGCGCAGGTGGTCGAGACGATACCTGGACAGTATGCAACCGTACAAAGACCCTCGAGCGCCGCTTCATTTACAGAGTTGGATGCAAAGCGCAGGATTCGACTCAGTGGAAACCCAGATGATTCCTCTCCCGACCTGTGGGTGGTCCAATGGTAAGGAGATCGCAGAGGCAGAGTACCTGCTCTTGGGGCTTATTGGTGATTCAGATCCACGGCAGCACCATATTGGTGTGGTCAATAGAGAAAATGTCAGGAGGATGCTCTCCTCGCTGGCCATGTATCCCTTGACAGAATTCCGAGGGTAAGGTCTTTCTTAAAAAGTCTCCAGGACGAAATGATTGGGGCTCGAGAATTGAGCGCGCCCGGAACTGACCGTATCACGGTAGGATGACTTCGCAGGAGTTCCAGGTGCTGGTGGCCCAAGCAAGGAGTGAGGCCGATAACCCAACATTCAGGGTAAGTCCACCGGCGGTTCCCCCAGACGCACGAAAGATGGCATTGACACGAAGGCCAATGTTGCCGAGTTGACTCAGGCGTATTTCCCAATGTAAGTAGACATCTCGTCGGCATTTGAAGTCGAGATCGCATCTTGGGGGCACAGACGGGCTAATTTGTGTATGCTCTTAAGGTACGTGTGCATAGGACGGAAACCTCGTCGGTGAGGCATATAAGGACGCCAGACGAAGAGGTTGCCTGTTTGTAGGCGCATTCGGGACGTTCGGACATGCGTACGACTTGGTGAACTTCCTGGGAGAGAGTGATGACAGTGACGATGTGACGGCATTATGTATTCCGAGTGCCTAGCTCATAACTCCGTTAGTTGGTTTCCTTGCTCCATTTGCTCTTCGGCTTGCTTCGGCGGCAACCTCCCGGCATCATGTTAAGCCGAAAGGAATGCTTGGATGAGACATTAAGGCTCTGGGGTTTGTACGGCCGAGTACGTTGAATAGAACATCGAAGGTCCACGGCATTGTTGGCAACGAACCAATGATATGCGAATCCAGCGTCGTCAATCCGACTAGTTGAATGATCCAAAATAATTGGTGGCATCTGAGCTCTATGAAGAAATGGTGGATGTTGATGAGTGATGGGAGACTAGAAAACCGCGGTCTACGTCTATCTTGACGGAGGAAATAACGAAACTGGGTCCTGAGAGCCACACCATATAGAGGCTCCGTGTCAAAAGCCAGAGGTTAGAATGTTGCGGATGGGGGTGGGAGGGACGTGAAGGGCGACGAAGGATGCACAAGAAAGCCTTGAAACGGGGGCGGGGGTAACGACATGAAGTTGAATAAGTGTGAGGCGTACCTACCTGGGTGGAGAGTAGAGGAAGCTAGGGAATTGCGTACCTTTATTTATCTACTTACCGACCTAGGTATTTAGTAGGTTTGCTACGAGAAGGGGCGACGAAGCGATCACTCACACGTGGGAGCACTTGCCTTGTACATCTACTTACCTGCTTTGACGGGGTACAACTTATTGAGACTTGAGACTCGCACCTTGGGAAAAGGGAAGGGAGGGCTCGGGGTATTTGTTCCAGCTGGGTCTGTTCCATGTTGGGTTTATGTTGGGGGGACTCGAGGCAACATGACTGGCCAGGAGCTTACTCAATAGATAGGTAGGTACTCCATAGGTAGGCATGTTCATATGGTTTCCCAACTCGCTACCGTCGCCTCGGGTCCCCGGTGAAGCCAGAGCTGCAGACGGACAACTCACACCACACCAGCCCTATACAAATACACCAACGGCATCACACCAGGGCACACTAACTCTATATCTGATCCCTCAGGGGACGGTTTGTTGAGCCTTACCGTCCACCTGAACACACTTTTCTCCGATAATGAAATATTAAAAGTGCCAGCCCATGCCACGCTTCTGACCACCGCACCCGCGCTCATCTTCGCAAGTTCCCCGTCAATATCCACGCCGGTGATAGTGCCCGTACCTTTCCCGCCTAGCAGAGGGCACGACCTAGGCTCCCCAGCTTCGAGAACTTTCATCCAAGGAACACGAGAGGTGTGTATGTGTCCTGACTGAGAATGACAGAGGCCAGGGCCAGATGAGAAATGAGCAAGGCACGTCCTGGAATATTATGGTGCCACATATAGCCAAAGTTGTCACGACGATGAAGCATGTAACGGTTAGAGTTTTCATGCTTACCGACAAAAAGATCACCCACGTTTCTGGGCCCAGACCAAACCTGTTCGTTCGTTGGCTGTAGGACTCAGAGCCTGCAGCCCCCGAACGGGTGTGATATCGGAAGACCTCGACGGTTGCCCCGACCCTTGTCAATTCTGCAGCTTCCCTGATCTTTGGCACATCAAGTGATTTTGCGCACGGACATGGCGTTCCCTTGGGTTACATGATTTGAAAGAACTGGCAAAACACCTCCAAATAACCCATGTTGCTGATCAATGCTTGAAACGTTGTTGGGTTGCTCTGGGCTACCCGAGAGCCACAACGTACTACTGCTGTTCAGTTAGATGCCTATTCGTACATGCACCTTGCATTTGTAGTTCATCGACCAACGAGCGTAAAAAAGAGGAGCAATTGTCGGTCGTCTACTCTGTATCCGTACTTGTCTGTCAAATATGTCTGGAGGTTTTATTCGGCGGGCCCACACACTCACGCAAACAAACCCCTGGATCGAAGTCACAGCACCTTTAGGAGAAGACTCCGGGTACAAGAGTCTCCACCCATGATACCGCGTTACCACCGTGCACCACTACTACCTAGGTAGATAGCCAAGAGGACAGAGGCTTCCCCTGGAAGCAGCTTGAGGGCTGTCGGCCAATGAGAAGCTTACCCGCAGTTTAATTCATCGACAGCTCTCACCGGCCCATTTTTCCTTTTCCGACTTCTTTTGAAAAGAATCAAATGACGACGTGAGACGACGTGAGACGGCGACATTTTGTGCAGACCCAACGCCATTGACGACGGAAAAGGGCAACCAGTCGAGAGACACGCAGCGAACCAGACACGCGTTTATTTGTTGTTCTTATTTCAAGCTTCTAGGAACATAGCGCCTCCCCTATCGTCAACCACAATTACACAATGGCCTCCCGAAGCTCAGCCCGCCTCTTGCAGGCGCTTCAGCCGGTCGTGCCGCGCCGCGCCGCGCCCCTTCGGACAACCCTGCGTCTCTACTCATCCGACGCCGCGCCAACCCAACCCCAGCTCCTAGCCACCCTCAAGAGCGACCTCAAGACGGCCATGCGCGCAAAGGACGCGGCCCGTCTCTCCGTCCTCCGGTCCGTCCTCTCCGCCACCAACAACGCGGCCAAGACCAGCTCTCCCATCGCCACCGACGCCCAGCTCGTCGCCCTCCTGCGCAAGACCCAGCGCGCTACCCAGGACGCCGCCGCTCAGTTCCGCGCCGCTGGCCGCGACGACCTCGCCGACAAGGAGGATCTCCAGGCCAAGGTCATGGCTGAGTACATCGCCACCAGCGGCGTCGTCGCCGTCACTGAGGCCGACATCCGCGTGCTCATCGGGAAGGCCGTCGAAGACGTCGCCGCCGCCGGAAAGAGCGGCCTGGGCGAGGTCATGAAGCTCATCAACGTTGCCATTCAGGGCAAGGACCTTGAGGTCGACAAGAAGCGTGTCGCGGACCTGGTCAAGGAGGCCCTGAAGAAGGAATAAGCGGAACGGACGCCCCCCCCTTGAAGACTTGGCTACTGTACAAACTTGTACCATCAACACTGTTTAATATCTGTATACCACCAAAAACCGACGCCCGGCGCGAGAGGCGCTTTGGGGGAGGAACCCTCCGTCGTATGGGTAGATGTACGGATACATGTATATCTATACCCATGTCTCCCACATTCTCTCTCACGGCACAACTCAAAGGACATGACATCATCCTGTTCATTGCTCGAAGCACTGCACAGCATAAGAGTCAGACCATCAATGGTAGGAGACGGTGGAGTTGGCGTGTGAAAGCGTATCGTTTTACGCCTACGTTTTTTTTTTTTAGTTTCAATGCGAAATGCTACCCTCCGCGCTCCTGATTTTTGCTAAAAACCAACCCCTTTCAAACGCCGTGATACTCCTCTCCTTTTTTGAAGCATGTGAGAGAGAAAATGGAGTGCCCACTTCCTTGATCTCGAAACCACAAACGCTACACAACGCTGTCGTCCTCGGTCCGTAACCCGGCGTACTCGGTCCCCTGGTTCGCCGTGCTGAGCCGCGCGCAGAGGCTGAGCAGAACGACCGTCTCGGTCGCGGCGTAGTGATTCAACGCGTCGAGCAGGATCTGCAGGTGCCTGCTAAAGTTTCCCTCCCACTTCTTCATGATTTCGAACAAGTTTCCTACGCGCGCATCCTGCTGCTGCTGCTGCTGCTGCTGTTGGTCACTCGCGCCCGGCCCTGCCGACGATGTCGAGTCGCTGTGCGAGCCTGTCGTGGGTTTCTGCGTCCTGACAGCTTGAAAGGCGCGCCACTGCTCGGGCGTCATGTTGGAGGGCCGCGTGGTACCGGAAAGATCCGGGTCCGCCTTTTCCAACTCGCGGGAGAGCCAGTTAGAGTAGGTTGCGAAAATTGTGCAGGTTTGCATGAGTTTGGAGTGGATCTGTAGACAATGTCAATCGAGATTCTGTAGTGCGGTGAGTGCAGGGCGGCGAGATAGACTCACTCTCAGAAGCTTGCTGTTGGTGAGCATGCATTCCTTCAAGCACGTGTCCAAGAAATCCACATGGTCCTGCATGAGCTCGTCTACAGTCCTCGTCGGGCCCGATGCAGCGCCGCCCGAAGCCGCCTCCTGACCCTCCTCACCGACCCTGAGCCTTGACATGAACTTTGCCCAATTGGGCTCGATGACCTCGGCCGTGCAGAAGTAGAGAAGCTGCTGCACAAAGACGAGCATGCGCGCGCGCAGTGTCCACACGCGACGTTTCCAAATCTCGAGGCTGCGTGAGGAGCTCTTGTGTGCCCACGTCAGGCCGGATGTCTGCGAGTACCACGTCGCCGACAGCTGGGACTCGAGATAGCGCAGCGAAAGAAGGTAGCGGAACAGCGCTTGATACCGCCACACAGTCTTCCGGCTGATGACTAGGGAGACGGGGAAGGGCACCGCGTAGTCAAGTTGCAGCGAGGTGAAGCCGATGGCGTTCTTGTCGTTCTCGATCGGCTGATTTGCCAAGGGCTGCAGCGTCTCGCCCTGTTCAATACCTGTGATATTGACGACGCGCTGCAGGGACTTGATGAGAGTGATTTCGTTGATTTCCACCTTGACATCTTCTTTGAAAGGGTCGAGCGAGACGATGCTGCCCGGCTGGCGCAGGACCAGGTCGAGAAGCGACTGCAGCTTGCCGGTGTTAACGGACTTGACGGGCTTCCGCAGCTCCGAGGCGCCGAGTTCGAGGAAGTAGGAGAAGTAGTCAGACGGGTCCAGGAAGAAGTAGTGCTTCATCGACCGCAGCCTCAACGGCAGCGAGTGTGTCGTCAGGAGCAGCTGCATGAGCGACTCGTTGGCGTGCGCGTAGGCGCTGTTGACGTTCTCCAGGAAACGGCTGTCGTCAAAGGATGTGGGCACGTCCTGGACGACCTTGCTGACGTCCACGCCGCCACATTCTCTGACGACATTGAGATACTTGCCGGCCAACAAGACTTTGTCCTTGACACCTTCCAGCTGCGGGGGTATGTCATGCTCCCGTATGGTGTACCGTCGCTCCCAGTACTCGTCCGTGTAATCCTGCTCTAAGCGTTCTCTGCGGATGCTCTTTTGCTCCTTGACCAGGAATTCGGCGTGAGGGTCGTTGATACCTCCGTGGTGAAGCCATTCGTTGAGCATTACCATGTATGGTCTACTGGCGTCGCGCAGTAGCGAAGTCAAGAGAGCGCGCGCCGCTGGGTCTCCGGACATTGACTCCAGCCTTTTTGTGATTAGTCCTAGCACGACGCCTCCCTTGCAAATCTTCTTTCCCGAGCCCGGTGCCAAGTCGCCGCCTTCTCGCAACGACTCGAGAATGTTCTCAAAATCATCCGCGCTGTCGCTTTCTTCCTCGTCATCGTCATCCAGCAGCGCGTTCCTCTTCAGTAGGTCGTGTGCCAGAGAATACAGGTGTGACATCATCTGGCTGGTGGGTAGTGTATGGATGTTCAAGACGTGGAGAGTGAATGTCTCGTTCGTCAAGAACTGCGTCTCCAGCTGCGCAATCATAACGAGGTAGTCGTGAAGGAACTTCCGGATAGAGGCGCATAGCGCATGGTTGACAGCGCCAAACTCCTCCCTACTCTGTACGTCGACAAACATCTCTAGAGCCGAGTAGTAGGTTGCCATCTTCAGCATCGACACCGTCAGATCGTGCAGACTGGGATCTAGACCGGGTAATATCCTGAACGCCGGCCCTGATAGCCGATCCCTCTCTTCATGGGGGTTGTACGTCTTGGCGAAGCGGATGTACTGGCCTTCATAACCCATGAAGACAAACAGTAGGTCCTCCAGGATCACCGCCTCCTGCACCTCGAGTGATAGCTCGTTCAATGGTTTCGGCAGCTGAGATTGCGGCGCCTGAGATGCCAGCGGTGGTATCGATATTCGACAAGCCAGGGGAGCAGATGTGTGAGGGAGAAGTGTCGCTTCCGGGTTCCACGGTGCTGCCGTGCCAATCAGTCAGTCACCAGTTCTACTCCAGTATCACAAACGTGAGCTCTCACCTGGTGGACCGTCAACCTTGGCTTCTTTTGGCTTTGGCTCGGCCGTTCGCGACTTGGCCTCGGCAGCCTTCCCCTTATCACCTCCGCCTCTCCGTTCTCCCCTCTCGGAACTCCTAGTCCGCTGAACCATGGTTTCGAGTTGCGTCACGTACGTCCTTTCCGTCCTCCGCTCCTCCACACGCCTGTCATCGGGCGCTCGACTCCGGGGATTCCCTGACGCAGACCGCTTGTGCGCATTGCTCCCCGGTGATGCGGCCCTCTCGCGTGGTTGGTGTTCACGTTCCCGGTCCCGGTCGCGTTCTCGTTGGCGCGCATCAGTCCTCTCGCTGCGTTCGCTTTTGAAGTTTGTCTGGCCGCTGCCCGCTGCGGCGGCGTTCATGCGCGCTGTTCTTGAAGTTCGTTCCTGATCGGGAGCGGGTGCTGTGCCGCCGTTCGCACGGCGCTCGTGGGTTGATACCCTGGTGCCTGACGACATTTCGCCGACTGCATTTGAAGTATGCGAAGCGCCTCAGCGGGTCGGTTGCTTTCCTGATAAGTGATGTCTCGTTCTCGGCGATTGTTTGGGGGAGGGCAACCTTCGACTGCCGGTTTGTTCGTTGCTCTTTGTCTTTGCCCCTCTAACACGGAATCGCAGTTCAGGGAGCTCTCGGCGCGGGTTGGGCTGCTACTACCTCGACGTGGTTAAGTGCCCATTAGCCTGGAGCGAGCGCGTCTCGTCGGAAAATCCTCGCGTGTTGGCGACCCTGTCCGGGGTTTGTCTGTCCCCCTAAAATATTCCGGGTTTAGCGTTTGGAGTGAGAGAAGTGGAGGGGGGGGTTGACGGAAGTGGCCAATCACAGAGCTCAAGGTGGGAAGTACAAGGGGAGTGGTTCGAAGCTACCGCCCGAAAGGCACAAGCAACTGGCCCGGGAATAGGTAGTTGGCTGCTGTTGGAGCTTGCGGCTGCTGCGTAGGCTGAGTGCTTGCCTAACCACTACCACCACCTGCCATCTCAGCCTTCCACCGTCACCGTTTGCTACCTGGACCTCCAAGCTCCCCTCCATTCAACACCACCACGACAACCCCAGCATCCCGCAAACCGGGATCACGACAACCTCACGGCACGCCGACCGAAACAATCAACCGTTTCAATCAGGTCCAGCCTACTTGTCTTCACCTCTTTAGCAGCTACAACACACAAATAACACCGTCAAGATGTTTATGGCAAGATCCGAATACGGTCAGAACCCCTCCAGCTTCTCTGCCCTTACCAGCTTCTAATGGTGATCGCCTAGACCGAGGAATCAACACCTTCTCCCCGGAAGGCCGCCTCTTCCAAGTAGAATACTCGCTGGAAGCCATCAAGCTTGGCTCTACGGCCATCGGCGTCGCCACCTCGGAGGGTGTCGTCCTCGGCGTCGAGAAGCGTGTCACCTCGACCCTGCTCGAGACCTCTTCCGTCGAGAAGATTGTCGAAATCGACCGCCACATCGGCTGCGCCATGTCCGGCCTCCAGGCCGACGCCCGATCCATGGTCGAGCACGCCCGCGTCGAGTCACAGTCCCACTCCTTCAACTACAACGAGCCCCTCCGCGTCGAGTCGTGCACCCAGGCCATCTGTGACCTTGCCCTGCGCTTCGGCGAGGGTGCCGAGGGCGAGGAGACCATCATGTCCCGACCTTTCGGTGTCGCCCTGCTAATTGCCGGTTACGACGAGGACGGCCCTCAGCTCTTCCACGCCGAGCCCAGTGGCACCTTCTACCGCTACGATGCCAAGGCCATCGGTTCTGGTTCGGAGGGTGCGCAGGCCGAGCTGCAGAACGAGTACCACAAGGTTCGTCAATTCACTGTGGTTTTTTCATCTTCAATTTCCGTGTTCCGGAATCGTGTGGACGTCGGGGAGCTAACCCATTCGCAGTCTTTGACGATCACAGACGCTGAGACGCTGGTGCTTAAGACGCTGAAGCAGGTCATGGAGGAGAAGCTTGACTCGAAAAACGTCCAACTCGCGAGCGTGACGAAGGAGAAAGGTTTCAGAATATACACAGACGAAGAGATGGCCGCCGTGGTGGAGAGGCTCCCTGCGAACTAGAGGCATTCGCTGGTTGAAGAACAGAATTGAGTGCGAATTCTAGGTCACGGGCCCTGTGAAACGACCGTTTGGAGGGTTAGAGGAAGCTCCGGAAGGAGAGCAAACGAAGACATCACAACTTTTTCTGCTCAGGCGAAATCCTACCGGTTCACGAAACTTGGAGCCTGAGATCTAGAGTATTTCCACAAGGTGTATCATTAATGTACTCAACGTGATGGCTTCTGTAGAGCATGTTTTCTCTCGCTCTTGTCGCTGGCGTGGCCTGTCTCAACGACAACGCCGTCTTTTGATCCGACTTTTGTTTGTTTGTGTAATTCCGAAAACGCCTCTTGCGATGACGTACAAATCCCCGATCTCCACACGCAAGTACGAACTCGCCACGAAAGGGGGGAAGGAAGGCGTTCACCCCTCGTCCTTGATGACCAGCCTCTCCAGCTCCTGCTCGACGCTGAGCAGCCCGAGAGCGTAAAATGCCCTCTCGGACTTGGCCACGACAAGCATCGTATCGTCGCTGTCGAGCTGCTCGAGCCTGGCCCCGATCCTGCGCGGGTTCGTCCACACGGACTGCGGCACCACGGTCTGCAGGCTTGGGTCGCGCGTGTACGGCGGGCCCCGGCCCATGGCGGCCGCCTTCTTCCACCCGGACTCACAGCCCTCGGCGATCTGCCTTGCCGACTGCCACCCGGTGAGCCGGGCAATGTCGTGCATCCACCTGACGATCCATTGCCGTTGGGCGTTGTCTTGGTACTGTGTGGCCTGTTAGTGGAAAAAGATAAGGCGGAAAGGCACCAACCACTGCCAAAGACCAAGTGGGGAGAGGGCCGGTGAAGCCTTACCTGGATCCCGCCAACAAAGAGACAGAAGGAACTCTCAATCAGCGCGGCGCCGACGAGAGTACTGATCTCGACGACGTTGGCACAGTCGTCCGTCAACCCAGCCGCGATCCGCCCAATCTCGATGGCAAACTTGACCGTGTGTTGCGCCTGGATGCCCGCGGCGATCATAGCGGCGGGCGGCATCTTGGGGTGCGCGCGGTACAGGTGAATCAGGCCCATGTAGTAGTTCATCCAGATGCCCGCTACGGAAAAGGTGCGGTACTGCAGCGTCGAGCCGAACGGCGAGTCTCTGCGATCGGCGTATTCGGCGCCCAGGGGCTGGAACTCCGGACCGAACCGTGATCGGAGTATCTCAAACGCCTCGCGCAGGGACTCCCACTCGCGCATTGCGGCGTCTGCTGCCATGTCGGAGTCGAGGTCTTCCCGCACTTCCTCGCCCGGCGGTGGTGGGGAGTCGTCCCGCGGCGGGGAGAAGCCCATTGGTAGTGTCACCTTTCCAAGGTTCGGAAGCATGCCGGGGAACATGGGAGGCGACCCGCCGTTGCCTCCGGGCATCGCACCCGGCGGCGGCCCTCTCATCATACCCGGGGGTGGCATGCCCATCGGGGGTCCTCCGGGAGGCCCGCCGCCGGGCATTCCACCTGCCATCCCCGGTGGGGGCCACCCCTGGCCTCTGCCCGGTGGCCCACCAACATTTGGCGGCCCCCCTCCCGGTGGCCCTCCGGGTCGCCCACCGCCTGGAGGAGGTCCGAAACCCTTGAACGATTTCCGTTTTCTGGGTAGATCCTTGGCCGCGAAGCTGCACAAACGCCCGAGCAGCAGCATCAGGTGGTCGTACGTCCCATATCTGCCCATATCAGTCTTGCGTGTCCTTGGCCATGCCGGGGGTGGGGCTCTGAATTGACTCACATGGCCTCGAGCCGGCCCATCGGCGCTCGTGGTGGACACTGGGTCCAGTGCTGGTAGTCCATACTACGAGTTGTTAGACCGGTGTGTTCTCGCCTCTTGGATGACGATACTCACAATGGCTTTCCTCCACCCAGTATGCTCTGGTAGACGTCCATCTTACAGTACCACCAATACAAGTCCCGAAGATGTTCGTAGTGTTCGATATCCCGATCCGTATACAAGTTACCAGTCGCCGGCTCATCGTCCTCGTACGAAACCTGCTGATTCGTGAGCTTGCTGAGAAGGCCGAGGTCGAGGTCGTCTAGGTCGTGGCTCATCATGTGCGTGTTGTCGTGACCCATGAAAAAGGGGTCCATCGGTTGGTTCTGGCTCTCTTGGAACAGCGCCCGCCTGGCCCTCTTCAGCGGCAGTATGTTCTTGGTCATCTGCCTGAAGGGGATCTCCCTGATCAGGAGCCTGGACCCAAACAGATGGTTGCACCACTTGGTGTGGTCCGAGTTCCAGACTTCAAAGTATCCTAGCAAGAGGGAGGCTGCTAGAGTAGCAGGTTGCGTTCTCCTCTTGGGACTCCGCAAATTCCTTGCGATTCTGCGGATGGCGAGGTGATAGTACTTCATGGCCGCTGTCGGGGGGATCTTCTGAAGCTTGGCTATTTGCAACGCACCCAGAGCGAGCATCGCCTGAAGGAGCGCCGGGTGGTTAAAGGAGATGATGGGGAAAGTGTCTATCAAGGTCAGCCAGAGTGCAGAAGCGCCAGAACGAGTAGTCTCACAGGTCCAGATGTTATGCCCGGCCTTGGGCACCGAGAAGTTGTTTGTCAGCTTCGAGTGATCGAACGGATGCCTCTCGTACAGAGACATGCTTGGCCCCGTAACGTTAATAAAGTGCCAGAACAAGGCTGCTGTTCGCTCGTCGTTCAGTGGCGAGTTGTTGGGCGTGGGGATGTACGACGTGAGGATAGTTTCCTCGGCGAAGGCGGAGAAGGATCTCATCTTGGTTCCAAACCCGTCCCAGGGCCCGTCGTTGCGGCTCTGGACTAACTGACCATAGGCGCTCTCCTCGCCCATCGCATCGTCGAAAGCGTCGTCCGAGTCGGGCATGGATGCGTCGTCGTCCGAGTACAGATATTCTATCTCCGCGTCCTCGGTTGCTTGATCCGTCCGAGCGGCGGCGTTGTGATCGGAGAAGACCTCCGCTCGCGTAAGGCCTGCGGTCGGCTGTCCTCTCCATGGCCCTGCCGGTTTATGGACAAATGGGCCGTTATCCGTAATCGGACTGGCAAGGTTACTCCGATTGTCACCAAACTGCCCCCGAAATTGACTGGCCGGCGAAATGACAGACGAGCTCGAGTGCATGTGATGCTCTCCGTGCGGAAACTGGTTGAAGTCGAAGGCCGCCGGCGGTATTTGACCTTGAAACTGACCCGGGAAACCGTGGCCATAGTGAAGCATCGGCTGACCTTGAAAGTCCGGATGCTGCGGTGGCTTGGGGGCTATTGGGGCCAAAGGAGGACCATTAGACGACTTTGGTGGGGGGTTAGGAATACTCTGAAATGGCGAGCTTGATGACTCGGGAGGATAAACGACGGGACCGTAGACACCATTGAGGTTGAATGATGCGATGGGGTCTTTGAAGATGACGCGCTGGTTGTAACCCTCGCAGTGTCTCTTGGACTTGATGCAGTTGCTGCAAATGGGGCGTCCCTCGTCGCATTTGATGCGGCGCTTCCGGCAAGCTTTCGAGCAGGTCAGAATCCCACCATATACAAGGCAAAGAAAAGGGGTGGGCTCGGTTAAGGAGGGCAGGTTCTACGAGTACATACTGAGACAGCCCGTCTTGGTCCTCTTCCTCACATTCGCCTTCTTGCGGTTCGGGTCGTCGTTTCCGTTGTCCTCATTGTTGTCAGAGCTCTTGGTCGGGGACTTGCCGTCCTCAAGTACCACGTCGGCGGAGTCCATCCTAGTAGATGCTAGTGTGCTGCGAGTGAGATTGGGGATGCGAGGCGGCTCTTTAATCCATCAGTCTCTCGCCGCCAACGTGCTGCATCGTCCAGCGTCTGTGATTCTGCGGCGCAGCGGAAGATGAGCGAGCGAGTGAGTACCTTGTCCCCACAGTTGGAGAGTGGCCACTCGGTTCCGAGTCTCAGTCAAGTACTGTTGTTGGAAGGTATCGTGAAGGCGAAAGAAACGATGCAGACGAGAGCCAAGCCTTTCGACTGACGGTTGGCGCTGGAAGCGAAGCGGCGTAGCCGCCGGGCCACAAGTGCCCGAGGAGAGTGATATGGATGGTAGGTGGATAAAGTAGGTATGGTATCGCGGTAGCGCAACGAGACAATGTGGGTATTCTTCGCCCTCGTGCGCCGGCAAAAGCGTCGAAACGGGAGAGCAGAGGGACGTAGGTTGGGTGCCCACGGAGTATGTGCTTTTCAAGCAGTTATAACAGATGGTGGAAGGGAGTGAAACAGGCCCGGTGCTACTTTGTCTTCGCCGAATGGGCTGTCATGGGTTAGACAAGATGGATGGACTCGTGGGGTAGGACGGGGTCGGTTGTGCTGGGTAAAGGTAAAGGACGCCTGCAGCAGAGAGAAGTGTGCGTCACGTCCCTTGTTCCCAAGACACACAGCGGGACCAAAGAGACAGTGAAGGCCCCGCGGCCGAGGATCAGGTAAGTTGGGAAAGGTGGTTCAAGGCAATAGGTAATGAATGTGTCTGTATCCGTATTGTGCTCGAGTTAGGGTATTCCGCCGCCGTATCTCGAATCGAGGCTAGAGAAGGAGGGCGTGGGGTGAAGACGCAGCACGAACAACGACAGGGGGGAGGGCGACAACCGCCAATCGGCGAGGAGGCGAATGAGAGGAGGCCGGGATGACCGGGGGTTTGTTGTTGGAGGGAACGAGAACAAGAGGACGACGGAGGTTAGCGCCTCACCCCAATATGTGACCTAACGGGGCACCAGTCCGGACTGCTAGGACGAATAAAGAATGAGACGAGAAGTGTTCTCTGTGTCTGTCGTGTCTTGTACTTCAACTCTGCATAAGCGCTTCGGCTTGTGTCTTCTCCCTATGCCGGTCCATTGTCTAATTTTTCTCTGCTTATGATTTTACTGCTGCAGGCACTATTATACTACACTGTAGAAGGAGAGACGGAGGGACGGAGAGACGGAGAGACGGAGAGCGAGAGCGAAGAAGAACGAACCACAGGCAAGTAGCCACGATGCTGCAAACCCTTGAGGATGTGCCGGAGTGTGTGTTCATGAGATGATAAGAAAGGGGGAGACGGCGAGGGACACAGACCAGCCGCCGCGGCAACGAGCACGATAGAGTACCCTTGATCCACGGTTGATATTGGCGTTGTGGGTGTTGTTCGCGCACTGGGTTGGAGGTGCGGCAAGACGCTGATGGGGGGAGGAAACATTACGGTGGCTTGCAGACGATGATGCACAGCGCCCAAGGGTACCAGGGAAAAGGAAGGTAGGTAGGTAGGTAGGTAAAGTACCTACCTAGACACACAGGTACACCTACACAGCACACACACCCCCCGCTCTCGCCTAGCTCGTGGTCGGTATATTTCAGCGTCCAATACACACACAATACACTCCACACGGGCTGCTGAGAAATCTCTTCTGCGTTTTCCACATCCTGTAGTTGAAACCACACTGGGGCAAACGTCGAACCTGGCATTCTTCTTTGCAAAAGCAGGATATTACGAGAAACTATGTACCCTCCGTCTTGGTTCTGGACGTGTTCTTGCGTGACACGGCGCTGTACCTGGGGGGTCAGGGTCAGGGGGAGGGCATATAGGGTCTCTCGGCTGCGTCTCTGTCCAGGGTTTGTCACGTCCCGAATGACAGCCCATCAGTGGATGTAACGGCACTAGGAAATACGTCTAGATATTCGTACCTCCTGTATGAACAGATAGGTACCAAGGTAGACCGTAGGGCCGCTCAGCCTGAACCATTGCCCCCGTCCCATCCCTTGCGAAAAGCCGTTTCCTGGCAAGGTGATGCCTGTAGGCGGGCAGGCAGGCTCAGAGCATGTCTCCCTTCACTCCATGAGTCCATCCATGACATGCCTACCTGATGTATGCATAGTTTTCTATTTATTTATTGCGCACGGAGATTGGGAGTTTGGATAGGGGAGTCGCCAAGCTGCTCAGTCCAGCGGCAACGCCTCACAAAGTTTGTCCTCGCATAGGTACCCGAGAGCCCTGACCACGCTTTATCCAAGCGTACTGGAGCCTTCCAGTCCGGATTCGTGCGGAACGGGCCATTGATTGCTACAAACTCCCCTCCAGAATCCAAAAGACGATGTGACGACCACCGCCTGAGTCGTTGAGAACATGGGGGGCAAGTCAGAGAGATGCCGAATATGATCATCGTCCGAAGCTTGAGAGGCCTGGACTCCCATCTGGACAAGGGCCACCCGGCCTGCTGCCCTCGTCTCAAGTCTGCCCTATTGGCTACATGACTGTAAGCAATGACCAAGTCGTGATCCGGTGAGGTGAACGCTGCCGACATGGGGTGGGGAGAAGGCGTTAGCTGTCCGATCCGGATCCCTATCCCGCGGTTTGTTCTTCCCTGGCCGTGCGAGATCTGAGCAGTCTTTCCGCCTAGAAGCAATCGCCAGCCAGGTCTGCAGACGACTGACATGGAGGTGACATCCCATCCCAGACCGTCGGCCGCCGTCAAAGAACGCGCGCCTGTGGCGTTCTGGGCTGGGGGATGGTTGTCATCCCATCCATCCACTAGCTTTGGACCGACATGCCATGTGCCGAGCGGGAGACTAAGGTTTTTTCAGAGACCAGGGTTGTCGAAGAAGCCATCTCTTTTTAATTTTCGCCAATGAGGGGCATGGTCTGATCTTTTCCTGAACTTCCGCCGCGCCAAAGGAACCGTTGTAAGTATTCGTACTGAGCTGAGCCAGAATGCGATGAGACGCGGCAGGAGGACTGATCTCCCCCTCCCAAAATGCCCCCGGGCGTGCGCATTCGACTCGTTGCCCCAGGCGGGTACAAGGCCAGACGGCAGAAGCAGCCAAGTGCGAGTATTTCACCGGGGACACGCCCGCCGGGGAGTGGCCGGCATCTACATTTTGCTGGGACCCCAGCAACAATTCCTCAGTCTCGGGACACACTCTCATCCGACACCCAACTGAACCAATCGTCGGGCTTCCGACATCTTGGATGGTGTGACCGATGAGTGGTCGCAGCACAGTTCATGGGCATATGGTGCGACACAAACGTCGCGCATTGTCGGACAAGAGGAGAAGTGCCGATCGCTAAGGACCACTTTCGCCCCTATTCTGCTTGACGAACTGGTTGCATCCTATTTCCTCTTTCACCAGTTGACTTCCCCGTGCCTCTTGGTGCCCCTCGGGACGCGCAGGAACACCCCTTGGCGGCTTGCCTCGGATGTGTACTGTATCTGATCTTGACGGAAGCCCGCAATGACGGTCACCGCAGGCCAGCATGCAGGTAGTCTTCTCGCAGCCACAAGGTTCTGCTCAAGGCTTGCATAGCACCCGTTGGAGGTTCAACAGTTTACTGTCGTTGTGAATGGCGTGCCTGACTCCTCGGATGGTATGAACGAGGGCGGACCCTCCAGCCGGCGAGTTCCGTCGGACGCCGTGTGTTAGCGAAAGCCCGTCAGTCAGAAGAAACGCCTCTAGCGGGGTGCCTCAACAGCGTCAGCGCACCTGAGCACGACTGACTGCCTCTCTCGAGAGCAATGCGTCTTTCTGGTTGTTTTCTGATAATATTTTCTCCGGGCTCCCAATAAGACATCGACCCGGAAGACGGGTCGCTCCCCTCAAATGTTGCCATCCGTCTTGTCGTGCCGCCACACACTGGCTTCCCTTCCCGTTCTCGATTTCCGCACCAACAACGTCAAGGGCGGAGAAAAAGGAAAACCCCACAAGAACAGCCTCCTGTATAACCGTATAATGCGCCGTGCCCGTGCTTTCGGGACCTAGGTCGGTGCTTCTGCGAGTAAACCCGACCACTCGCTGAATCCACGAGAACTGACTTTGAGTCGGTGGTCTCCGAGTCTTTGAGCGAGCCATGGCCTGCAGAGAATGAGTTATTCTTGGTCCGTCGACTGCCCCGCTGACTTGACCAAGCTGGCATCGAAAGCCCCATCGCAGTCAGAGACCTCGAAATTGGGTGGCCCGGGTTGATCGAAACAAGGCTATGGCGCCTTTGCCGACAAACGATGCCTCTTTAGATAATCTCGGCGATGACGGCAGTGACACGATGGATCTGCCTGGATAGGAGCCCCCGATCTTGGGGTAGCTCGTTGATCACCGTAATTTACACACCGTCCGCCCAGAGTGTTGAGTGATGAACGGCTTTTCGGATCAAGATTTCCGGAGATTGGCGGCGTCGGATGTGTTGGAGTTTTAGGCCATGAGCTGTGAAGACCAATCGATCTTTGTATGATGTATAGTAGAATGTGTGATCAGTGGCGGTCAACGTGTTGCCAATAAAAAAAAAAGCAAGGCGACTTACAACCTTTCGTGTTGTCATGAGATCTATTTGCTTCATGGTCGTGGAGACCGGCCCGAGGTCCGCCGATGTCACCGCATCCCACGAGAAATGATCCAAATCGAAGAGGACTACTATCCGATATCCGAAGCGTTTGAAGAAGAGGGCTCAGTTCAGGGCAACCCGTGTTCTAGCTTCGTGACAACGTGATCATGAAAATGATTAGGTTAAGGGACTCGGACCACGCAGGCGGGGCGGACGTCAATTGGGTGTCGGAAAATGACTGAAATCCTGGCTGTTGATTGTCCTGTTCGAACGATAATGGGATGGCAGCGGATCATTCTGGATTGGAGATAGCCGCATTACGAAAATTTTACCATCAACCCTGGTTGTGCTGAGGAGGTTTAGCTGGTGTCACATCGATAGCGTCGGACCATCTCGTCTACCTGTTTTGGCAGCCGCCGTTGCAGTCTCAGAGGACACAGATCAATCAATGCAAGGCTGTTATTTGTTGAATGAAGCTTCTAATTGTGCCTGAAATTGAAACAACGAGGTATTACTGGCTCGTGTCGGTCTCAAACAACACCAAATGTGTAATTGGCAGCGCTATTGACACGAATGCTGTTTATGTGATTTCTCAGACATATGTCGAAGCCCATAAGGTCTAAGAGGTGTAGATGAGAAGAAGCCAGGGCAAGATGCAACGGCGCCGAAATGAGAGGAAAAAGAGGCGGGGCGCACGGTCCACTATCATACTTCCTATCCTGGCGTCGATCAGCTGGTAGGCAGGGGTGCGATAAGCGATTCTCTGGGGAAGGAAACGGGCGAAAAAAAAATTCAAAGCGCATGAGGCATGAGACTAAGATTGAGCATGAGCATGAGCTACAACTCACTCACCACAACACCATTTCTCATAATCCGTTGACACATTTGCACAAACCAGACGTTGCGAACCACTCCACACGTTTCTCACAATGTTCGCCGTACCAGGCTGGTCTGTCTCGGCGGAGGGCCCGAAAGCCGAGACCCAGAGCGCCAAGAAGAAGAACAACACCTCAAAGAACAACAGCGCGAAGAAGCGCAAGAGAGCCGAAAAAGAGGAAAAGATCCGCGGAACGGGTGCGAACTCGGTCATCGTCAACCAGCGCGTGTTTGGCGAGGGGAATGATGGCGAGCCGGTGAAGGGGGCGAAGAGAGCCGCGCCCGTGACTGAGGGGGGAGATGACGCCGCCGATGAGGCGACGACACCCAAGCCGAGCAAGAAGCAAAAGAAGGACAAAATGGACTCCCAGGAGACGCCCAAGTCCGATAAGAAAGACAAGAAGCAGAAGAAGGACAGGGCGAGCAAACGCGATGACGAGCCGTCCTCCGGAACGCCCTCCAAGGCCCAGAAGCAAACGCCCAGCAAGGAAGCCGCTGCGGACGACAAGAAGAAGGCCACAAAGGAAGCAGCCGCCGCCATTGCCGCCTCCGTGCCTCCCATCCCGCCGCCCGCAGCCAAGCTCACTCCGCTTCAGCGCTCCATGAGGCAGAAGCTCATCTCGGCGCGCTTCCGCCACCTCAACGAGACGCTCTACACCCGCCCCTCGGCCGAGGCCTACCAGCTCTTCGAGGACTCCCCCGAGATGTTCTCCGAGTACCATGAAGGATTCCGCCGCCAGGTCGAGGTCTGGCCCGAGAACCCCGTCGACGGCTACATCCGCGACATCAAGCTACGCGCCAAGGCTCGCTACCCCAGCGCTCGCGGCCGTCCCGGGGCGCAACCCGTGCCCGCCGGGCCCATGCCGCTCCCGCGCACCGACGGCGTATGCCACGTCGCTGACCTGGGCTGCGGTGACGCCCGTCTCGCGTCGACATTGGAGTCCGAAGCCAAGAAGCTCAAGCTCAACATCCTCAGCTACGACCTGTACTCCCCTGCCAAGCACGTAGTCAAGGCCGATATTGCCAACCTGCCGCTGGCCGACGACTCGGTCGACGTTGCCATCTTCTGCCTCGCGCTCATGGGCACCAACTGGCTCGACTTTGTCGAGGAGGCCTACCGCATCCTCCATTGGAAGGGCGAGCTTTGGGTTGCCGAGATCAAGTCCCGCTTCGGCCCCGTGCGCCAGAAGAACGCCGTGGTCTCGCACAGCGTTGGGAACCGCAAGAAGGCTGCCGCCGCCACCAAAAAGTCCAAGGGCGGCGACCCGGAGGAGACCGAGGCAGATCGCGTCGCCCTGGCCGTTGAAGTCGACGGTCACGACGATAAGCGCGGCGAGACGGACGTCTCGGCCTTCGTCGAGGCCTTGAGAAAACGTGGCTTCGTACTGGCGGGCCAGGGCGAGGGCAACAAAGGCGCCGTCGACCTGTCCAACAGGATGTTTGTCAAAATGCACTTCATCAAGGGCGCGGCACCCATCAAGGGCAAGGGTCTCGCCGCAGCCAAGGCGGCCGGCTTCGTCGAGAAGGAAAAGAAGCAGAAGCGCTTCGTGTGGGAGACCGAGGAGGACAAGGTCGACGAGACCTCCATACTGAAGCCGTGTGTGTACAAGATCCGATGATCTGACTAGCTGTACGTTTCTCAGGTGGTGGTAGATCTTCTTTTAGAAGCAACAAAAAGTTACATGTCCTTAGATTTCTTCTGGGTTTACGGGGGGTGGATCTTCGCATACTCGGATGCAGTAGGGAAACAAACATCTAATCTTGGTCAAGGTATGCTGCTCGCGCTCTATGACACCTATTGTGATGGGCTTTTTATTCTCGTTGGCTCCAAGGACACTGTCACAGAAAGCCGTAGAGGATCAATGTGTAGGCCGGAAAGCCGATCCTGGCAGGACTGTTGTTCAGCGCCAGCACAGATTTGAATCATTGAGGTCTTGGCGCGTGAAAAGGCTCCATCGATTGCTTCCATGAATATCGCGTCAAGCCGCATGGGCACCATACGAAGACTCCAAACTGACTCCCAAGCCCGAGTGTTCCGGAACTAATTACTCATGCCCTGTACCAGGCTTGCGATGATCAACTCAAAAGAGAAGCCGATCCGCGATTGGGGACATCTATGCTCCGAACAAGAGACCAGCGGCGAACTCGACGTTGCCGCCCGTTGCTTGCAACGCGTTGATGGCGGCGTCACGGGGAAAGCCCAGAGCCATAAGCTGGTTAATGTGTTCCTCGGGAAAGCTCGGAGCTGCAGTCTGCTGCTGAGGCGCCTGCTGACCCTGCTGACCCTGCTGGGGAGGATTCTGTCGCGGCGGGGCGGTAGCAGCACTCTGCGGCCCGCTGACAACACCAGATCGTTGACCGATGGTTGTGCCAGCCGGTCCCGGTAGTCTAGGCTCCTCTTCTAAAGCTTCCTCGCTCTCCTTGGGAATCTCAGCCTCGCCCAAGAACGGCACCTCTTCACCTTGTATGATCAGCTTGTCCTTCGCCAAGTCGATGCTGGCTTGGTAACGCTTGAGCATGTCGAGACCGAGGAGAAGTTCCACCTGCTTGCCCTCCATCACAGTGAAACTGCAAGGTAGGAACATGGAGCCGACCTTGATCTGGGCAGAGTGTACACGGCCGATGATGTTGGCAGTGCCCACTCCACGGGCTACTCCTGCGAAGCGCTTGTCAACAAGTCTCATGATACCACAGGCCTCGGCGCACGACGGGGACATGATCGTGGCCTGTGCTCCTGAATCGACGAGCGCCTTCACTCTATGACCGTTCACTTCTACGTCGACGTACAACATGTGTACCCGCCCGAACACTGCGTTGTGTCAGCTTCCCGTTCTGCGCTGTGGGGTCTGGTCGTCCATGCTATACCTTCGGGATTGTGCTCCATGGCGTTCTGGAGGTTCTCCATGACCCTCTCTTGACGGATCATTTCCTCGATCTTAGCCTGGGCTTCAATATCGAAGGGGTCGTCGTTCAGCTGTGCAATTTGCCTCTGGCGCTCCTCGCGCTCCCGTTGCTCCCGGTCATAACTGTCGTTGAAAAGCTGGGCGAATCTCTGGGGGTCATCGAGAGCGGCGGCGAGCTGGGGCTGCTGTCGGGTGGCCTCGGCGCGCAGGTTCGGGTCGCCCAGGATTTGAAGGCGGATGAGTTCTGGGTCTTGCCCTCCCGGTCGTCGGCGCGGCGGACCTCTTCTGCCCTGATCCGGCACACCAGTGCTTCCTTGCATGTCTCTCACGTGCAGCGCCAGCATCTCACCGTCGGCAATTTGCAGCTGCTCCATCGTCTTGGTATCATCCTGGATCAAGCGACCGTTGTGGTAAAGATGTTGGGAAGTAGGAGCGATCGCGGTCTCGGCTTGAATGGCTTCGCGGAGTATGGAAACAGGCATGTCTGGAAAAATTTCCAGGGTAAGCAGGTCCTGGTCATCGACCTCGGGGTTGGTTATGTTCAATGTAATGCGCCTGACAGGACAGACGTCAGTTAGGAACACTTGGCTCGACTGAGGAGTGGAAGCTTACATGGTGGACGGTTATTCCTGGTGCAGAGTGCCCTTGTTTGGTGAGTTCTCTCTTTTCCCCTCTCTTTTACAGCTGGCTTGCAGCGAAACGATTCTCGGGCGGTGCGAACTAGGGAGGAGAGGAACCCAGTGCTGCCGACAAGCTGCTGAGTTGAGTTTTAATGGTTGTGAAGGCGAAGAGAAAGTAACGCTCAGCTCAGCACAGAGCTAGGGAGGAGGGGTGGTTTTTGGAGGGGCCAAAATTCAGGCAACACGACTGGTGACGTCTCATGCAAAAAAAAAAAAAAAAAGTAAATGACTATGGAGGGTAGAAAGTGGTACACGGCCTTGTCTAGAGGGAAGCTCCGAGGACAGATGAAAATGAAGAAAACGAAAAGGTTCGATTGGATGACGGAGTTTTTGGGCTGCGGTGAGTGATTGGACAGGAGGGATGAGATGCGTTGTCGGACACTTGAGTCGAAAGGAAGAAGGTAAGGGTTCTGGAAGTTGGTAGGTTAGGTAAGGAACGAACGGAGGTGGAAGGTACGGAATCTAGCAAGGGTGAGCTCGTGCCACAGAATAGGTAGGTACCTTTGGAGTGTTTCGTCAGGAGGTAGGTGGGTGCAGTGACAATACGCCCCTACGTTTCCCGTTTGCAGTTGACACGGGATGGGGATGGGGCTGGGGATGGCCCGGATGGGGATGGGGTCGGGTGGCCACACCAGGACAGGACAAGACAAGAAAACCCAGACTGGCTAAAGCATCAGCGTCCAGTGCCCACGACGATGAGCCTAGGCCCAGCGAAAACTGACGGAAGCCTTGGTCAGACTGTCAACATGACAACGGTAGCACTGGTCCTAGCAACGTACTTGTGCATTAGGTACGTAGAAATGCAACGACCACATCTTCCCCGCCGTCAAGGACTGCAACTATTACCTGCCTTGGGTGGGTAAGTCATTCTTTGGCTTCGCCGAAGACTGCCTACAGTGAGTGCACATAGTTCCAAGGTTGGTTGTTGGGATCACAGTATTGGAGGCAAGCCTCACGAATGTCAGCCCCACGAGCTAATCGTTGACTAAGCCCCAAAGTATCCAAGAATCGGCAGACGCGCGATGGCCCGTCTGTTGCCTGACGTAAACCCGCTGCAGCTGGCTGTGCGAGCCAAGGAAGCGACTGAAAGTACCATACCCTTGCAAGCGAACTGGCGAAGTGCTTAGGTACCTACCTAGGTAGGCAGACCTGACTTTGGTACGGAGTACTCTACCTTTGTGTCTTATCGATCGGGTACTAAATCTAAGACCAACTGCTATTTTCTACCCCGGACCGCCTACTCTACAGTCCCTGAGGTACCTGTAGTTGGTGTACCAGAATGGACAGGCAGGTAGAAGGTCGCTAATCCTTACAAAAAGCCACCAATCGTATGCTTCCGGCGACATCTCGCCAACTCCTTCTGTGGGTTTCTGTGCCATGCTGGCAAAAACCACGGGCACTAGACCTTCGCAGCAAACGCTTCTCATCCCATACTAGGTAGTCTGCAGAGGTCAAAACGAGGAAGGTGCAACACGTACCTTGGATTGTCTAGCTGTCTGGCATCGACTCGCAAGGCCCGACGGGTTTCTTTGTTTCTTTTCTTTCTTGAATGTTGACGAGTAAACCCCCCCGCTAGGCATTATTTGCCGTCGCTATCGCCGACTGCAATACTACCATCAGATAGCAAGGCCTCACTCGTTGCTCTGAACACATTTGCAAGTGCCGCAGGTGGTTTTTCAGGACAGTCTATCAAGTGTTTGGTGCTCTACTCACAAAGTACCGACCTTCCAAGCTCGGAGGTGGTCCAACGTCTAATCAACGTCGCCGCCTCAAGGCTGATAGACTCTGCTCATCCTGCTAGAGGGTCGGAAGTGCAGTCTGCTCGGGAGCCGGTTCCCTAATCAGTCGGACCCGGAACCCGACGCAAGCACTCTTGCGGCTGTGCAGTGTTCTACGTTTTGTGCGGGTTTCTTTCTCCTTTCAAATTTCCTTGGGCACTGCGATTTGTCCTCTCAGATTCAGCAACTCGCAACCACTGATCAACCACGTTCAGGACAGTTGAGCCAACCCAGTTCAAGTACATTGACTCTCGCATCTCGCACGGATGCTTTGAACTTGTCTGACTTGATCAAGTCCAAGAGTGCCTTACATCTCGAAGTCTCATCAAGTCTGTTTCATACGCGGCGGCGCGGTTGGGCAATGCAACTATGGATCGTCGTTCCGGAAAGATGTTTGAATATCGATGCTGCACTCATGTCCATTCTGGCCGAATGTTGCAGTTCTCGACGAAGCACATCATCCAGGCTCGCTTTCTCTATCTTAGTCGACATCCCGAGTCTGCGGAAACGCCTCTTAAGCAGAAAGCTTTTGCTAATCGCTTGCGATTCACTTGAGTGGTAAGCTCTGACGGCCTGATGCTGCAGACAGTTCAACACATATGGTGTTGGAAGGGCCGCTAATGGTGGTACACCATGCGATGAAAGACGAGCTGCACTAAGCTAGAGGCAGGGTGACAGAACGCCAAGGCTACAGAATAAGTGAGGCCTAACGGACAGTTGAGTTGCTTATTTTCTCTGAGCTTTTTTAAAAGTCTGATGCTGTGCTCCTCCTGGGATATGTTCTTAGCCAAGTAGGTATTCAATGCTTGTCCAGTGCCTGCTGCCGATCTGGAATGCCTCTTCAAGAACACACGGACGAGCGGCAAACCTGTCTCATTGGGTCAGTGCTCTGAGTGTGTGTGTGTGTGGGGGGGGGGGGAGCTCATTTTGGAAAAAGGGTACAGGTTAGATCACTCCCCTCAGCATTCCTACCACCTACTCGTTTGGTCCCCAACTAGGCAGTTAGGTAGCGACTGTACAGCCACCCCTTGCGATAAAGATCTTTACCAACTCTTCCTTTAAGGATTGAGTGGGACTGAAAGGAGACAAAAGTATCCATTGTTACCCTGCACTTGAGGAGTATTGATGGCAATGCCGTTCCAACATAACCAGTGTCATCTAGCCCAACGTCGCAACTCGGAGAATCTGAAGGAAGAGTGGGCTATGGGATGGGGACTGACTAGAAGTCTGTCTCCCTGAGCTCTTATGGGCTGGCCTGAACAGGCCACAGCTGTACCACTGCAGGTAAGTTGGTCACGCGACAAACACCCATACCTGCTCAGGCGCATCCAATGGAGTGTTTCCCATGCAATAGACAAGCCCATCCATTCCTTCATCTTCCCCAAACCAGTGCAAATCCAATCTGGCTGGTTCCAACTATTCTACCAACTGCATACCTTTATCCCGGCCCGGCCTTGTCTCCCGTTTCCCTTTAGGTTGAGCCATCCTCACTTGCCATCACCTGTCCCTGCTGCAGATTGCAGCTCCCCCCTTCAGCCTGAGACCACTTTATGCTTTCACCCTCTGTTACCTATTGCCCGTTGTCCAACCACCCACTACAACCCTGTGACTTGATCGCTCAGCCGGCCTTACATACCGGTCCTCCGGCCGGCCATAGCTATATCACAGCCCCATCCGGCCCGGCCCCGCCCTGCAACGTCAGCGCCGAGTTCAGCAGCCGGTGCCCTCCGTTCCCTCCGTCGCCCTTCCATTGTCTTCTGAGTTTGCACCCGCCCAATCAGTCACACATTGCACCCACCTTTTCTGACCTCCATTCCAAGCATCGCTCTCGCCTTGTCGTGGTTTTCTTCATTTCTTCACTTTACAATCCAGCGAGGGTAACTTGACAGTGGAAAGAAGGTATCTGACTGATTTATTGCCTTGGCACTTCTGCCCTTCTGCCCTTCTCTGTGTAACCAACCACTTCCCCCATACTCCTCCCACACCTCAACACTCTCGCCCGACTTCCACACTGCAAAACCTACGTCGTCGTCATATTCCTCCTCGTACTTCTTCCCAGTACCACACACATACCGAATCACACCATCCCCCATCTAGTCACTCATTATGCCTGTTGAGAAAGATCCCCCTGTCGCCACGGCGGACTACGATGCATCCGACTGCGCCATCGACGACTCCGACGATGGCGACGAGCTGTATGTCGAGGTCCAGAAATCGATCTCTGACCTCAAGAAGAGACGCGCCTCAGGCCGTGTCAGTCTGCATGACTTGCCGTTCCGCTGGAGCCCTTTGGTTCTGCCTCTGACCGAGTCCAATGTCAAATCCTGCGTCGTCCTCGAGGAAGCTGCTTTCCCCAACCCTGATCACCGCGCTACGCGCGAGAAGGTGCGTCTACATGTCTGTGGTTTCTTATCCTACCTCTGCGTCAGCCTTCTATCTATCCCCTTGCGCCGCGGGACCATGAATTCCTGCATCTGGCCTCATTTTAACTCTCTACTGGCGCAGAGCTGGATTTGGTCGCCGTCGTCGTGGGGGCATGTTTCAGCGCTATACATGCATTAAAGAGCACTTATACTTACACGTTGTCGCAGTTCGAGTACCGTCTCTCAACCTGCTCCAACATCTGCATTGGACTGTTCTGTAGCATTGTCCCGAGCAAAGTCGATGGCTTCCCTCTCCCGACATTCGCAGTCGCCAATGTTGTCGAGACTGGCCGCGCCGACAATGCCAGGATGGTTCTGTTCGGTCACGTCATCTCGACCCTCGGCAACGGCCCCGTTGTCACGGACGAGGACATGGCCTACCCCGAAAACTGGCGCGATCAGAAGTCATCCAAAGACTCGAGGCTTGGCCACAAGGTCATGGGTCGCACCGTCTGCCTTCACTCCTTCGCCATTCTTCCCAAGGTGCAGAACTGCGGCCTGGGCAGGCTGCTCATGAAGGCATACCTTCAGCAGATCAACGAGTCCGGCATTGCTGATCGAGTCGCTCTGATATGCCAGGACGTAAGCTCTCCAACGTCTCCTTCCCTTCCCCCTTCGTTTGTGGTCGATGCTGACATGGCGCAGTGGTTGGTTAGTTACTACCAGCGCTTTGGCTTCAAGCGCCTGGGCCGCAGCAAGGCTTCCTTCGGTGGTGGTGGTTGGAATGACATGGTAAGAAGACCTGCTCCCATCATTCCCTACACGAGGACTGACTAACATCCCTTCCAAGGTCATCGACCTCTGCGGTCCGCAGAAGAAGTCCGCCGATGCCCTCTCGACCAAAGACGCGTAGAGTCACGCTGTCAACCTCGGGCGTGGGGTTGAAGAGCTGAAAGCATTCGTCGATGATTATTGCTCTCCCATAAAGTAAGTCCATCGAGGCAGGACTTTTCGTCGCTTTTCTGTTACGCACAAATAAACGAGAAAGGGCCATGGCTACATATACCGCGGTCGTCGGGATGGGGCGACTACATATTTGCATGGACGGACGGGCGGCTTTGCCAATTTTTTCTTTTCTTTTCTTCTTACTTTCCTACCCTTTTTACCGAATGCGTAACGATACCAGCGGGATGAACATATCCAACGGCGACATCGTGAGACGTGTAAGTAGTTAAACGTCTGGGCGAGGATTATGAAATAGAGTGCCCGTGCCTCTGAAAGAAGACGAGCAAGGGAAACTGTATTACAACGTTTTCACTGCAAGCCTCCATGCTTTAGTTTTGATATTAGCGTGACGTCTTTCCACATGCACACGCTGCTTCCGTATCAGTTTCACCATCTTATGCGCCTGACCCAAAGCGGGCCCTACGAAGTTGTCCATCCCTATGAGCGCCAACCACTGGCCGTGAGCCAGACCTGACACCAATTGCATAAATTTCAGCTTCAAGCCCCTAGCCGAATATGGCCCGTTCGCCGAAATACTTAGTCGGTGGCCTTGTACTTGGCACGGTATTCCTCCGTCCTTTTGATGTCCTCCGCGGAAGCGAAGCTCTTGGCGCCCTCAATGATGTCGTCGAGCGTCAAGATAGCGAAAATAGGGATGCCGTACTCCTTCTTGATCTCGCCCAGGGCGCTGGGGCCGGGCTTGGTGTCATCGCCGTCGGCGGCGGGCAGCTTCTCCATACGGTCCAGAGCAACGACAATACCGACAACCTCGCCGCCCTCCTTGCGGATCTTGGCAATGGCCTCGCGCTTGGCGGTACCGGCAGTGATGACGTCGTCAACGATCAGCACCTTCTTCCCCTTGAGCGGGGCGCCGACAATGTTGCCGCCCTCGCCGTGGTCCTTGGCCTCCTTGCGGTCGAAAGAGTAGCACGTGGCGCCGTAACGGGCCGGGTCGAGCTCGGCGAGCTTGTCAGTGGTCGAGGTCGCGAGGGGGATACCCTTGTAGGCCGGGCCGAAGACGACGTCGAAGGCGAGACCAGTGGCCTCATGCGCCTCGATGACGGTGTGGGCGTACGCGAGGGAGATGGCGCGGAGGAGGTCGGCGCGGTAGAAGTCGCCGGCATTGAAGAAGTAGGGGGAGATGCGCTTCGACTTCAGCTCAAAGGAGCCGAACTTGAGGACGCCGCCGGCGATGGCAGCCTTGAGAAACTCCTGCTTGTAAGGGGGGAGCTGGGAGGCCATTTTGAAAGGATAGGGTTGCTGGGTTTCCTATGGAAGGGGATGGGTCGCGATGGTTTAGTTAGGGTCGGTCTTCCAGAGTTTTGGCTTGTCGTAGGCTGGAGGATGAAAGTCTTCACACAAATCAAGGGACAGGCAGCTCTGAATACCCCTCCATCTGATGCATGCCCCGCGGAACGTGCCCCACCAAGAAAATTCAACTAAAAGACAAAAAAGTCGGCAAGGGGAGAAGAGCCCGCAGGGCGATACTCTCTTGCTAGGTTTTTCCAGCCGAGGCGATCGGCTTGCGGACTTACCAACAACTAGAGCGAATAAACAAAAGGTGGCTCGAAATTCAAAATCCCACGAGTCTAACAAGCCGCTGAGGAAAATACATGGGCATTACTGAATTCAGAGTACACAATTGGAAGAAGGCAGGCAGTTAGCAAGCAGGAGCAGCGCTTGGCAGAAAGTGGATCGATTCCAAGGATAAGATGTCAAACGACCCTGTCGCGACGCTTTTCGTCCGAGCGTCTGATAAGATAAGCAAACCGAAAAGTTTTTGTGTGCAGCAGGTTCGCCCCCCATCCTGAGTGCTTCGTCCAGTTCACCGACGGTACCTCTTGACCGATCGCAACATCTGAGGACTCTGCATCTAGTTCCCTCCTCCAACGCAGAACCTTCCTCCAGCCACCCAAAATGAAGACCCAGTGCGTTTCCCAACTTTCCTTCATTTGCTTGCCGTGGAAGTCTTGCTAATTCTTATGAACTACAGGTGGAAGGACCTTCCCCCGGTCCCCAACTCGCAAGAGTTCCTCGACATCGTCCTCTCAAGGACGCAGCGCCGGCTGCCGACCCAGATCCGATCCGGTTTCAAGATCTCAAGAATTCGCGGCTTTTACACCCGCAAGGTCAGGTTCACCCAAGAGACCATCAGCGAGAAGCTCGGCCAGATCATCGAATCGTTCCCGCGCCTCAACGACATTCACCCGTTCCACAAGGATCTGATCAACACCCTTTACGACGCCGACCACTTCAAGATCGCCCTCGGCCAGCTGTCTACCGCCAAGCACCTCATTGAGACCATCTCCAGAGACTACGTTCGTCTTCTCAAGTATGGCCAGTCGTTATTCCAGTGCAAGCAGCTGAAGCGCGCTGCGCTTGGTCGCATGGCGACCCTCATCAAGCGCCTCAAGGACCCCTTGGTGTACCTTGACCAGGTCAGACAGCGTAAGTAATGAACCGCATTATTCCCTTGGGCGCGCTAGAGACCACTGACATCCGAACCAGATCTTGGCCGTCTTCCCTCGATCGACCCCAACACCAGGACCCTGCTCATCACGGGTTTTCCCAACGTCGGAAAGTCTTCTTTCCTCAAGTCCGTCTCCAGAGCCGACGTCGACGTCCAACCGTACGCTTTCACGACGAAGTCGCTCTTCTGCGGCCACTTTGACTACAAGTATCTTCGTTTCCAGTGCATTGATACTCCCGGTATTCTCGACCACCCCCTCGAGGAGATGTAAGCAAGATCTCAGACGCGTGTATTGCGACACGACAGACACTGACCACCATGCAGGAATACCATTGAGATGCAGTCTGTTACCGCCATCGCTCATTTGCGCTCCGCTATCCTCTACTTCATGGATCTCAGTGAGCAGTGCGGCTACTCGATCCAGGCCCAGATCAACCTCTTCCAGAGCATCAAGCCTTTGTTCCAGAACAAGATCGTCTTCATCGTCATCAACAAGATTGATGTCGTTAAGCCCGAGGACCTCGACACCGCCACCCAGGCGCAGCTTCAGGGCCTGCTTAAGTCGGGCGAGGTCGAGATGCTCCAGCTGTCCTGCAACACGCAGGAGGGCGTCCAGGACGTCAAGAATACCGTTTGCGAGCGCCTTATCGCCGAGCGCGTCTCCCAGAAGCTCAACGCCGGCACCAACAGCAGCGGTAACATTGGTGGCCGTCTCGCCGACGTCATGGCCCGCATCCACGTCGCCCAGCCCGGCACCGCCCCCCTGCAGACCTTCATCCCCGAGGGCATCAAGAACCTCAAGAAGTACGACCGCGAAGACCCGGAGCGCCGACGCCTCGCCAAGGACGTCGAGGCCGACAACGGCGGCGCCGGTGTCTACAGCGTCGACATGCGCCAGGACTGGCTTCTCAAGAACCCTGAGTGGAAGCACGACAAGATCCCTGAAGTGTGGAACGGACAGAATGTCTACGACTTCATCGACCCGGAGATCGACGCCAAGCTGCAGGCTCTTGAGGAGGAGGAGGAGCGCCTCGAGAAAGAGGGCTACTACGAGTCGGACGAGGAGCTCGACGACGAGGAGGAGGCCGACGTTCTCTCCAAGGCCGAGCTGATCCGCGAGAAGCAGGCCCTTATCCGCAACGAGGCCAAGATGAAGAAGCGCCTCAAGAACCAGGCCATCATTCCGCGCAAGTCGCAGAAGGTGCCGTTGTCCCAGATGGATGATGCCCTCGACCAGCTCGGTATTGACACCACCGACATTGTCAACCGCGCTCGATCCCAGTCGCGCCCCCGCGGCCGCTCCGCCGGCCGATCCCGCGGCGGCACCGAGGACGTCGACATGATGGACATGGACGCCACTCCGAAGGAGCGCCTGCGTTCCCACAGCCGTGCCCGCAGCCAGAGCCGCGCTCCCATCGTCAACCGCCGCGAGGATGGTGTCCAGGACTCCGAGGACCGCACCATGGCCGACCGCCTTGCCAAGCTGTCCCAGAAGAAGAGGAACCGCATGGCCAGACAGGGTGAGGGTGATCGTCACACCACCGTTTCCCTGCAAAGACATTTGGTACGACTTGCCCCCTTTTCATTTAGACTCGCTCTCCCCTCCTTTCGTCCTGAGGGTCCTCGCCTGCAACCTGATGCTAACCACCCTTCCTCATATAGGTTGCCGGCAAGCGTGGCCTGGGCAAGAACCAGAGACGTTAAGATGCCTGGCCAGCAGGCAGAAAACGGTAATGGATGTTTACGGAAAGAGACTAAAAGTAGATATGCTCATTTTGTTATTTTCGAAACCTTTTGTTTTCTTTTGGCATGGTGGCGTTTGGTCTGTTTGTTTCTTACTCCATTCATTCGGCGGTTCATCAAGAAACAAGAACAATGACGTGAAGGGAGGAAAGTGCCTTCCACCCTACAATGGTCGGTGGACGGTTCATGTCAAGAGACTGGGAGGGGGGGGGGGGGGGGGTAAAAGAGGGAGGGATGTATCGCAGAGAGCTTCGCATACCTTTTGAGAAACGTACATCAAAAGCGTCGCAACTGTTGCTCTAATCTGTACGCGTCGTCTACGGTCGACGGCCATAAGAGGCCTCGATCAAAGGACCGTCTAAATACCCCGGAATAAGAAACTTGAGATTGAGTCCATGTGTCGCGTCGCGAAAGCATCTTGTCACGGACATAGTCTTCATTCGAAGATGTATGGTAATTTGGTTGGTGTAACTTTGAAGAGCACCTCCCCCTGAGATGTGTGTATGTCCGAAGTATATGTATCTACTCCGGATTTGTCGTCTGTTGCGATGTGCGAGGGCCTTAATGCCTCTCCAACTTGACTCCCCCGTCCGCTTCCAGCAATCATTCCGTGGAAAAAACCTCACGCCTACTGCTCGCCCGCAACCTGCAGACCCTCTCTCAGACCCTCAACCTTGAGCTCCTCGCCGGTGGCACGGCGGTAGATATCCTTGACGTCGTCGGTCGTGCTCTCGAAGTGACTGCTGGCGTCATAGCTCTTGGAGACGAAGACGTTGTCGGCGACGCCGTCATCTGTGGGTTCGTAGATGGGGATGGGAGCACCCTGAAAAGTGTCAGTATTGTATCCCTCGTGCAGAGCACCCCGAGAAATCTTGCTTACCATGAACTGCTCCTCGATCTTGCCAAGGCGCTCCAGACCGGGCTGGAGTTCGAGGTGGTGGTTAGCATTGGTCTCGGCAATGGTTGAGACGATGGCAATCCAGTAGCCCTTGGGGCAAACGTTGTGTGCCGACGAGACGCAAGCGATGTAAATGTCTAGTCTTGGTCAGTCTGCTTGCCTAGTCATCTTGTTTCATCCTGGTCGACTTACCGTTCTTGCGGCCGATCTGGGACTGGGGGATGATAAGTTGGGAAGAGTCGGCGTCGTTGGTTCCGGCCAGAGGGTGCTTCAGGATGCAAATAGCTCGCACGACTTGTCCGACAACCTTGACCTTGTTGGGAAAGTAACTAGGGTCACCAAGTATCATCTTGGCCTTGGTCTCGAACTTCATCTCCTCAACACCAGTCATAGTGGCCTTAATGCCGACAGCCTTGCCACCCTCATACTGAACCTCGTCAACGTTGGTGTTGAGCATGTAGGTGCCTCCGTAGATGGCCGACAGACGGGCAAAGCCCTGGGGAAGCTCGCCAAGGCCGTACAGAGGGTAGATGTACGGAGACTTGCCATAGCGGGCGACGGAAGTGCCGTAGAGACGGATGCGCTCGATAGCCTCCGGGGCGGCACCGGGCTTGGTAAGGTACTCGTCGGTGGTGAAGAGGGCCATGGCGTGGCCGATGAAGTCGCGAGTGCCGGTCTCGAGACCGAACTTGTCGTAGACCTCCTTCATGGTGACCCTGTTGATATCGAGACCTTGCGCATGTCAGTCGGCCACTGCGCATTCGCGGTTGCTCTCCAGAGGTCGTACTCACCCTTGTGCGTGCCGGGGTCCTTGCGGTCGAAGGTGCCAATCCACTCAATAAAGCTCTTCATACGGCGCTTCTCAAATATGCCCATTAAAGGCGAGCGTAGGGCCTCGCCGGCATCGGAGGGTACCTTAGCGACGGTGGCCTTAGAGCCCTGGCCCTGCTGGACGTAGCTGCCCGCGACCTGCTTGAACTCGAGGTATCGTGTGACGTCGGTCGAGACGAGGATGTTGGTCAACTCGCCAGCAGACATGAGGAACTTGGGGACGAGATCGATGTTCCAGTCATTCAGGCGGCCGTACTTGGCCCAGGGCTCTTCGCCCTGTGCATAGTTGCCATGCTTCTTGAAGAGCTGCGGGTGGACGGGGTCAGAACTTAGATCGAGGAATGGGCAGAGAGGTCGGGCGTGTTTACCGTTTCGAGATTCACGGAAGCTGCCTCGCTGCTCGGCGTTAGCTTGGGCTCGGTGGGAGACTGGAAAGGAAAAAGAGGTCATGGGGCTCGAAACTTACCCTCCGTAGTGGTCATTGCGGTCGATGTGAAGGACCTTCTTGCCCTTGACACTGAGAACACTGGATGCAGAGAAGATGCTGTTAGCTCACCACGAAAGAGTCGGCAACAATTTCGAAAGCTTGCTCACCCAGAGAGAATGCACTCGGTCAGGCCTAGATGCAGAAGACGGTGAGACGGTCAGTTAGCCAGGAAGCTCCTCCGAACAGTCGGGGGGACCCCACACGCCGACGAGCGACGATGCGGGGCAACAAAGGAGGATAGGCGTAACGTCACGTACCAGTGCCCAGCACGATGACATCGTATTCCTTTGCAATCTCATCCATGGTTGCGGCGAGAGAGGTGTGGTGGTTGTTATATTAAGGGAGGGTAGATCGGGTTTTGTTTTGGCAGAGGAAGGGGGGGAAGGGGAAATGGGAACGGGGAGAAAAGTATGTTATGTTCACGTCTGGAGAAAGTAGTTGCGGTGTTGCAGGCGATGTAGGGGTGACATGGGACCGAAAATGCAGCAAAAGGAGGATCGAGTGGGGGGGGGGCGAGAGCCACCTGCATTGCCGTGGATTGCTAGATTACTGGAATCACTTGAGTTGTCCAGCGGTTTTGGAGGGGTTCATCAAGTGTGTCACTGGGGGCCCAGTGCCTGTGCTTGCCTAGGCCTGTCTAGCCCCAGTGCGTCGCCGGTGGCCCATGCAAGAGGTCCGCTCTCCGCCCGCTCTTCTGTGCTGGGCAATTTGCTCACCGCTAGCAGAGAAGACATGGACCGACCGAATTCGCCTGAGGCAAGGCCAGGTACCTCTTTTCTTTGTGTGCTTCTTGCTTACTGTTGTATTTTGTATGTACTCGGTGGCGGCGGTGTGATTGGGTTTGTCCCTGTTGGCAGGACCCAGCTTCCGCCCTTCCCCGTCCTGGTTCTGTAACATTATGCGAATACACGCTTCGTACATTATCCAGTTTCCCTTTCTCATAATTATGCAAGGCCAGCTGCTGTAGCACCTTTACCTGTTCTATGAAAAGCGTTGGGGCTGTCATGTCGCGTGTAGTTTGTAGTGCTTCAATCGCAGGCTGCATTTCTACAGCCAATGACGTGTAGGGGAATCAATGATTTGTTTTCTTTTTCCTTTTTGGACGGCTTCAGATGTTACGCCTAGCACACAAAATTCGTATCGTACAAGAGTCTTTACATGTCTGGATACAATGATACATGGCTCCCCCTTTGTATGCTCTCATGCCGGACGGGGAGAATACAGCTACTTGGCTGCTCAAAACCTCGGTCTCGGCAGCGAGGACTTGACGGGCATCCTTCGCGCCCGCTTAACCTCCCCCGCCTCAGGCTCGCTCGGAGCCTCGGCGACTGGTAGATCGACCGCCGCGGCTTCACCCCCATCGGCCAGATATTTGTTACTCGTCGGATCCTGAATGTCCTCCGACAGAGGCTTGTAGGCCTCTCCCTCGCCGGAAAGATCGATCTCAGGGTCCTCCTCCGCCAGCCTGCGCGCATCTTCCCAAACGTAGAAGCGCTCGGTCAGGACGTGCTTGATGGCCTTCATCGTCGTGACAACCTGCAACCGTATATATCAGCACTCGTCTCCCTGTTGCGTGGCAGCAGGCGATCACAAACCGTCTCGTCCCTCTCGTTGGCCTCGTAGGCGCCGAATCCAAGCCTGCGTCTCTCCCGCTCGCGATTCGTCGTCGAGATGCGGTTCCTCTCCTTCAGACAGACATACCACAGCGTGTGAAGGTCTTCCCAATCCTTCTTTCGCAGTTCTTCCACCGTCCATGGGCGGCCGTGGGACTGGTCCTCCTTGGGCGTCTGCATAAGCTTGTTCTTGCCGTAAAAGAAGCCCCAGAGCCCGTGGTTCGGGTCAACCGCAACCTCGGGCTTGTAGTTCGCAGGTTTGGGAAGAGTCTCCCATGATACGGAGAGCGGCTCACGGGGTCCAGTTCTCTTCATGGTACTGACACCTCGCAGGCGGTTGTTGTCGCGGGTCTTGCGCACCGATTGGGCGGCCGAGGTCGAGAAGCACGCCGCTGCGGTTCGGGACTGCGCTGCCGTTGTCGACGTCGCGAGGAGCCATTGGCGGGTCTCTTGGAGTCGCAGTGCGCGACCTATCGATGGCCGCATCGCATTGGGGTTCGCCATCTCTGGCAAATGGGATCGACGAGGCTGATGGTAAGGATCACGAATCCCTTTCTGAGAGCCCGAGCTATTTCGCCTGTTCAGAAATTTGGGCGAGTATCTATCCAATCAGGCATGGAATTGTGACGGCTGCGGGTGAACAACTTACCGGGTGGGTCTATGCTGAACTTCAGCCACAGCTTGGGTTATGATATGTGGCTATGCGTATCTTCGCGTGGCTGATCTACCTCTTTCAACATGCCTTCTGCCAGCACATCTTTGGTTACTATGGACGGGTTTGTGATCTGGGGTTTTGTTTTTCCTCTGTCTTCCCTTTGCACCCCCTCCTTTAAATTCTCTGGGCCTGGTGCCATGCAGGGCTCAGCGAGACGAATCGGGAGGCCTGTGTGCCTGCTATCTTGTCACTAATGTCTGACGAGACATTGAATTTTGTAGTTTGTATACGTGACGACAAAGCAGGGAACAGCAGCGAACATGATCAGGACGACTCATGCGTTGACTCCGTTAGCTACCTGAAACTTTGTCAGCCATGGCTGGTTTAGCCGCCTCTGGTTACTCAATCTATGCAGCCTGCTACTTTATCCTATGTCCCTCGCCGACATGAACCTAAGGGCCTTGCCACTTCTGTGTTCGTGCTTGTTTCGGACAGCAGCTGCAATGCCACCATCCAGACTGCTGTCATTCTAGTTGCTAACTTACTGGTTATCACAGGCCCGTACAATGGCAAGGAAGAAACATTGCTGCTGCCATCTTTACCGATCTAGTTCCATTCCTGTCGTTCTCTTCAGGTTCGAGATAGAGGTCCGTACTTGTTTACGACGGGGTGTTGTCATTTTTGTCTCTCGTCATTATTTTTCTAAGAGTATTCACAAAAATCAAGTCTCTTGGGTCAGGCTACAAATGTAACACTTTCCGGCGCATCTTTACTCATCTTAGGTAGTACCACTAGACCAATGGCGGGCAGATCAGGTCTTAGTGAGGTGCGTGGGACACCCAGGACATGATCAGCGTCGAGTATTCTAACAAGCCGAACAACAAGACAGTCAAGGGCAGGAGATGTAATGCATCGCATCCGATGTCTCGGTTTCGGCCGTCGAATGGGGAGATCGAAAGACCATGGAGCCAAAGTAGACTCAAACTATGCAACCACTGTATGAGCTAGCGAGAACTTGATTGGTAGTCGAAGGGCCTCTAAATTTCTCGACTATGTTATTGAACAGTAGTTGCTGAAGAGATGAATCAATCCCTTCACGAGAGAGGTAAGGTGGCCATGATCTCCAAATCGAGCATGAAGCCAAGGGTCCACCCGATCCGACGCATCGACAATGACCCGACTCAAATTGCCAACGATGAGGGAAAGAGAGATCCACCCAGATCTTATTATCGTAGGTAATCGCTGAGTCGCAGGTATTCAGAGGGAAATGACAGCAACGATCACCACCGAACGCGTTGTTGCTCTAACCACTTTGTCAGCTAAAGTATTGAAGCATGTGGTGACAAGGCAATGGATTATCCGACACCTTACCGCTGTCCTTCGTCCCTCGGCTACCATTTCAGTGGTGTGAAGAGCGTGAATTACGTCCCCACCTTGAGCTGAATTCTTCCAGTCGACCTTCATATGAGCGAGCTCATATCCGCTAAACCTCACCCTCGACATCGCGAGCTGGCCGTTCACAAACCCCAACAGCTCTTGCTGCGTAATCACGAAACCCTCGATCTTCGATTCGGCTATGCGATATCTCTAGGCAATACCTGATCAGATTATCCCGTGTTCACCGTCAGGTCTTCGTTCGATCGGGTGGTAAAAAATGCTGTCTCGCCTCCAATGTTTCGATGCCCTAACAGCTCGTCAACCACCCAAACTTGGCCCAGTGATTAGAGACCTCACCTTCTCAAGTGCATCCAAAACCCCCGCCGCATCGACCAACCGCTCCACGCTCCCCTCGCCAGGAGCTGAGATCCGCCTCCACATCGTGAAACGCCGCCCAGCCCAGTCTCAACACCGTCCCTCTTTTGTCAGCGTGCGGTGACCCAGTAATAGGAGTGACTCCCATGTCGACCGGCATATTCGTCCATGTGCGCTAGACTTACTAGGATCGAAGGCGACGCCGTGAGCTGGTAGGGCCGAGACCCTCTCCAGCCCGGCAACGTCTTTGCGTCAGCTTAGACGTGCAAGGCCTATGTTGAAGGGCCCAAGATGAGCCGATACCTGCGGCGCGGCACGCAACTCCAAAGCACTTCATGTCGTCAGTCGGGCGAGGTGTTAGCGAAGATGAGCTCGGCCAGATACACATGATGTTTGTCGCCACGTCCACAGGAGTGACACTCTATCTTAAACGGATCTTAAATACTTCAGCAGAGAATTAAATGGGAATACTCGAGGTCTTCCAGGTGACGAGGAAAGATTACCTACGCTTAACATTGGACCGAGAGAGAGGGGGTGGTCCACTAATGGCACGCCCCTACTGCTGTCCAATCACTCCGTGCCCTTTTCCAACACCCAGAATGCCTAGCAACTTCATCCGCGCAAAACTCTACCTACCACGCTCCTCGACAATATTCACTCGGCTTCAGCCCAACGCTCATTGGAAGAAAGGTGAGCCAAAACTTTTTATAAAGACACCATTTGCTTGCCGTTTGTTCGCTCACGTGCTCACAGAGCCAAGTGATGCCGTCCACCCCGGCCTGAAACTCGCATCCATCCGCCCACCTACCTGACTGACCTCTTCACCGAAATTCGCCCATCCATATATATCCCAGAGACCAGATGTTCAAGTAAGCTCAAGGCCATCAGCCCATCTCTCCCTCACATCTAAGTCTTGGCAACACCCACTTTATGGAGTCAAGACGCTCACTTAAAACCCTTTCCCCGGACAGAGCCTACAAGAACCTCTCCCCAAAGACCCGTCTGGGCGTCGGCGTCGCAGTCCTAGCCTGGGGCGCCGCCGGTCTTTACCTTTCTGACCAGGCGGAGGAGAAGTACCAGCCGACACCGGAAGAGAAGGCCGTTGTCGACAAGTATGTGCCCAAGGTCACCGTTGTCGACAGGTCCAAGGAGTAGTAGCCAGCAGAGTGAGCGTATGGGATATGGTCATCAGTCCCCGATTTGGGTTGAGAGAAGCAGACGAATGGAAGTAAGGCGTCATGGGAGGGTTCTTTGTTCATTAAGCCGCATGGGCACAAGCTCTCGCTTCCCTTCTCGACAAAACAACATCAGGAAGTGTGTTACCGGCCAGGCCGGTTCGAGTTTCGAGTGACTTGTCACACAAGAGAGGGAAGGCCCCTTTTCTTTTCCACAGCCAAATCATTTTTCTTAGATCTAGTCCTCAAACTCAGGTTCATAACCTCCATAGTAAGCATAACGTATGCTTGGCAGTATGACTCGCTGCTGACGAGCTCGTCTTCATCATTGGTGCGATTAGGACGAGGAACACCCATTTCGAGACATGTACTATTGGACCGGACCAGTCTAGCCGCGCGTACCGCCAAAGGAGTCATTATGAGCGAAAAGCCATGAATATCGTGACAACCTCATCGAGCCACCGTTGGTGCCACCCGAGAGCCTCCCAAGTTCTATCTGATCGCAGTCTAATGCAGTGCCAACTCCGCCTCCCCGTCTATCATTGCGTAAAACCGCCCGCCACAAGATGCATATCAGAACTAACCACCGTCGATCCGGCTTTGATGCAGTATGGAATCGATAATGCTTTTCCGCAAGCACATGAGTTGATGAGAACGGATCCGTGAGGATAACAGTAAAACAAGAAGAGAAAGAAAAAAATCGAGTAAAAACAAACGCCCACCAAATGCAATTGGTCTCTTTTTTTGTAATGTCAGAGCATGCCGCCGCCCGCCGTGCCGATATCCGTTTGAACAGAAGATATTCCTGGGTCCTCCACCACCGCCGGAAGAGGTTTAAAAAGTCGTGCCATGTCGAGTGTCAGGTTCGCCACTCCAAAATCCTTGTCGATCTCTCCAACCGATCCCATTTCCTCGCCTCGTGTTGTCCCATCCGACATCACCCAAGCCTTCACCGACTTGAGAAGTTGCATCACCTGCATGAACCGCGCGTCCGGATCCATCTGTAGCTCCGACGTTCTTGTGTACTTGAGGAGGTATTTCGCAAGCCAGTAGAAGTGAATACCGTCCCTAGAGAATCCATATCTGCGAGCATTCTTTGCCGATCCGGGTGGGAATTGATTGATCATGTCCGCGTCCCAGTTGGTTTTGAACTTTTGCAATGCCATGAGAAAGGTGTGATGAACGTGAGATGGAACGCCTTGGACGGCAGGGTCAACAGGTGTACCTCTACCGCTGTTGCCACCGCTGGCGTCCGATGATCCATTTGTCATCCAGTCGCTCATGGGAGGTGTCGCGTACCCCTTCATCACGGCACTGCCGTCCAACTGAGCTCGCCGGATCATGGACAGAATGGCGTGTATCAGAATGAACTTGCCGTAAAGGTTGGTTCTGCCTGGCTGAATCTGATACGAGTTGTGAAGCAATGTCTGGAGGGCATAACTCATTTCGGGCTGCTTGCTGCGTTGAGTCCCGTTGGGATTCTTTTGTCGTGCCAATTCCTCTCCGTGCAGGCCAAGGGCGTCCTCGCAATCCTTCTTCGTCCGTGCATCCCATGCCGCATCATCGGATGGCAGCGGAATGTGCATCTCAAGGCTGTCGATATGAGAGCGGGCGTTGAAATAAAGTTCCATGGCGGAGTTGCAAAGGAAGATGATGTGCATGAGGCGTATCCGCTTTTCCTGTTCAACCCACACACCCCAATCGAATGTGGAGACATTCAAGTTCTGAGGGGTAAAGTTGCTCTGGTGCAGCGGACTGTAGAGGGGCATTCTGGTGGAGACCTCCAACAGACGAAGCTTGCGAGCCTGCTCCGTCATGGCTGGGAAGATCTCGCGAGCACTCTCGCGGTGTTGAGGGGTGCTGTTCCAAATCAGCAGAATCTGGAGCAGCATAACAGCTTGCAGCTCCTCAACATCGCGTTGATTTTGACTTGAGGCGCCAGCGCTAGCGTTTCCATTCTGCTGCTGTCCGCCTACCGTCGAGGCCAGAAAGGGCACGTCTCGAACCAGTGCCGACTTAAGAAAGTTCATCATGTCGCGCACATGGTCTGGAGAGAGACGATCAGAATAGCAAGCTCCTATGCAGCACATACCGGCCAGCAAGCCAGTATAAGACTCCATAATACGGAACGTGGGAGTATGTAGAATAGGAAAGTGGACGTGGAAGTGGGTGTACTTTTCCAAAAAGTCGCGTATGTTTTCGGCCGAGAAGTAAAGGTTAAAGCCGGCGCTTTCGTTGGTTATCGAGGAACCTGGAGGGTAAAAGAAGTTGAGGATCTGGTTGGAGAGTTGAGTGAAGGGGTCCTGGATCGATGGCGGCACGCCCCAGGTCGACAAGAAGAGGGATTCGGGGTGGTTTTGGTGGTCAGGAGCACCTTGTGTTCTTTCGGCGCCGGTATTAGGCTCGGGTTTGGTTGCGATCTGCGTCTGTCCAAGATTAGGGGGGAATTGATGATTTGCGTAGGTTTGTTGCGCACCAGCCTGGAACATTTGAGACCAATCAAGGCCCGATTGTTGGTTCGAGTTCGACCCGCCATACATGGACATTCCATTTTGACCCGGGGGCATATTGTAGTTTTGCATCTGTTGATTCATATTGGGCGTCATGGAGCTAGGGACATTGCCGTTGTATGCCTGCTCGAAGTTGCCACCTCGGCCAGAAGCATCCATGACAGATCCTGTCAAATCCCGTCTGTCTTGGTTACTGCCATTATCAAGCCTAGTCAGGCTGCTGGAGCGCGACAACTGACTCTGATCGTTTGCAAGGTTGCTCATTCCGTCCTGCACAGGCATCATACCGAAAGGCTGAACCATACCATCCGCAGGCATGTTACCAAGACCGTTGAGGTGGTTGAGACCGCCATCCTGACCAAGAGCCGCCTTCTGCGCGGCAGCGTTCTTCTTGACATGGGCCTGAGGGTGGGACAGGTGACTAGCACCAGTCGGGTTGCCTCTGCGAATGGAGCACTTCTGGAAGTGACGCTTGAGAATGTCACTGCGCGAGAAAGTGTCGCGGCACAGCACGCACATGTAGGGGCGGTCGCCCGTGTCTGTTGATTTCAACTGTCAGCGAAAAGAGCTGTTGTCAATTACAAAGCGGGGGAGGGGGGGACACTTACGGCGCAGAAGGTGACGCTTCAGATGCTTGGCGTGAAGGTAGGTCTTGGTGCAGTGAGGGCACGGGAACTTGCCATCGGCGTCCTTGACCGGAATAACAGTGCTCTTGGTGTTTCCGGCGCCGGCGGGAGTAGCAGCGGGACGTCCGGGGGCACTGGGCAGGATGCCGCGACGACCCTGAGAGCCGACAACATGGGTGGGCTGGTCGCTGTCACCAAGACCGCCAGGCATGACACCGCCGGGTCCGTAGGGAGAGTTCATACCGGGCTGGGGCATAACGCCGCCAGCAGGCATGGGGCGAAGGACGGGAGGAACGCGGCCAGACGCCGGAGCGGGCGCGATGGGCTGGGGATGAGAAGAAGCCATCGTGGTCTGGGGCAGCATAGACTGAGTGCCGTAGCCCTGGGGCGGGGGAGGATACTGGCCCATTTGCTGGTACGGACCACCACGACCGGGCTGCTGCTGCTGCTGATGTTGCTGCTGTTGCTGGGGGTAAGCGGGCATGTTGTTCTGCGAGCCCGGAGTGTTGGGAGTCGCGGGAGTGCGAGGCGTGTGAGGGTTGCTGCCGTACATCTGGTTCATAGCGGCGGAAGTCTGCGGCTGCAAAGGCGGCAGAGTCTGGTGAGGCAGCGGGGAGTTGGTGTGCTGGAGTTGGTGAGGCGTGATGGCGGGGGGCGACGGGTAAGAGGCCGAGGTCGTGTTTATACCATTGGTAGGGTACTGGGAAGCGTCCATGCTATCCACTGACTTGTCTGTCGGCCTTTTGTCGAGACAAAGGCGCACAGAGCAGTTTGCTTGTTGCTAGTTCGAGACGCGTTCCTACGTCTGTACGGGGACTCGTCGAAGGCCTCGTGGAAAAGTTTTGTGGGACGAGAGACAACAAAGTCGCTGACCCAGTCGAAGATGATGATGCACGCCGAGAAAAGGAATACTCGAGTGCAAGTAAAAAGAGATTCTTCAGAATAAGCTTTCCGGCCGATTGATGATAGAGAGTCGCGAACCCAAAGAAGACAACACGCGAAGAAAGTGTTGTTTGTAAGGTGGACTTTTGGTTGTGGGATTGAGGCTCCAGTTGATCCCGTTTGGAGGTGGTTTTGGGGAGGGTCGGGAGTGGAGCAGATGGGGCTCGATCCTTTTTATTTTTTTCTCTGGCGCGTCGTTGTCTTCGGCAAGAGAAAAGCCTGTCAGGTACCTGGCGGTGCCGAGAGGGGGTCAGAGGGTGGGAAGGGCAAGAAAAAAAAGTGGCCTTGCCGGGGTGGGTGCCGAGGGTGTGTGAAGCAGGAACCGTTGAGCAGTGGTCACTCCGTCCAAAGAGGTGGAGAGCGGAGGGAAAAAAAAGGGAAGAAGTGGGTTTGGATGTCGCCCCTTCTGGGAGGAGTGGAGACTGCGAGGTCTTTATGAAGGGCCTTTTTCGGAGAAAGTGTGGGAGGTTGGCCGTTGGTCGGAAACCCTGGTTGACGGATGATGGGTCGGTAGGTGAAGGAAAGAAGTAGGATGGGGGTGGATTGGGATGGGTGGGTTGTTTCTTTTTGTGCAAGGACTGTGTGAAGTACAGTGCCGCTCGCTGCGAAATGCCAAGGCGAGGTACTTTACTGTCAAGTAGGTAGACTTGAGGAGGGGGGAAAAAAAAAGACAAGACAAGCCCTGACCAGAACAAGAAAGTTGGATACCGCCGCGGTCCACGATCAAAGTATCAGCGAATGGTTCAAAATTTTCATGGGAGGGGGGTGTGGATGGGGAGAGATGTGAGAGTATAGTAGTGATGGTGAGGTGTGGGACCGGTTTTCTTGTTCCTTTTTTTCTTGATTGTCTATCCACTTTGGGGGTTAAATCTCGGAGGATTGGCCAGGTTCTTCTTGGTTGTCCTGTTTCGTGTTTTACCTCTTGTGGATGGAATTCCGGTCGAGTCAGCACTGTGGGCGAACGGAGGACGTGCAGCCAGTGGCCAGCAGTAGACTGATGAGAGGCAACAGAGGCAAGGAGTTTGTACGCACTGAGTGTGTCGGGTGAGGAAGTGGGAGAAGAGGAGAGAGAGGGCAGAAGGTAATGGAAGCCCCCAAGGAGGAAATTTCAGACCCTACACCCAGAAGAGATGGAAGGAAATAAGAGGCAAGAGCGAAGGGGAACGGGAAGGTACAAGCCCCCCACGTACCTCACTTTCCTGGTTTTCAGGGCAGTCTAGAAAAATCTCGAGGGAAAGCGCCTCTTGCCCGCCAATGCAGATGCCTGCCTCGGAGATAGTTGTACACACGGCGCGCACTGTGAGCGGCAACTGTACTGTACATGCGAAAACAGCTCTTAACGACAGTGATTCGAGAGACGGTGGTGTGCGTTCAGGAAAACAGACAAAATGCAAGGAAAAAAGATACAAGTGAGGTAATGCGAACTTGGTTCGGTCGACATCCATTGTGCAAGTCAGCGTCAGGGAAGAAAATCTCAAGCTAGCTTCCCCTGTTAATACATCCTTGGAGTACATATGTTCGTCAGGGGGGGTTGAAGGGCTACTTCGACAAGGTACCTGTGTGGCCCCGTGAGAATTGGCACAGGTTTTTGCGACCGATTCAGTACCTCAACACAGGACGGTGACGCGAACCACTCTCGATCTACAGACAGACCTCTTACCTCGGGCACCCAGTTGTAAACTCAACTACAATTCTGCACTGCCCTAGGCCGAAATAATTAGTGTATCTATCTAGCAACAAAAATAGGAATTGGACTGGGAAGAAGGAGGGAGAGAAGATGGGAGGAACAGAGATGGAGAGAGCGACGGAAAGAGTGCAAAAGAGGCATAATAACTAGGTGTGAAAATTCTGCATCTGATCAGCAGGCTATGCGATCATTATCGTTTATGCTCGAAAGTATTGATTCTTCTGCTCGCCCTTCTCTGTTCACCTCACCGTCTCTGCATCGTGCATTGGTGCACCGAGTCGTGTAAATCAAATCGGGCTACTGTCTCACCGTGTGCACTCACCGTGATAGGATGGCATTTCCCCGCGCATACCTCATGGTCTGGTCGTCATCAAACGCGGTACATTAACTTGTTTTTCTCTCACCTCTAAATATGCTTTCCTAGAAAGTTGGGGGGGGGGGGGGGGGGGGGGGACAACGAAGGGACATTTTGCCTTTCTGATAAATACCATCCAGCTTATTTGCCGCAAAGGAGAAAGTCCAAAGTTAGAAAGAGCAGGCGCCTTGTTGCGTTCGATCCTAGACCTACCTGGTATTCGTACGTGCCCTTACCTAGGTGTCGGGCACACTGCCATGTTTGCAAGTCCTGCCTGCCTCGTGCTGCCGCTCTTTCGAGTTACTACCGGCACACGGACGGAAAGAACTCCGCAGTCGCAATCGCACACCTTCCTGAAAATGAAACCGCATTCTAACAAAACAGCTTGCTGCACCCTGCACCACTGTATCGTGTCATGTCGTGCCGTAGGCATTGTATCGTCGCTGGTCAGAGAAGGAAGGACACACACCAGATGTACACCCGCAAGGTCCGCCACGTCCGCCCACCATTGTCCTAACCACCATCTGTGCCTGCCGAGCAAATGCAATAGGTTCCTTGTCGACTGGGAAGTCTCTCGAGCAAGTCCCCGGTTGAGGTTCGAGTCCTCGAACCTGCCCCAGTTCTTTTCTTTCTCCCAATTCTTCCAAGTCTTCCACGGGCCCCCCTTCTCCCTCTTCCCTTGGTAGTCGTTCCTCGTGCTCCTCGTGCGCCTCGTGCGCCTTTGCCCCGAAGCAGCAGGAGCCCACCACATCTTCCAGCGCCCCGGGGCTCCGGACGTTGGCGCTCATGGTCGTGGTTCCGATATTCAGATCCCTCCATCCCATAACCCCCCCCCCCCCCCCCATCTGGGCTCCCTAGCTGTAAGCATCGTTCGCCAGAGCATCCACACAAGCTACCTGCCGCTGTGGTCCTCACGCTGGCATGTTGGAAGGTGTCGCCCAGTGCCTTCAGTGCCTGCCTGCCCCGTGCATCCTGCAGCAGGCGTGCGCTCCCGCGAATGTGGTCCTGGTGCTGTTCTTCCCGCGCCCAACAGGGACCGAAAGGTATCCATCCATCCATCCATCCATCCATCCATCCATCCATCCGCCAGCCGCCATCTTGACCCCTCCTCTGCCTCTCCCCTCAATCCTGAAAGGGGAGGAGAAAGGGGGGGGAAGAACCCAAACTCCCGTTTCTTCAGGATAAGGATACGTGCGTGGGTGGACTGGATTCCACCTGCAGACAAGCACGCGCCAGCAGATGTGATGAACCCTTGATTCTTGTCGACTTTGTACCAATAACGGATCTGGCACCATACATCGTGCCGCGCTCGCATCTCTGTCATCATTACCGCGCTCACCATCAGCCCTTCTTCGGCCAGTCTGATACTTATCGGTATTGTGTCGCCTCTGTTTCTTTGGTGGCTATGGGCATCTTTCTATGTCCCTTTCCGTACATCCTGCACTTGACACACACACGATACAAGTGGTTGAATCGATCCAACACGTCTTCCGGTGTCTTTTCCAACATGCCGGAAAACCACTCATCATTACGTCAACCCTTGTTTGTCCTGTCATCACCGAAGGCCTTTTTGAGCTGTTGGCAACCCTGGCAACTTGTACCATCCATGCCGAACCGCATTGACGGACACTTGCCAGACAACACATACACACACACACACACACACACACAAGCTCGCGGCACCGAGATCAAAGTAGCAATCGCACGCTTGCTTTATCGTGCAAATAGGTAGTCTGCGACAGTTCGAATTCAAGGGTGCCCTCGAATGGAGAATATCGTCTTCAACCCTGGCTTTCCCCTCCCAAAGGAAAAAGGACCACGTTGATAGCAAGCGCTGCGACCGCCTACGATACATGCAAATTTACGTATCGTCCTCTGCAGCACACTGCACGCCCACCGCATGCTCGATGTATGAATATGGGCACCTAAACGGAACAGGACAGGGTAAGGCACCTTGCTGCCCACTGCCCGCCGCTTCGAGATCCGAGGTACCCGCCAGCTGTACCTTACGAGGATCAGCCCCTGTCCCTTGGATGCATCAAAGATGCATTCGCTCGCTGTTTGGCGTGGGACAAATGAGCGGCATTCGTTCCTCTCTTCTGGCTCGGGAACTGGCCTTGGCGCCTGCTGTCTGCTGCAGAACAAAACACGCGCCAGGGATATGGCTGCATGTGAGGCTAGTATGCGTAAACCGCGCACAAGTATGCCTCCATCTCAGCGTTCCTACGACACAACGGCGATAGTCGGCTCGTCCGGCGTCCCGACACCGCAGCAGTCGCCTGCAAGAAAGAGAAAGAAGAAACCACTCGTCCCTGCGAAAGGTTGGGGACGATTGTACTGTGGTCGGAAGGCGGACATGCTCCGAGCAGGCTACTCCACACCTGGGTCAACGCCATCTAAATCAGTCTAATCCTGCCGGCATCACGCCGTTTGCACAAGCCCACCCCCCTTCGAGGAGGCACAACGCAACAGAGAGCGGGTACCTCGGGGCCGAGTACCGAGGGGCAATCAATCATTTGGGATTCGCACGCCAACCATTGTCGATGAGTACTACTTAGCAAGGGGTCGGCCACGCTGCAACAGAACACGAATCACCTGGCTGCCATTGAACAATCTACGGAACATGCCTCCTTGAGGGCGAATTGAAATTGCACCACTGCGGAACATGATTCGGTACGGCGGTTCATTCACTTTGACGTATGATGGAATGATTCTACGCCTAGCCTTGAGATAACGGTAATATTCGGACCCTGAAGCCGGAACGTTACAATCATTCGAAATGTGTAGTGAGTAATGGACGATAGCGCTAACCGATGCCCTCCTTGGAAGACTGTACCCTGTGTTTACCATCCCAGCCTCCTGAGTCTACTATTCACAGCAGATGGACCGGTCCTGTATGGCCATCGACTGCTTATTTATTCATCTCACATGACGGACGTTTCTGATGTGAGTCTGTGTCGTGTCACGATGGCACCTCATAGACTTATCGCCACGCCTCTTCCCAGACTACGCTTTCGAGTCGTCATGCCACTCGAGTTCAAAATACACAACGGTCCGGCAACATTGGAAGTTATGCCACGGTGACAAGGTAATCCTTCTCGATACGACTGCCCAGGTTTAGAAGTCCTCCAGAACAAGAACCCGGGTGATTCAACGGTTCCGGGCAAACCCTTGCCACAAGTTGCCTGAAGTTCTGGCCGTATCGCGCGCTGTGTGAGATCGGAACGTCCACCAACAAATCTCTGAATTGCGAATGATCAAAAATTACCATGTCAAGGCATGGCATCCATTGTCCTTGGCAGGCCTATGATGATGGGCCAAGATGTCTACCACGGTTCCATGTCGCTTGGCATGACAGTACGGCCATAACGCACATTTATCAGCTTTGCATAACGTATCTGAGTGTAAGCCTTCCTTCCGTCAGCTTACCTTTGACAGGCAACGCGCCGGCAAATAGTGAATGAATACGTACTACACAATGCCGCTCATTCACGCTGGCTTCTTGACGAGGGGAGTTGGGGGATGTTGTGCAGGACCCACGAGTCAAGCGAAACGGCCCCAAAACACGCTCTTCTACGCAACAAGATCGGACTTTGGCCGAGTCACCGCTTCGCTGTCAGCAATGTCCGACCGTCTGTTATGGTGCCCGCCTGCCAAACGCCGGCTAGTTCCTGATAACAGAATGGCCGAGGTTGAGAGGATGGATGAATGGAACTGCACAGACGACGCCACGGCGACGAGATGGGTTTTTGAACCAAGCCTGCCATTGATTATCGGGCTATGTTAGATGTTCCACGAGTGGACGTTTCTTTTTGTCGTCAACCCGAGGAAGGGAGCCGTAGAGCCTCGCGACCCATCTCTACCCGCATCCACCGTCCAATGGGCAGCAGCTTCCGCATCTTGTCCGCAAACGGGACGGGGCCATCTCAGATGACGGATAATGGGGCACAGAGATCGATCTCGCTGGACCCGTTTGAGCCATGGCCACGAACTACCGTACCTTCATCACGAACTACAGAATTATATACTCTTAGAAGCGTGAGACCCTGAACTGACGGACGCCACAATCAGGTGCACAAACATACTGACAAGGGCCGACGCTTTACTCGTCCTAACTGATTCAACATTCCGCGACCCTGACCCAAACAACGCAACAGTCGCAAACGGTGGGATTTAGAATCAGCGTTTTCCTTTTCTACTAACCTCCTACTACCTCATCCAAATATGTACACACGCACTGTGCACCACGCAAGCAACCACCCCAGCCACTCCAACCACCAGCATCATCCATCTGCTGCAAGGGTGCGAAATATACAGGCCTCTGCAGGAGCAACCCTTTTTATCTTGCATTTCACCTCCGACTTCCCAGATTTCTTCCCCCGAGTTACCAGGGTGTTTGGTCCGGACGAAAGAGACTGCCAAAGGTGAAGGGCAAAGGGCAAACAACCCGGCGGACAGGCTGCTGCTCGTCGTTGGATAGGTATCTTTACAACGCATGGATCAAGGGATTGACTGGCAGGCCCCCTTTACCGGGAAGTTTGCGCTGAGCTGGTGACCGTTTTTGGTGACGAGGTTGCAGCGCAAGAAGTAGCGACATTACGCCCAGCATGCAGATTATACCCGGGTCTTCGGCATAGCTCACTCCTTGACAGCACCCCCCTGGTTCCGTGGCGTCGCTAGCCGCATTTCTCTGAACGCGAGGGACCGCCACGGGACCGCCGTGGGACGCATTGGACAGCTTGAGAGTCGTGGGACGATGACGCTCGAGCGTGGGTGGTGAAGAGGGTCCACGGCCCCGTTCAACCCTCCTTGCCGGTATTTCGATTCCCCATTATTCTCTTCTAGAAGCTCAAGATGCGGGAGCTTTGGCCATTTTTGGAGAAATTCCTCTCGTCAAGGGGCACGGCGTAGATGCCTTCACATCAGACGGTGGCGATGCAATTCTCTGATGCTGCTGTGTTTGGGACGCTGTCGCGACCCTGATCCCAGTGACGAGTCACTCACGCCACGTTTGCATCATGGACCATGGGAGGGTGCAGAATTTTCAGTCCGAATTTCCCCCGATTGAGAGACAAGCTTGACATGGGAAGACTGTAGGAGGACGCGGCGGTGCTTTGGCCTAGTTCTAGCATCAAGGTTCAAGTTAGGCGCAGAGCAAAGCACAGTGGTCACAAAATGCTTGGCTTTGGGGGGGTCGAGGGCGGAGAGATATCCGACAGTCACAAAAGCCGCCAAGCGGCTTCCGTCCGACACCGCCAGCCATCATTTGTCTTGTCGTGCCGCGTCTGTTGTTATGGCTGCACTGCGCGTAGGCTGTGGCAGACCTGGTAGAAGCCCTGTGAGAACCTTGCATCCGTGGGGATATGACAACCCCGGCAAGCACCCTCCGTTCGGTTGTTTTTCGACTCCCGTTGGCTTTTGGCGGCCAAAGCTTAACGCCCTCCTACAATCGGCCGAGAGAGAGATGACAAACGGGAGCCATTTCTGGCCTAGCTCGATCCAATTGGGAACTCACGCCCGCTAATCTTGTGTGACGGTGCCCCTGTTGACAAGTCCCATGCTGTTGTTAGTCGTCGTGGCCCCCAAACAGTAGTGTGATGAGGACAAGAAGAAGAAGGGGAGCTTCAGCAAAGAGACACGGTTCTGAGTACGTAAGAGCGGCATCCCGGTCATTACAACTTCGCACATGTTGCAAATACATTGGGACGGGTAAATTGCGTACCATCAGCTGATAAGGTCTTGCACGAGGAGCGAGCGAAAACGAAATCACAGCAGCTCGTCGGTGCATATCCCTGAAAGTAGAGTCGGGGTGGGGGGGGTGCTTGGAGAGGAAGTCCGATGCTGAGTTGTGGCTGGCGATCTCGGCAGGGATTTGCGTGGTGTGTGTGTTGCGTGTGTGGTGTGTACCTCGGTTCTGATAGAAGTCCCGTATCCGTACTTTTGATCGATTCATCATGGTTTATTCAGCACAGGGTGCTCAGCAAGTCTTGACGTGTCAGGGACACCGGAAAAGGGTGAAAAGTACTGTCGGCCAAAGTCACCCCCTTCCCCATCCAACAATGGCAGGTCTAGGCGCTATACGTTCTGGTTTACTAACGGTGTTGCTCTCGGGGCTGAGGTGCGCTCGCGAGTCGTCATTGCTGATGAAGAGACATTGTTCTCAGTTGCCTTCAGCCTGGTGGATGGGAAATGTACGAGTGTTGCAACGGTCGTCCAGCCTTCTTTGCGGGGCAAGTGGTTCTGAGAACCTAGTATCCATAGCGTAGTCTCTTTGGTTTTCCCGAAAGGAGGCTGACTTTTTGGTTTTGGAATTGGAGATTCTACAGCGGCGGGATCTCAAACTTCTTCTTCATGGACCCTCTATCCGTACACTACTCCAACAACAAGCGCGCTCCCGGTGGAGCTTTGCGGCTGGTCTCCCCTCCCGCGTGGCTTCAGCACTGATTGAGGCTGTTTTGCGGTTCCCCCTGACTCCACCGTCACGACGCGTCGAGAAGGTAGTGTACCTGTAGACGCAGCTGACAGACAGACCCTGTCGCTGTTGCATGCAGCACAAGCTCGAATGCATCGCGGTCTTCACGGCGGCGTCATCTCTCGAATCCACCTGCATACAAAGAATGAAGAAGGGGAAGGGGAGGCAGAGAGAGAGAGAGAGAGAGAGAGAGAGAGAGAGAGAGAGAGAGAGAGAGAGAGAGAGAGAGAGAGAGAGAGAGAGATAGGTCGCGTCGGGCTCGGGGCCGCGAATCCCGCCGTCGAATGATCGATTGACCGCCACTTGCAACTTGCAAGATGTTGGCTGTTTCTTGGGATTCGGAATTTGCGCACGTCTCGTCTCGTCTTGCAAGATGACGAACATGGGTAGATTTGCACGAGTCATGAAGACAAACTACGTCAACAGGTCGTGTTATTTGCAAACTTTGGCAAGGAAGCCAACGCGTTAGGTTCCCTTGCCCCTCACGTCGACGGTAAGCTGCGATCTGCGATGGAGCGAATCCTCAACAGAAGTATCTGTATCTGTGCAGTCTTCCTAAGCCAGGCGTGTGAGAGAGTTGACTTGATCAGTCACCGTCTCTCGTCACCCGTCACCGTCACGGGACTAGCACACACCATTCTGTTCTGACTCGCTCGTATCCGATGAGCGCTTCGGAAGCGGTAAGTGCCTACCTGCTGAGGAAGGCGGCCCCCCCATGGGCGTCCGAAGAAGTACGTATACCACGCATACGCAAAGTGCCGGCCGGGAATCCTGCTCCAGCCTCCCACGACTGGTCAGTAACCACGCTAGTCAGGCGGCCCTTGACACGAGAGGGGGGGAGCCTGGGATGTGAGGAGCACCTCTTGCTCCAAATACCCCTCACGAGCCTTTTTTTTTTTTTTTTCCTAATCCCCTTCCTCTCCTTCCTCTCAAATTTGGCGTTTTGGCGGCACAGCGATACACACCCCTGAATCACGCTTGCTCCGTGAATTGTGTCAAGGTCTCTGCCTGCAAGATGCGGCACGGCCTACATTTGTACGATATGCATTTACATACACCCGGTTTGTACGTGTACTCTGTCGGCTGCTTGAGCATTTGAGTCGGCAGATAAAATCGAGTTATCCCCGAGATTGCAAGGGTTGCTTTCTACCTGCCTAGTGCATCGCTGGTTGGGCGCTAATATGGTGTACGGATATTCCATTCCATGCCCAGCACTCTCCCTACTAAGTTAAGTTAATAACGCAGCAGCGTCTGGACTTGTCAAAAGTTCGCCAGCCTGTCGTTTTCTTCCCGAGAAAGACGCCGCCCCCGCGCGGCCGCCGCTACTCTGACAGAGGCACACATAAGCTGTGCTTGCAGCAGCCTCTTGCTCCTCACTGGCCTCACTGACACGATGAACCATGGACTAAGGCGCATGAAATCTCCACTTGGGAAAGCAGACCCGCGATCATCCACGTGGGAGCGGTATGCGAACCCATGCCCAACCGCCGCTCGGAAGGCGAGCCAAATGCTTCTGGAAAATTCGCTACGTACATTTGGGTACACAAGAGGATTGTGCACACGCACACATGGCGCTGTGTGGTCACAACCCTCGGCGTCAAGCACGGCACAGCTGAGTCCCTGAACGTGAGGTAGGGCTGTCCGTCGTGTGTCACACAAAGACACCTTCAAGCGAATCGATTCGGGTTTGTGCCAGCATGCGTCGAATGCGGTTGTGCCCTGCACCGGGAGACGCTTGCAAAAGCAGGGCTTCTGCCGGCTCCGAGTGGGGGGCGGAGCTTGCAGCGGTCGAGGGTGAGAGAGAAGGGGGGGGCTCCTGTTTTTAAAGCAGCTGGCGCGAGAAGCGTAGGGAATGCAGCTCGTCTGATCTGGCGCTCGGGCCGCCGTCTCCAGCTCTCGCCTTGCTCGTTTCATTGCGTGGCTGTACTGGTTGTTGGCCACCACTCCGATTGCCAAAGAGGTGAGCGATGGATGAGGGTGAATGAATTTGCATGCCTTACATTCTCTGTGTTGCGTATACCGTGCGGCGAGGTCGGGGTCGCAACCCATTCAGCCGGCCAGGAGAGCCTTGCGTTTCTTCATCTCGGCAGGCAAGGGAGCCGTTCTCACGTTGACGGCGGGTGTTCCTGCAACGTCAAATTGGCAGTCGGTCGGTCGGTCGGTCAGGTGGCAAGCTGTAGTGCATCTCCGGTCCGCGCTGTGTTCGAAGGTCGCCTCACGTCCGGGATGTGCAACCCGGAACGTGTTCACGATTCAGTCAAGCCCAGGTATGACGACAGTCCCTGAGTCAAAGGGCCGACTCGAATCAAACTGCCTCGACACACGACATCTCGGCCGGATGCCGATCATGGGGTTTCTGCCAAGTTCATCTCGCCAGCAAACCAGCTCAATCTACCAGGCTGGGCTCTAGCTAGAGCGACTCCTCCTCTTCCTGCTGCTGAGGGAGCCTCAGTCCCCGGGTCCCACGGCCGTGTATCACCATGCTACCTACCCTCCGACGATGGTACGACGTTGCGTCCTCTCCCGGGTCGGTTCCGCCGATACGGAAGATTGCGGGTTTTTCTACCTCGGGTCCGCGAGATTGAGGGTCAGCAGTTATCGCGGAAGGCAATGGCGTCATTGGCAACCGTCCGCGACTCAAGCAACGCGGGAGGGAGGGGGTCCGCAGTCTGTCAGGCCAATTTGAACAAACCAAATTGACGTCACATGGAGCTGGGTTGTCTGTCGGCTGTCTGTTCTAGGCTCTGAGTCTCCCTCTCGTTGTCTTTTGAGATGATCCACGGATACACTCTGCGTGTAACGGTGTTACGCGAGTTAGCAATAGCTCAGAGACTTCAGCAACTCTCGCGCCCCGCTTCCGTTCCTGTCATTCACCTGATGGTAACGTTCTCCGACTCCTGCAACGGTCGTCAATGCGCGGCGACGGCTCGGGGCGGCATCCTTGGCAAACTCGGAGGCATTTTGCGGGTATTGCGACGGAGGAGGAACAAAGGGGGTTCTCTTTTTTTCCTGAGTGATTTTATTCTATTTTGATTTTTTTAAGATGAGCTCTAGGCACAATGCCCGCCCGCATACGAGATTGGTCACCATACCTTGGCAGTGTCTCTAAGCACAGGCACCTATTCGGACTGAGGTGTACTCACTCAGTTGGCCGTGCAGAGCTCAAGACTCCCGTGGCAAACTGTTCCTGGAGTCTGCTCTATCGGGTATTGTTGTGATTCACTTGGGAGCTACCTATTGTGACTCGCGTGCCGTTGCGCTGTAAATGACATGACGATTTCGGGGAGCCCACGATCGGCCGTGTATGCGCGACGATGACATGGCAACTGCCACGTCAACCCGCTCTTTGTGATTGGGCGATGAGGATGCAGAGACAAGAAAGAACTATTAGTTGTTCTAGCCGAAACAGAACCCCATTTCTGTCGCATCAAGGAGCACGTTGGAGAGGACGAGCGCGCCGCCCTAATAGGGAGGGAGGGGCTGCACATTGAAACAGCTTCTAAACCAGGGTTCAAGGTGAGCAGGAGAGCGTCTATACGATTACTGCACGTTGGTGATCCAGTAAAGAGCGTGTGGCGGTTGCGGTTGCGGGTGCGCGTTGGCTGCTGCTACTGCTGGTCGCTGCCCGCATGAGCGTTGCTAGCTCGCGCTCTTCGCCACGACCACTTATCGGTCGCTTTCGCCCGCCCGCCGTCGCCCCCAGGAGGCAGACGGCGTGGATAGTACGGGGAGGGGCTCAGAGCCTCGATCAGTGTTTTCAGGCATTCTATAGGCGAGGCCAAGTAGACGTCGTCGTGGTCCGCAGATGCCGGTGCTGGAGGCCACGGGAGGTCAGACCGAGTATCCCGTAGTTGGTTGTCAGTGACGAATGCGGACGCGTCGGCGGGTCTGGCAACGGCGAACGGTTTGTCGCGCTCGCCGTAATCACCGACTCCCCGATCCCCTTCTCTTCCGCGCTAGGTCTCCTGTCTCTGTGCAATCGGGATGGGTGAGCCTGCCTCTCGCTCAATGGGAAGCAGAGCCCCGTTGATGCCTCCTTTTCGGCTTTTGCCCTTGGTCACCGGGGTCACTTGTGGGATTCGGTGGGTTGCCGCCACTCGACAAGGTTATGTGGAAGACTGGGACCCTTTTGAGCGTGTCCGTAGTGCACACCACCAGATGTGGGATGTACATGTCTGTGGTCCTGCCGTCTCTGATCACATCGTTCCCCTTTCTGTGCCAGAGCTGGAGGTTTCCTAGGCTGTCGAAGGCTTGTTTCCGTATAACCAACCGCGTTTTTGTGGACTCGCCATGTACGTGTTCGTTTGTTTTTCGGCTTGGGGATCTGTATGCCTCGGCATTTTCGACGTGCGACAAGGGGAGAGTGAGCCAGCGACGTTTAGGAAGGGGGAGGAAAGGGGAGAGGGGGGCCCTTTGAACGAGAACGAGAGTATTGTGGTTTCAATATCTCGGGTGAAGGGGAGGGCGAGATTGGATTGTGAGGGCTTCGTCCCGTCTTGTGGTCCGAGATTCGATCTATTGAGTTGTGAGATCCAGCGAAGTGACCTGCGAGATTGGTATTGCTGATTGCCATGCGAACACCGCGGGCTGAGTGGAGAAAGCCTATTAATATGTGTGTGTGTACTGAATTGTATCCGTACGTGCTCTGTACTGTATGGTTCTAGGGATGTCTTCAATATCCGATCATTGCTTGGTCAAAGTGTTAAAGGGTCCGTCTTCTCTCTCGTGAAGTGTTCATTGCACCCATGTATGCGCCCATTCTCCGCTGGAGCTCCCCCTGTCTGTCTAGCATCAGACGCTGCCCGCCCACGTTGACTTGGCTGGGGTTGGGTGTCTGAATTCACAAAAGTGATATTGCAGAAGAGGCCCCTCGGCGTGATTGTCTGCCATGGGTCTCTCCTCGTTCTCTCTCTACTAGCCTCAACGGGCTCACGATCGAGACAACCGGCCCCTCTTCATCCATAGACAACCGTTACACGTCGCGAGTATTCCTCCCCCCACCGTCGAGAAGGGAGGAGACCCAGTTTACCGGATGAAAACTCTGCAACGCGTCTGGGTCGAGAGGACACAGTCACACGGTTCTCGAATCAAGCAAATTAGGATATGGGAGGGCGACGACAGACAAGAGGCCCGGGCGAGCGAGAGTCGAGAGGCTGGCAGAATTGTGCGTGAGTGAAGCGAGAAAGAGAGAGTAGTAAAAGGTCGCCCGCCCGCCCACCAATTATCTGGTTCGAGCCAGCCAGCAAGCCGCCGTCATCCGTCGTGGTGGTGTAAAACGAATAGAAAAGTGGAATGATTGAGCACAAAAAAAAGAAAAGAAAAATGATGACCAGCCTGGGGGTCGAACCCAGAATCTCCTGATAACTGATTGATTGCCACCCACGCCCCCCTCCTTTAGAGCTCAAAGGGGGGGGGAAGGAAGTTGTGGAATCGTAGTCAGACGCCTTGCCATTGGGCCAACCGGCCAGTCGGTTGTGCACGCCTCGAGGATCGAGGTCCATGTGCTGCGGATCCTTCGTGGAGGTGGGCAACTTTTGTTGTTTGGCGGGCCGTGAATTTCTGGACCTGGGTGGATGTGGACTCGGGGGCTTGTGAGGTTTGGTCGCGATGGGTCTTTTGGGAGGGGATGGAGATAGAGATGGGCATGGAGACTGGGGATTGGGGTAGAAAGTTTGGAGCCGGCGGACGACGAAGAGAGGTGGCCTTCGGGTTCGAGACTGGCTCGATCAATCCTCGCGTCTGAGGGATGAGGTGGATGTCGAAGTTCGTGAAACTTGAGAGTTGAACGCCAGAGGCGGAACAGCGAGATGAAGTTCGACTGCTTGCGATTGCAGTAGCCGGGACTGGCTTCCTCAACACGAACTAAAGTCAAAGGCAGCTCGCCTAGAGGTGGACGTCGGGGTTTTCGTTTCGAAGACAACGAGCCTCGATCGTCGACGTCGACTAGGCATTCCTTGAAGGCAGCTAATATCTTGTCCGGGCAGGCTCGCGATCTCTGCGGTGCTTCTACTGGATTCGGCTCAGGCCGTCAGCTTCGGTCACTAGGATTTCGATAAAAGCCTCTGGTTTTGGCAACAGCATACGAGACTAGTCTCATACTCTCCCCCCCAAACAGCCATCGGTAAGCCCCGTGGTCTCTGAAAGCACTCAACCGACCATACCGATCTGGGAACAGACGCAATTGTTCAATGGTCCAAGCCTCTGTCCTGGGAGGAAGGTGGAATGAGTCTAACTGAGGAACATCCGTAATGTCATGCTTGTTTTACTTGTTTGCTTCGAATTCAAGTACCAGCAAAACTTTCCATCTCAGTGAGACAGACTGTGGTTCCCGGGCAGGACAACTTGCCAGCCGAGAAGCGGGAGGCGTCACCTGTTGACGTGGCACATATCCAGATCACAGAGTCATGGTGCTTGATGCCTTGCAGTCAATCTTTTGACATTATCTTCCTCTTGATCAACACCCCGTCTCGGCCGAAGACAGCTATCAATGTACGAAACCTGCCAGCCTTTGGCCCTGACAAGCTATCATGGAAGTTTGATATGGGACAACGACCTGGCTTGAGTACTCGAACCTACTGGTGACGTCTCCGTCCGTGATGGAGGTCATGGGCTAGTCCACACGACGTTTAGTGAGTTGCAGCGAGAACACCTGACGCCGGAACTGACCTGGAGGCCTTGTCCAAAACTCGTTTTTGGTGCCCGTGTTTGGTGTCTAAGCAAGTGAGCACTGAATACAATAATGACGATGTTTGTAACGAGTTTCTGGCGCAGGGCGTACAATGATCGGGGACTTGGGCCGTCAACAAAGGAAAGGATGGGGTTGGAGACATGTCAAGGTATAATTTGAACTCCTATGAAATCAACAAGCAAGCGTCTTTCTCAGCCTTGCTGTCGGTATTCTCACCGTGAACATCGCAGTCAATGTCGATTTCTGTATGGGATTTATTGTCAAGATATTACAACGGGGGCTTGTCTTTGAGAAACGCCGCAATCAAACCAGGTCTCCAAGCTTTAGCCCTTGAGCACATGTGACCTGTGTGAAGTAGAGTGAAGGGGTTCCAGTACTCCTCGTAGTCGTGATATATCTCGTGATGTTCTCTTGTTCGGGCTAAGAGCAGATTGGTAAGAACCACACGGACGATGAGGATTGCTAAAGCTGAAAGAGTGTCCCCCCTTCTGACGGAACTACACAGGGTTGCAGTAGTCAGCAGACCTAGTCAAATTGGATGAGGGAAGGATAACGTACCATGAACCAGTCGTGGCTAATTACTGGCGACGGACTTGGAACACCTCACCAGTCAAAAAAATCTGCCATCAACTGAGTTCAGTAAACCAGTCAGAACCCCCCCCCCCTCGAACCCCAACCTTTGGACCATCATACTCGATCCAAGCTGACGCTGGAAATAGTCCTTCACCCGGCAATATGGCTCCAACCTGTCACCGACCGTAGATCTTTCATGCTATACAGCACAAATTGCCGAAGCTCTACAACAGTAGACGGAAGGCGTAACATGGCGTCCCGGGGGCCATCCTGCCACACCACTCCACTACCGCCGCATCATGCGACCATGCTCCCACCTCAATCATGGCCATACTCGAGAGTACTTCCCGCGGAGGCCGCATGAACACTACTACCCGTGATGATAAGCATGTCTACGTACGACACGACCGCCGTGAGGGACTTCCTGCTACTCGGCGAGAATGGCCAGGCCATTGATTACCTTCTCGGCCCGGGAGCCACCAGAACCGGGCCGACCTCCCATAGCGGCCCTTCGCAATGACATGAGCGAAACCATAGCCTGGTTGTCTGGTATAAGAAGAGGTACAGGAATCTTTCCGTGGTCACCAGCATATGAACTCATGGAGTAACCCATCAACAGCATGCCGAAATCTACGCGATACGCCTGCCAATTTCCCGTGGGCTTCGGCAGGGTTCATCGTCTCCTTTGTTGTCAAGATGCCAGCGTCGGCACCGGCACCAGGCTCCAGGCTCGGTGGGTGTGACCGTGTGCTTGGATCGCTACGCCGTGGCTTTGTCTACTCCCGAGTGGTGTCCTCATGGTTACACACCCGAGAAGCATGAGGACGACCACGATTCTGGGACCGACAGAGGACACCACTATCTCTTAGTATATGCTGCGAGCACTGGCATGATCATGCTGCTCAGCCGTGTCGTCCAGCATCTTGTCCGGCAAGGTTCATCGAGCGGCCGATACCAAGACAGCCCAGACGTCTTGTTGGGTCCGCCGAGGTTGCAATCTTGACAGAGCAGCGGATGCCGAGGGATATGGGCGTCGTTGAATATCCGGAGTCATACGCGTCACCTGACCAGTGGCTGGATATGTTCTCCGTTATTGTAATGTTTGCATTTAAATACCCGTTGGGTGTGACGCAAACCGGAATGGCTCCTCCGCCCCATGACAGTCAACTTCCTCCCGCGACATCTGACAAAACTGATGAGGGGAAAGGGGTTGGTTGCTACCTGTAGATGTCTGCAGCGGTAGCAGTGTTAAAAAACACAAATCTTGCCAGGAAGCCGAGTTCGGTTAAGTAGATTTCGTTGTATCCTCGCGTTCTTGCCAGGGAATGTTCACTCCTTTGAATCAGCAGATGGACTCAGCGCGAATGCGAGGAGGCGGACGGGTGCGCACTTCAGCAACGACTATCATTCCTAGCTTCATGGCGGGCTCGTTTTGCACCGCTTCTAGATGATCATGGACCGTAAGTAAACTATTTGATACTGGTCCGTAAGAAGAAAAATAACGCGCCTACTGATCTCGTCCAGAGTGGGAAAGTAGCTACTTCCAGCGTCGGAAGCAGTAGAGATACTGCCCCCGACGTCTCTCTGCCTGGTTATCCCGGGATGCTGTAGCCGGTCTTTCCCGATTTGAAGAACGAAGAGGACGTGATGCAGAAAGAGAACGGCAGGTGTCCGCACAATCCTCGTCCCAAGCGAGACGACATGTACCTCTGGCTACGCACAAATGCGCTCCGTATTTCTTAAAGCAGGCGAGGCGACAGTACAAGCTCTGCACGTGATTTTGTCATCGTCTTGACCACGATGGCGCGGGTGTTGACATACGTTGGTGTCGGTAACGCACGCTCGGGATTGGATACTGAGAGGAGACAAGATCATCCAGCCCAGCAACGCCGAGGAGTCGTCTGGACGCGACCATGGTGGTTCCAGCTGGAGTTGTCGACGCCGTGCCATCGTTTTCAAACAGAACAACGCGTAACACACCCTTCCGACAGCTCGCCGAACGAAGAAGCCTCTCGCTTCACGGTCTCACAAGACTTGCCTCGTCCAGCTCGTGCCAGGGCACCTGGTACGAGCCAGCAACCTCCCATTGAACCCAACCACTCTGGCCCCGAGTTCATGGAAACTTGCCATAGGTATAAACAATATAACACATACTGGTTTGGCATTGAGACGACAGCATACACCACATCGTGCGGCCCTGGTCTCCACTCGGATACATTCAGGTAGCAAGGGCGCCATGCCATTAGGATCTGGTCCGGGCCCATCTCTCGTCATCCCCTCTCGCCAGCCAAAGTTCCGAGGCTGAGGTTATCTTTGCGCTCGACCCGTTGCGCGAGGGACGACACTCGAGCACGTTGTCTGTCTTGACAGCGCCTTTGTGATACGCTGCCTTTGGTCGTTCGTAGGTTGGCCTGTCGGAAATCGGTTAAGTCTGGCTACCCGCACCCACGCGCACCTCTCCCACATCCCCGGGCGACGAATGGGAGAAATGGAAACAAGCAAAGCCAGTTTTGACAGACGACTGCTTGAGGAAAGAATGATGTATGTCTGCTTTGCATCGCCGTTGGAAACGCTCGCTGACGCACGTTACGACACCGAATCTTGGTTCCCAGCAATCGGAGGAGTGGTCGAGACCCTGATTTTCCACCCTTGTTCCCCCACGCAGAAGCAGGCTTGGGGACGTCATTGCCGATCGCCTCTCTCTCGCGGGGTTACACGCACGCACACACACACACACACACACACACACACACACGCACGCACATGTGAAAGGGTGCTGCAAACCAGACCAAGTTTCGCCATCAGGGATATTGTGAGAAAATAGATATAAGAGCTCGACAAAGAGCTCATGAAAAACGATTGGAACAGTCAATTCAGAGCAAACAGACATCTTTACACTTGTAATCCAAAATCACGATTAGAAGCCGCCGCGCGCCTCACGACGTCAATTTTCAGCAGCAATACACTCAACCATGGAGTCCTCAACCACCCAATCCCTCCTCATCTCTCTGGCCATAGTCTTCGTCGTCTTCGTCGGAGGCTTCTTCGCCTACCAACAGGGCATGCTGGACCCTGTAATCGAGCAGGTCGGGTGAGTTTTGCCCCTCCCAGCGCCTCAAAACGCGCAGAGTCCCGCTGCACCACCTACAGCAAAACAATTCTGTAACTCAATGTTTCTGCTTCCATGCTGACACTAGTCGCGCGCCCAGTATCATGTTGTTCAAGGCAAAGGCCGAGGCCGAGAAGAAGAAAATGCAGGCGCAGGGAATGAAGGCCGGCCAAGACTTTGTTGATGGTGAGCAAACAACAACAACCCCCCCACCTCTGGTCCTTACAGGACGCCTCTTGTGAAAGAAAAGACGGATGTTGACCATCTCGCAGGCCAGCTCAAAGGCAACAAACAGGCGGCGGACGTTGCGGACGGCATCGGTTCCTTAGGCGGGCTGAAGAAGCAGTTGTAATGGAAACCGAAACAACTTGCCAAGGTTTAAATCTAAAGTCGATTTCGCCCGGGCACACTCGCCCCAGCAAGAGCTGCGTGGGCCCAGTCATGATAAACATGAGGTTACGAGAGCGAACTAACAATTTACTTACGTTGGCTTGCGGCATAATGAAACCTGTAACATTTTAGCGTAATAATACGACGAAGAAGAAAAGAGGGACTCTGGGTTGCTTCTTTCGATCCTGTTTTCGGAACAGATCTTCGACGCTAGAAAGAAAAACCCCCGTCCTTTTATCTATTTGAATTATTTCCAGCGTTCCATTTCCAGCGAAGCACTTTCCGACTACTTCTGCGTACTTTATTTAGCCTTGTTGTGGCCCTGAGCACCTATTTTGACAATGTTGACACAGCGATAAAAGGGTCGGACAAGGACTGAGAAAACTGTTTCAACTACTTGCTCGCCAGGAACAACCTGTCACGTAGAGATTAAGGAGACCCAGGTGTTTGATGACCTCATGGCTCCTAGCACCGCCCAGCACAGGGGCAGTCCCTGGTCAGCTGCACTGCCGTCCGCCGAACTCCATCGCGAGACTTCTTAACATTCCCTGCAATTGGCCCGTCTTGCGCGTTCCCATAGGACGGACCAGGACATGGGCAGCCAGAGCATAGTTGGACGGGTGCGAAGTGGAAAAGTGCAGGGCTCATGGTGGCCCGGTTCCCGTGCAACAGTGAATCTGAGCGTGTGGGCGATCACCAGCGAGCTCGGACGCTCTTTTTCTTCTCTCATCTCGTGGGGTGTCAACTCTTTCTGCCATCCCAGTCCGCCCCGGCTTTCATTGGACTATGCAACTCCAGTCCCCCCTCCCCCCCTCCCATCCGGAGACGGAGAAGAGCTTCGACAGCTTAGGCCAGCTACGATGTATATGTGACTGCAATTAATCGATCATCAAGCCGACGTGTTGCTTGATTCTCTTCACCGGTCTTCTTGCTGCCACGAGCTTACGTCGGTACTTGCGGATGACCCACGATTGGGTGAACTCGTCTAACGTTTTGTACCCGTCCTTGGCGCCCGGTCAAATCCGGCCTGCGCTCGCTCTCTCAACGGCTGGTCCTTCCTCCAACCAGTCCATTCGCACGGCCGCTTCCATCTAGAGCCGCCGCGCCAATGGTAAGATGGCAGGACTCAGGAGTCGTTGTTCAAGGTACCGTGCCGAGGTGAGGTGGAGCCCCGAAAAGCTGTCTATCCGGCACACGGCTCATCTGCGCTCGAAACCCATGGAGGGACCCCGCGCTCGCCCTGCGTCTTACTCTTAGACCGACTCCCCAATGTTTCCCCTGAATGAGGAAGCCGGGACGCACTTCAGCTCCCCGGGTAGGTGACCGGCGCGCCGAGACCGAGAGGAGGAGGCCCCGATGATTTCTTCCCCATTCCCCTTGGACCTCGGGGGTGAGACACCCTGCTTCGACTGGGCGCCTGGCATATTCCCTGGCTGTGTAAATTCTTCAGTGAGTCAAGCACCAGAAGAAGAGAAAAACATGACGGAAACCCTCCCCTGTTCATCGAGCTACTTTACACCAGAGCGGGTCGTCCGATGTGGCTTGGTTTTCCAAGTTGCATCTCAACTCTGGAGTCTCCTCTCCGCCCCATCCATCTCGGGATTCGCTTGGGTGAGCGGAGATTTCCATTTCCCACCCAGGACCCTCCGTTCAAGGTTCGTTCTACTATTTTGAGCTTGCAGCCACGCCAAAGCAACAACGGCGACCAAGACTTCCCACATATGCCAATAGCAACGCCCGAGATGAGCCTCGAACATTGGATTTTTGTTGGATCTTCAGGAATGCTCCTCTTTGGCGCAGGAAACGTTGTGGAGTCTCCAATTTTTGACAGCTCTGGTTTCCCGAAGCGACCGACCGAGGCACCGACCAGGTGAGGGAGGACTATGAGAAAAAGCTGCTGCCGCGGGCCCGACAGCCATTCGAGGTTAGCATACAGAATGCCATGGTCCATCGTTAGGGGTTGATTGGTGCAGTGTCCTATCGCCGACCCTAGTGTAGCGTTCAACAAGTGGGACTGCCTTACCTCCATCCCGGGGAAGAGTTCAAGTTTCCAGGTGGCTGGGACGACTTGATCGTCCGTATCCCCGTTGACCTCCTCGAAACCATGATCATGCACTTGTCATGTTACAACAAGAGGTGGCATGTCCGAACAACAGAAATCCTCATCAGACCACGGGCAGCCAGTGCAGTGTCCACAGGATGCGTGGACGCGAAGAAAGATGGCACATCAATCACCCGCTGGCATGTGGTCGGCGTTAGCTGCGCGCTTGCCTTTCTTGACGAGCTCAACCTTGGTGCCTCGCGGTTTTCTAGGAAGCCTGGAAATCACTCGGCTGCCGCTGGTACCGCCGAACCGAAGAATTGTTGATGCAGTCACTTATCACGAAGGATGCAGAGTGGTATTGCTGCAGTCTGAAGCCACTCGACCACTTCCTGCCCCGATGTTGCAGTATGGTCCCTCCTTACCACCCTCCACCCCCATGCCCCGCGCATTGAAGGGGAACCAAGGAGAAGGAGAACGGTTGATTGCATGAACAGCACGGATGACGACTTCTGCTCCTAAGTCGGCAGCCCACGAGAATAGCTGATTGGCTTTTGCGCCGGTGGAACACACATGCGAAACACAGAGACATGTGAGGCAAGCAGCCGTTGAGAGAAGCAGGTCCTGAGTAGCATCAATGGGCTTGACGATCCATCGCCCGAAACATTGTAAATCAGTGCTTCCGCTGGCTGGTGGCCGGCGAGAGGCAGAGGTCACGAATCGGCGTTGAATTGCAGCAGAACCGTCTCGGAGATGCATGCAGTTTTCCGCCTCAGTAACGCAGAGTTGTGATCTGCACCCTCCGGGTTCAAGTGAGGCTTGAGACATTGGTGTGATGGCGTCAGATACCAGTATCAGTTCGCTGCAGCGTGGTATAACCGAGCGTTAGTCGATGAGCAACCGATTCGTAGGCGTCCGCGTAAAGGCGCGGGTGGAATTGTCTAGGGCCGTTTTCCGAGTACTGTTTGAAGCGTGAAGCGGAAGGAGGGCTGGAGGCGACAACGCCCGGGCAGAATAAAACAGTTGCCGGTTTGGCTGAAATGGTCCATTGTCACAGTGTTTGCTTTTTCTACCATTTCCTTCTTGACTCTCCTGGTGGCTTGGATTTCTCGGTTCGAAGTCAAACCCCTCATCCTTGGATTAGCCCGAGCTAACGCAGAGGTGATCCATGCTGTAGTGCGGTGATAGACAAGCAACGTCGATGTGACCAATCGTCTGCCCCGCCCCCGTCACACGAGGATGGCAGCGGGGTCCGGGGAGACGGCAGACCAAAGAGAGACGAACTGATCAAATGCGGCCAAGAAAGGGGTAAGAGGTCCAGATGACAGGGCCGACAGATGACGGGAGCAGGCCGACTTGCAAATACATACAAGGAAATGGTGGTTCGGATGCGTCCATGTCGACTTGACAGCCATGACTTCTCGACGGGCTGCCTGCCAGGAACACCGAGTACATTGTAGAGATAGAGTACCACACCCTTTCGTCCCGATCAAGGGCACCCACCGAGATGGAGTGCTGTAAGGTTCGGCAATGTTGGGCTGATGTGGTGGGATACAAAAGAGACATCTAGCTGGCGCCGCTCCGATGGTCTGAAAGCCAGAAAGGGTATGAAGGATGGAAGGAAGGAGGGATGACCAGTGTTCGATGGATGAAGAGCTGGATGGGCGGACCAGTTCCTTCGGATAGTTGTTCGTATGGGACTCTTGGATGCAGGAGTCACTGCGTTTGGCATTTGCCGCAACAAGCTGAGGTCTGTGATGCGAAGACGAGGACGGCGGGTGAACTTGAGTGGAGTCCAAGTCGAGGCTTTGATGAATGGAAAACACTCTTGGAGGAGAGACATTGAAGACTCACCCCCCGGGCAGATGGACGAGAGAGACATAAAAAGAGAGGCGTTGGAAAAGACTGTGAATGGGCAGGAACCACCCCACTTCGCGGCTGCCATCGACGCATGCACGAGAACGGAGCAACTACTATTTTTCTTTTTCTTTTTCTCCTCTTCCTCCAAGACAGGCCAGAACAGAGGGCAGGTTGCGCCCAGGTCACTCCAGTCTGCTCTGCAGGTGAAGATGGAACTGTCGCTCGTCATTCTGGTGGGTTGTAGATGTCAGCATGTGCATAGATGCCGCGTCCCCGGCCGTCTCTCGCATAGCCAATGCTTCCCAACGGGCATAAGATCGAACGACTAACATACACGCATACACGCGCACACACACACTTTCAGGTTATGGAAGAGAGAGAGAGTAGTAATGAGCGTGGTTCGCCTGATGCATGGATCAGGCTGCACGTCAAGGCGAGTCAAGAGTCAAGACAAGTGGGATCGGCCACGCCAACACCGTCCGTGTGTATGCTTGCGCCCAGACCCTTCTTTCCTATCGCCATGTCTTGGATTGGGAGTGCATTGCATGATCGGAGAAAAGAAGACGAGCGAGAGAACGGATCATCAGGGTCTGAAGGGGTCTCGGGCTCGCAACGAAATGACAAGGTTTCATGTCAATATGTCTCGAGGAGATGTCTGCGTGCCTTGCTTGTTGTACCACCCGCCAGCATTCGTGAGGAAAGGGGACCAAACAACCATCAAGCATCCTCACCAAGTCCTGAGTAACAAGTACATTGGTTGGTTGGTTGCTGTTGCAGCCTGCTTGCTCCCGTGCAAGTTGGTGTATCGCCCTCAAATCCGGGCTCGAGCAGCCAAGCAGCCCGTGTATGTGAGAAAGAGCAAGTATTCGTCCCTCGGCAAGTAAGCAACGGATCAGCTGCATAGGCACGCCGCACCAAAACGTGACGGTCTCACCATCATCAGCATGCATGCACTTTGCTGTCAGTCCGGGCTAGTCTAGGCGTCTGGATTGTGAGGTCAGGCTGCATGACACTACCAGCAAGCGCAAGGGCCGAGTGACCCGCGAATCAATGAGTCGAACGTCGACAGGTACTCGCAGTACCTCATGTGCGCCACAAACTACGGGCATCCAACACTAACACCACACGGAGAGGCTCACTAAGTCGCGAATACCTACCTCAGCTGAGAGTTCGGCTCCGCCCCGAGCCTACGTACTATTCCGGAACGCCTGGAAGCCTAGAAGTTCGCTCGGGAGGCGCTGGATCGGGCAAAACTTGCCATCACTTCACTTCGCCTCGCCTGATTCCATCCTGCATCGACCAAGCAGGCGAAACCTTGGGCATAGTCAAGCTGTCAGCAAACAATTGCATTCACATTCGCACTCACACCGTCATCGTCCCACACGGCCGTCAAGGCCCTCCTTCCTGGCCTTACTGGTCGCCGGTCGGAACTTACCTTGTTTTCCTTCACCTTTTAATGTACATTGAGATACGTGGTATGCTCTTCGGAGACGCAAAGCAGCAAAGGGCCAAGAGGGTTTCCTCTTTATTCATTTTTGTATCTGACCGGAACCTTGCTGGAGTCGTCTTGCTGTTTATCCACAGCGTCTACGACGTAGAGCAACTGGGCCACCTTCACAAATTGGGGTTGGATACAGCACACTCTCGCCTCGACCTGCCCGGCACCGGCTGTCGCGGTTCGACTGGTCAAGATTCGAGACAACACAAAACGGAAAAAAGGAAAAGAAGGGTAAAAAAAAAACCTTGCTGTCACTAGGCCTGGCCTGGTCTGGTAGTGCTGGAGCTGGCTGTTGCGTTTTCCTTGAACCGAGCCCTGGCCTATCTGGATTCTGGTCCGGCGAAGATAGGTAGGTACGGATACCTGGGCACTTAGGTAGTCAACAACAGCGACAGGGATCTCCTCTCCTCTGTCATCCCCGTCGCCCACGTCACCTGCGCGCACCACCCTCAGACCTTTTCTCGCAGTCTCCCAATTCTTTCCCAATTCTTTTCCTCCCTTGCCGCCCGTCGTCCTCTCACGCCCCGAATCCCGATGCCCACACCACCTGTAACCACGCTTGCTGTTGAGTACATACCTAAGCACAGGACGGACTGACTGACACAAACACGCCCACTCCCCGCTTGGCCCACACCTAGACACACGCCCCCCCTTTCCTGCTACGTACTATGTAGGTACGCTGTACAGTATTTTGGGTGGTGAACTGTGACTCTGTTGCTGTTACAAGCAGCTGTCAGCACTTTCTTGCACTTTCTTGCTGTGTTTCCCCGCTGCGCTGTTGCACCTTGCAGAGTCGCTACTTCGCCCGGCCTCTCTCGCAAAGTGGAGGAGGCTGAGTTGACCCGCTGGACCTGGATTGATCCTCTCTAACTAACAAAGCCCAATCCGCCCCCCATTACCGGCTTGCTCTTCTTTCCATGATTCTTCAACTTCTTCTCATACCCGGCGGGAATCTAGAGACAAAGCGGCCGTTTCTTTCCTGTTATTTGTGAATGAGCAACACCGCAGACCCGTCGACGCATGTCGCTGCGTTCGTCCTCACGTCCTCATCCGCGAACGGGGACAAGACATCACCGCCAACGCTCATCGCCCGTTTCCACGCCCCCAAACCATGCAACGGGTCTCGAGCTTCCTTCCGTCGTGGGAGGCCAGGAGGAGAAGCAACGCTAGCACAGCGAGCAATGGCCGAAGCAGTATCGTCACCGCAAGCAGCGTCAAGTCCCCCCTCGAAAAGGTCTTTCGCTGGTCTAGCAAACCTCCTGCGCCGCTCACCACCGCCGCCCTCGCCTCTGCCACCTCTCGTATCGGCCGCGAGGCTTTTTGGCCCGCCACCCTCGATGCCGAATGCGACCGATCTGCTCGCATATTGAAATCGTTTTGCTGTTAGTTGTTCTTGGCTCTTTTCTCGACATTGCTTGCTGTTGCCGGACCCCCTTTGCTTCTTTTTTGTCGTACAATCTTAGTCGTCCGTCACTAACACCGCTTTTACCCTGCCTGTTCAGCCGACGGCTTCCTGGCACCCTTAGATGACCTATCAAATACTACTGACGCCAACGCTGAACCCAAAACGCCGGCACGCGTTTTCAAAAAGATCCCCTCTCGCATAATACAAAATGCTGCCGGCATCGCCATCTTCACCTGTATGCGATCTGGTTTGTGGATGACCGGATCGGGCGGCTCAGGCATTCTCATCGCCCGCAAAGCCGACGGCACCTGGTCGCCACCCTCAGGCATTATTCTGCACACACCTTCACTTAGCTTCATAATGGGCATTGACATATACGACTGTGTCCTGGTAATCAACAACATCGCCGCCCTTGAATCATTAATAACTAAACCGACCGTTACGCTGGGAGAGGACATTGGTCTCACCGCCGGACCACTCGTAGCACTAGAGTCAACCGAAACCGAAAACAGGTGGAAGGACCTCGACAACACTGTTCTGACCTACATGAAGGCTAGGGGTCAGACACAAAACGTCAATCTGAACGGCTGCATTCTGACCGAGCGAGCAAACGAAAACGAAAAATTCTATGGCGCCAATGTGACCGCCATGGACATTGTCGCAGGGAACGTGTCGAGGCACGTAGACGAGACACGCCCGCTATTCGAGGTCATCAAAGAAGCCGAGGGAAGGATCGACGCTGACCAGGTCATTCTGAAGAAGCTGTCAGCGTTGCCGGCACCTGGAGATGCAATGATAGAGACGCCGAGAAGCTCGAGAAGCTCGCCGGCTTCGCCTAAGACTCCTTTTGGCATCCCTCTAGCGGACGATCCGGACCCTTACGGTGTTCTCGCGTTGGAGATGGCGGGGTTGGAAATCCGAGAGGCCGGTACACGCCTGCGGCCCACGAGCAATCAGTTTGAGTTTCACCCCGCTCCGTCAAGCCCGGCTTTCTCAAGGTTCCGGCAGAGTGGTGAGACGTTCACGACCAAGAGCAATAGAGGCAGTTTGATGTCTACGAAGACGAGTCGTACTAAAATGTCCGAGTCATGGACGCATTCCAACCCGACGGGCACGCCATACACCTCGCCGAGCCAGAGCCAGAGCCAGAGCGAAGACGGAGTCTCGGTCAACAGTCTCCCCGTCCTCAAGGAACCGGAAGAGCCGGAGGAAGTGGACTACACCAAAATCGACTTCACTCCGCTGAGACAGATCAGCGGGAGCCACTCAATAGAGGGAACCGTAGTGACAGATAGTGACGACCATTTGCGAACCGACACCAGCACCATGGACGATACGGCTACCAAGGCCTCCAGCGTTTACACCAAGGACGATGCCAGCGTAACCACCAAACAGGATGACGATAAGGTCGATGTACAGAACGTGGAGCAAGATGGCGACGCCGACGATGAGGATGACGATGTTGATGACGATGTTGACGACGACGATGAAGAACCCGTCATCTTTGAGGTTGCCGCTGTGCAGCCCGCAGCCCGCACGGCCGTCATGGCCGCCCCTATTCACGCCAAGGGTGCGCTGGTGACCATTCCTAAGAGAATCCCCCCGCCCTTGCCCGCGAGGAGCCCCATGAGGACCTCCCGTGCCAGCAAGAGCGATATCGGGGATGTCAGCCATCTCCACAGCCCTCTTCAGTCTTCTTTCACTCCTTCGCCCAGACAGTCGATCGACTCATCCTCCGTCCGAAGCAGATCAGACAAGATCCCGTCGATTACGGAGACGGCGCCGGCCATGTCCGACGTTGAGAAGTTGGAGAACACCGATTCTGGCGTGACTGAGAAGTTCCAGGCAAACGATGTATCTGATTCCAAGACACATGCTGCCCAGGAGTCGGAGCAAGCGACGCCTATGGCACCTGGGGCCTTCCCGGCTGAAGGGGAATTCATGATTCCTCTCGACATCCCGCTGAAGGAAGAAGCTCCGAGCATCGACTCGGGACGCATGGCCCCGAAAGCAGTCGACGCCGTATGATACCAAATTTGTTTTCACTTTGTTTTCTTTTTGAGCAGCACAGGCGCCACAGCACCATTCGGACGCAGTCACTCGCCCCGTTCCTCTCATTTGAGATGTATGTGTTACAGGCGTTTCAGGGCATATACGATTGATCCTCAGTTGAGGATATCGGACCACTACTGCAAATGACGACCAACTTTATGACAGGCAAAAGGCGTTCACGGATGTACGAGATAAAAGACGGCCAGGCAAGGAAGCACCACAGCCATATGGATACCAGGTACGGGATTGTCTAAGGGACCAGGGAGAGCAATTTGCCAGGGGGAATTGGAGGCCAGTATTGTATAGAAACTTGGATATCGGGTGAGGCACAGCTGATTACGCTGGAACAACACATCATGGAGACTGGACTGGGGGATTGCGACTCTGCAAGGCTGTGGTGTAACTTGACACTAAGAGAGAGAAAGAGAGAGAGCCCAGCCAACTACGTATTGTCTAAAGATAATGAACAATCATTTAGAGCAGCCCCGGGTAGCCTGAACAGCAGGCCCAGCCGCATGATGGGACTTAATGACAAGCCGCACCGGCTGCTGCTTGGGTCTTGACGTGGAGCTACTACGGCTTGAGCAGTTTGCTCTGGCTCTTTGGATTTCACGCCTTGCTTCGTTTCGTGTTAAAAAAAAAACCACTCCCTTTCAAAATATCACGATCATATCTATCAGCATCACCACCCTTTCAGCCTCAAATTTTGCATCACTACACAAACTAGCTTTCATTATGAAGGCTTGCAACCCTATGGAGGTGGCTTGTGCCTGCCATCACTGCAATTATCGGAAAAATGATAATGCGAGAGAAATGGCACGGACCATGTTACTGCCCCTGGGAATGGGTAGCTTTGGCATGGGCAGTGCCAACCCAGCTGGCAGCTCCAACTCCAATTCTTACGCGACCAGACTCCGGCCGCGATCCCGCCCGCCATCTGCCCCAGTTACGCCCAAGAAGACCTCCAAGACAGCTTCCAAAAAGGCGCCGCCGCGACTCCACGGAACCAAGGCCTTCCCGCGCGTATCGGATCGACGAGAATCCCCAGCGGCGCTCAGACAGCTGCGCGCGCCGGCAACATGTCGACCCAAACGGGCAAGTTCCGCGAGGACCAGGTCCTCATTATCTGTCCCGGCAGCCAGACAACCATGGCCCAGCTGGGATGCGGCGAGCTAACCCCGCCCATCCACCGTATCCCGACGCGCATGTTCAAGGACGCTGAGACGGACGAGTGGCGGCCCTTCCACACCTTCAAGCGCAAGAGGGCCGATGCCAATGGCGCGCTCGCCATCGACGGTCCGCGCACCGAGGAGGACGAGTACGAGTGGGTTGAGGATACGGACTCGACCGAGGGCGCCATTTACCCGCTGAAAGGTACGATCGAGGGTTGATTACGCGGGTCGCATTATCTTTCCCTTTCTCGAAGTCTGGAGTGCTAATTGATTACTTACATAGGCGGTCGCATTGTAAACATGGAAGCTTTCCTTGCCTTTCTCGACCATGTTCACAGCATGCTTACAACCACGTACCACAACACCCCGATCATGCTCATGGCGTCGCCTCAATGGTGCCGCCCCGATATCGAGACTCTCGCGCGCTACATCTTCGAGAAGACCCGGACGCCCGCCCTCTGTATGATCCACAGCGGCATTGCTACTCAGTACGGCCTCAAGTGGCCCGCCCTCACCGTGGTCGACATTGGCTACGAGAAAGTCGATGTCACCTGCATACACGAGGGTCGCGTTGTCAACCACGGAGAGCTCGGCGCGCCCAACCCGGAACGCTTCATCTCTGGCGGAGAGATGTTCACGCGCAAGCTGCTCGAGAAGCTCAAAGACAAGGACTTCACTTACGACATGGCCGAACAGCTGAAGAAGAGCCACATCTGCGAGGTCCTTCCTTATGCGCCCAACGCTCCCGACCTCGTGGAGCTTCCGACGACCCAGACGGCCGGCATTCCGTCCGGCGCGCTTATCCCTGAGGCGGCTGCACTCGCCGAGCCCGCTGCGCGACCTGTTCTTCCTAGCAGCATCGAAGAAGAGCTGGAGGAGAAGGTGGCCGACGAAGGTGTTCTCGACGTTGCCACGATCGTCACAAGTGGAAACGCGCGTGACTTCCTTGCCAAGAAGGAGAAAGAGAAGCAAAAGGGCGGCAGGAAGGCCAAGGTCGTGCAGGAACCCGAAGCCGCGAAGCAGATCCGCCTGCCCAACTCGAAGCGAACCCACAACACGTTCCACTTTGAAGAAGTGGTCATGGAGGAGGTACAGCCGCCCAAGCCCGAGGAACCCAAGCCTGAGGAACCCAAGCCCGAGGAACCTAAGCCAGAGGAACCTAAGCCAGAGGAACCTAAGCCCGAGGCCACGGGTGAGCCCAAGAAGGAGGAGCCCGTCGCCACGACCGAGACCAAGGACGTGGAGATGACGGACGATCCCAAGCCCGTAGACGGCGCCGCTTCTGCGCCCGCCGACGGTGAAGTTCGACCTGCCGAGACCTCTGGCCCTGCAGCCCCTGCAACGGCTCCGGAGACGAACGGAGTAAGCGCCCAGCCCGATGCCACTTCGACTGATGCTGTCGCTGCTACCAATGGCGCGTCCCAACCCCCCCAGCTGCAGGCCAAGCGCGTCCGTCGCGACATCGAGGTTGGTCTTGAGCGCTTCACCTTCGCCGACCGCGGCGAGATCGACCGCATCGTAACCACCATCTATCGCACCGTGCAGGGCATCGAGGACATGTACATGCGCCCCGCGTGCTGGGACAACCTCGTCTTCGTCGGCAACGGCTCGCGTCTGCGCGGCCTCAAGGACAACGTTCTCCAGACCCTCCTGGCCCGCCATCTCATCTCCCCCAGCACGGCCACCATGTTCACCTCGGAGCTGCCCTCCAACCTAGCCACGCCGACGGGCACCGGAGCGCAGACCCCCACGGGCTCCTTCACGGGCGTCCCGCACCAGCTCCCGGCCAACGCTGTCGCAGGCTCCTCCGGCGTCAACCCCCTTCTGCAGGCCGCCACGACTGCCTCGGCCCAGAACCAGGGCACGCCCGGCCCCTCGGGAAGTGGCGACGCCGCCGCCGGCACCCATTCCGGACATCACTTCCACAGCCAGACACCCACGAGCATCAAGCTCGCCACCCTGCCGACGTACCTGAGCGAGTGGAACAAGAACGGCTTCGAGGAGGCCATGTTCCTCGGCGCCCAGGTCGCCGCGCGCATCGCCTTTTGCCAGCACAACCTCGATATGGCCGGCCTCGAGGCTCAGCGCCAGGCAAGCCTGAGCAGAGTTGATTACAAGTCAGTCCCCCCCCTCCATCTGATTCTTGCTCCTCAGAACCATGTTTGCTAACCAGCCTTGATCTCACAGCGAGCTCGGTCCCAAGGGCGTTCGCACTCATTCCATGCTTAAGTAAGTAGTCTCATGGCCGACGAGGGGTCCATCCCCCGGCAAGTAAGCGACAACGACAAGGCGTGGCTGGGTTGGGATGTTCCGGACAAAAGGGGGGGGGGGGGTTCGATTGAAAGCATTGGTACGGGGGGATTACCTTCTCAGGTCCTACTATTTCGCCTCGCCTCTGTGTTTTCGAGTGTCTCATCTGTGTTGACAGATGATGGCCATTCCCTCTCCCCCTTTTCTTTGATTTTCTTCTCGCGTTCTGGAGTTTTACGGGCATATCAAAAAATAAACCTCGGGGTGTGAGGCGTGGGGGACTTTTTTTTATATCTTTATCGTGGCCACAATTGGTGTGTTTGTTTGTTTAATGAAGAAGAGGATGGGCACCTGGCTTTTCCTCTTCCGACAACAAGGAGAGAGGGATTGGGGTACAAAGGCTTATCCCCCACTCGTCTAGGAAGAGTGGATGACGAGAGCCGGCAAACTTTACTGTATGATAGTCCCAAAGGATACCTTAGGTACAGAATCCTCCTGAATCAGGTCCGAACCGTGGCAAGACAAGTGAACTTGGATGAGGCACGCGGTGAGTACGAAACATTGGGTGTTCGTTCAGCAACTGTTCAGTCTATGGTGGGAGCTTGAGAGAAACGAGGAGCCGTGCTTCCTCCTACGTAAGAACATTGTTCAGCAAATAGTACTATCAAACCGAATGCCATTACTCCTTCCTCGATGTCGGTCAGGTCTTGCTTTCTACTCTCACTTCCTGTCCATCACTCATTCTCGTGGCTTCGAAACTCTCGTGGCACCACTTGTAGATCTCATTCATATGGGGTCGCTCCTTAGACAGCCACTGGCGACCAGTCGCCCTGGCAAACGGCACAATTGACACCCCAGCCGCTGTGCTCCTCTGCATACACATCAAAGCAAGAAGAGTGCGTGTGGTTGCCACACTTGGCGCAACAGACTGTCTGCGCTTTGCCAATGTCCTTGAAGCAGACCGGGCAGCACTTGCCATCCTTCGACTTGGGGACGCCATCTGACATAGAGGTGTCGGTGCTTGCCTCGGCCGCGGTAAAGCGTACCTTAGGCGCGCGGTCGAGAAGCTTCGTGAGCTCTTCACGAAAGAGGGTTCTCTGGGGGAGCAACTCGGCCGGGGCACGGAGAACATGCGTCAGGACGACTGCCACTTGTCAGTAGATGTCTGTTTAAGGGACAGGAACGATTAGGCTCACAAATGATATGCTTGCAGTTACTCTTGGGCCGGTAGTTCTGGGGTATAAGTCAATAACTGTGGCAAATGAAATTCGAGCTACAACGTACAATGCTCGAGCAGGTACAGGAAGTCTTTCCGCCAACCTTGACTTGATAGGCATCGGAGCCCGATCCGCGAACGTCGACAG